>NW_006780945.1:4632027-4645591 GCF_000442215.2 Lipotes vexillifer
AAAGAGTAAGATGTCTATGTACTAAAGTGACCAATTCATCCCAGCTTGCTTGGAACTTTCTCATTTTAGGAGTAGAAATCCTGTGTTCTAGGAATCTCTGCAGTCCTAGGCAAACTAGGATGGTTGGTCACCCTACAAAGTAGTGACAAACATGACAAAGTCAGGAAGTAATTAGCAGGGTAAATTGGAGGATTTATTTAAGGTGGAAATCAAAGAAGAAACTGAAAAAAAGTGGCTTGGACTACATGTCAGGGACCTCGAGTCTCATATCAGGGCATTCAAAAAGTATTCTATGCTCAGTAGAGGAAATTAGGAACCCTTTTCTTTAAGGTGTCTGAAATCCATAAAGAAGTATTTTTGAGAAATCAGCCAGATCATAGAATGTAGGTGTACTTACGTGATTCATTTATTTAACAAATATTTATTGAGCACCTGTGTGCTGTACGCTGTTGTTGACACTGGAGAAGCAGCAGTAAGAAAAAGTTTTTGTTCTCATAGTGCTTACATTCTGGTGGTGGGAACAAAACAAACAATTATATAATGATATGTCAGTGTTCTTGATAAAACAGCAGGTTAAAGGGGTAGGGAGAAATGGGAACAGGGTGCTACTTCAGATAGAACACTCAGAAAAGAGAGCATTTGAGCAGGGGCCTAAATGAAATGAAGGAACAAATCATGTGGATAATTAAGAGAAATACATTCCAGATAGAAGGAAAGCATATGCAAAGGTCCTGAGGTGGAAAAATGCTGAATGTGCTTGAAGAACACAAAGGAGACCGCTGTATCAGTAGCAGAACAAGTGATGGGAGGAATGTTGAGTTTGGGCCATTTGACACCTGTGGTGGCCAGATCCTGCAGGGTCTTTGGGTTTTGAGGATTTACCTGATTTTCAGTGAGCCTGGGGCACAGAGAGCAGGTTAGAGGCTATTTCAATCCTATCCCACCATAAAAGACCATTCATATAATTATCTGGGGGTAGAAAAATCACTTTTATTAACGTGAAGAAGCCAGAAGTGTTACATATTTTATTAATATCTAAAGAAAACCCTTCCAATCAGCTATGGTACAAAAATCTAAGAACAACAATTAAATTCTTATATGTTTAAAGGATAAACTAAAAATCATTTAAGTATTTATTTTAAATCATTAAACAATTTTTATTTAATATTTGAGTGATACTCACTCTATAGGACAAATTTTGTGTGTTCGATTTTTACCTGGGAGGTTTTAAACTAGAACGTAAAATTGAAAAAAGAAAAATAGGAAAGGAAAGCATAACTGTAAACTTGTCTCATACTCTATCAGTATGTTAAGATTTAAAGATTATGTAAACATTTATTACTTATTTTCATATAAATATGAATTTTCTAGCTTCCTTGAAAAAAGTATTTACATACAAAAAGTCATATTGCTTCATCCTCCCAGTTGTATTTATGTATATGGCAATAATTCTGCTTCATTAGTGCTTTTTCAATATTATTATTTTCACCTTCATTTTTGGAACAATTTTATTTTATTAAATTACAGGATCACATGCCAATGACATTTCAGGAGTACAGATTTAAGTCTCCATCACTCAAGAAAGTAAAACATAGGGTTTCATAACAGCATTGATTTCCTGACTTTTTGGGGGGCCTTATAATAAAGTGTACATTTAGAACACGGATCAGCAGTCCAAGAATTATATATAATCAATGTTGGACAAGTTAATGTTTCTAAGAAGATCTTAACCTTCATATTTTCTGATTTGTTTTTTGTTTGTCTGCTTTAAATTAAATTTTTGTTGGGTGATAATTATAGATTCATATACAATTGTAAGAAATAATAGAGATACTTTCCCCAGCTTCCCACAAGGGTAACAGTTTGCAATACTACAGTACAGCATCACAATGAGAATATGGCTATTGATACAGTGAAGACACAGGAAGAACTTTCCCATAAACTCAAGGATCCCTCACATTACCCTTTTATAGCCATTGCCCATTTCCCTCCTGCTCCCATGCCCTCCTTAGCTTGCGGCAACCACTAATCTGTTCTTCATTTCTATAATTTTCTTATTTCAACAAAGTTATGTAAATGCTATAGAAACATGGTACGTAACTTTGGGGTATTTTTTTCATCCAGCACAATTCTTTGGAGATTCATTGATTGTTGTATGTATACATAATTTATTCCTTTTTATTGTTTGAGTAGCAATCCATGTTACAGATGTACGAATTTGTTTAAACATTCATCTGTTGAAGGACATCTGGGTTGTTTTCAGTGTTTGGCTGTTCTGAAAAAAAGCTGCTATAAAGGTTTTATATATGTACATGTATTTGTGTAAAATAAGATTTCATTTCTCTAAGATAAATGATCAGGAATGCAATTGTTGAGTTGTGTGGTAGTTACATTTTTAGTTCTATAGGAAATTGCCAACTGTTTTCCGGAGTAGCTGTACCATTTTATATTTTCCTCCTATAGCAATGATTGAGAATTCCACTTGTTCCACATCCTCACGAGCATTTGAATTTTTCAGGTGTTTTTTTTGTTTTTGTTTTTGTAGCCATTTTAATGAGTGTAGAATGGCACTTCATCATTGTTTTACTTTGCAAACCCCTAATGCCCTGATGACATACAATGTTAAATGTTTTTAATTTTTTTCGTAAAAGTTCTTAAATTCTTTATATAAAATTATCATGAAAATGTAATAATGGGGATAATTATACATAATAAAACTTACCTATATTGGTACCTAGCACAAGGCTTCACATGTTAAATTATTTTTCCATTTATTTATAACTTTTACCTCCATTACTTACATGTACCCCGATACTCATAGCAGCATTATTTTCAATAGCCAAGATATGGGAGCAAGCTAGGTGTCCGTCAGTAGTTAAATAGATAAGAAGATGTAGTATATGGACCACTACTCAGCCATAAAAAAGAATACAATCTTGCCATTTGTGACAACATGGATGGATGTGGAGGCTAGTATACTTATTTCACTAAGTCAGACAGAGAAAGACAAATACTGTTTGTTTTCACTTATACGTGGAATCTAAAAAACAAAACCAATGAACAAATTTAACAGAACAGAGACATATGCCGTTAAATGTTATAATGTGCTCATCTGCCATCTGTGTGTCTTCCTTGGTGAAGTGTCTCAGCATCACCTCTTCTCCTTCTGGAATATCAATGGCATGGATGTTAGATCTTCTGTTATAGTCCCACAGGCTCCTGAAACTCTGTTCGTTTTCATATTTAGTCTATTTTATCTCTGTCTTTCAGATTGGGTAATTTCTATGGTTCTATCTTCAAGTTCACTCATTCTTTCTTCTGCCACCTCCATTCTGCTGTTGAGTCAATCCGTTGAGTTTTTAAATTTACGTTATTGGTTTTTTAATTCTAAAATTTTTGCTTGGCTCTTTGTTGTATCGTCTGTCTCTCTGCTGAGACTATCAATTTTTTTCCAGTTTTTTCAGGCCTCTTTGTAACTGTTCATGAAGCATTTTGTGTGTGTGTGATAACTGCTTTACAATGCTTGTCAGATAATTTTAGCATCTCTACCATTCCAGTGTTGTCATCTACTGATTTTTCTTTTCTGTTCAGTTTGAAATCTTCCTGGTGTTTGCTGTGCTGAGTGATGTTCTCGATTTAAACTTGAATATTTGGGGTATGATGTTATGAGAATCTGGATCTTACTTATATCTTCAGTTTTAGGTGGCTTTTTGGACTCTGGCTTAGCAAGGGAAGCGGAGGTCATGCCACTTCATTACTACCAGGGGAGTGTAGAAGTCTAGACTTCCTATTCAGTCTTTGCTTGTGGGGTTGGGGCTAAGGCCACAATATTTTTTGTGGTTTTTGGCTGGAGTAGAGTGATTATTATCTAAAAGTGTTCTTTCTTGCTAGGCTCTTCCTCTCCTGGTCCTTTGTCCAGAAAGAGTGAGCTTTTATTGGGGCTTTGTATACCTGTACTCACCAGGGTTTCTAGATTGGCGGCTTCTCCAGTTGTAAGCATGGGGTATATAAGGCACACAAAAACCAGAGAATTCACCTTTTGGCTGTTCTTTGGGTGTCAAGGTCTATAGCCAATTGGGGTTTCTTTTTTTTCTTTCTACCTTTCAAAGTCTTTTTGTCTTACATATAATATCCAGGGTTTTTCTAGTAGTAACTGAGCAGGAAAAATAGGAAAAAAGGTGTACACTTACATCATCTCAGAAGTGGAAAAATCTCTTTCACCTCTTTGGAGTCGAAGATAAAGGAGGAAGAATATTGAATTGTGGTACTACACAGGTGCAGCCTAATTGGAGATCAGAGCAATATTTTCTGGCTCCACAGTTTCAAACTGTACTTTGTAAAACTCTCAGATTCTGACACCTATCCTGATGTCATGTCCCACAAATACAAATATATGATGGGCATCTTTACCTGGATGATCCATTACCACCTAAAAGTTATCACATTTAAATATAATATAAAAATATAAAAGTGAATTCATTTCCCTTCTCTCTTCAGGCTACATCAGTTTCTTTTCCTGATATATTTTTTTTTTCTGCTCTTAGTGCCATTCTCCTACCGTACACCCAGGTTCGGAATCTCAGAACTGCTCTTGGTAATGCCTCACCCTCATGGTTCCAGTTACTCTGTCACCAAATCTTCTGTTGTGCCTCCTCTTGCTTTCTTCTTCACAATTATGTATTGCTTTTAATTTCTGATGCCGTCACGTTAGCCCAGATCCTTAGGTTAACTATGGAAATACCTTTCTTCATGTTCTGTCACCTTTAAGTAACTGCTCAGGTCCATTTTATAACGTATCAACCTTCCTGGAGCCAAGTAATCATTTAGTTCCCAGTTTACCCATCCCCCGCCTCTGTGCCATGGCTTATGCAACATAAAAAGCCCATCCTTCTTGTCCCCGAATATTCAACAGCTATGCTCTTTTGAGGAACAAACCAAAAAAAAAAAAAAAAACTATTCTGAAAAGCCCTCCCTGGCCCCACCTGCCGTAGGCAAACTCTCTACACTTGACCACCTATTCGTTTTGTCGGTAACTTCCTATCAGTTTTGTTTTATATATGACATCTCTCCTATAGCATCTCCTTGAAAACAGAACAAGCATCTTATTTATCTTCGTTGTCTTCCTACAATCTCACCCCAGACATCATATATAGTAGTTGTTAAAGTTGCTGAAA
Organism: Lipotes vexillifer; assembly: GCF_000442215.2. Lineage (NCBI taxonomy): Eukaryota > Metazoa > Chordata > Mammalia > Artiodactyla > Lipotidae > Lipotes > Lipotes vexillifer. The sequence continues at coordinate 4,637,202 of NW_006780945.1, forward strand.
GAAAAACAAAAATGATTGGAAGCAAAACCCATCTTGAGATTTTCTTTGTTTCTTCATTTTCTGTCTCTTTAGTCTCTGCAAAGTGATAATATTCAGTCCAAATGATTTACAAGTACAGTAAACTTTAGGATATTATCAAGTGAACAAAATGCCCTTGAGTTTAAATGTCCCCTAATAGGGATGAAGGAGGCAATATACAAAATGTCTCTTCTTTCATAGGTGAGGAAGGGCAACCATATTTCTGCCTGTGAAAGGTGCTAGTAAAGCCTGATGCCTAAGATGAAATAATCATTGACAAAGAACACCATCATCCAACTCGGTGGCTTCCAAGTCATCTCCAGGCAACCACAATACAGCCACATTAATACATCAATCCAAATGTGTAATTTTAGAAGAGCACATAACCTCTAAGGAGAGTTGCAGACAAGGTTTTTGCTCAATCGTGACTCATCTTAGACTTGACTTTTTTTCCTGGATTCAGCCAAGGAACTCTGAGTAAGTTTGCTTTGCCACGTCCCACAGAAACCCAGGGTAACTCTCACTCAGCCTTTGCTGTGAGCAGAGACTATCAGGTCACCTAAGAAACAGCAATTTGTGGGCTGCTGATTTATGCAATGATGACCTTGGCTTACAAAATCCAAACAGAATGTGCCCCAACTCATGAAGTCAAGGCAATGTGGTAAACAGAGCCTGTGCCAACAGGACATCATTTCAACATCCTCTGGCATATAAAGGATGTTTGGGCAGGGGCACACACATCATAAGCTGTATTTAGGTGTGGATAATCAGTGATGACTAGGTCACAGATCCATTAGCTTCTTAGAGACTTCTTAGAGTGGCTTCTGATGTTAAGTCAGCTACTTGTTAAAACTCCTGAAAAATCACTGAAATGAGTCACTTTGAAATGTGGACAGTGGTCAAAATGGTCTGGAAACAAAGCAGATGCAAGTTGTTGGATGAAGGTGTTAAATAAACCATTTTTTATGATGTTGTGAAATACTATGGTAATGATGGTCGGTTTCCAATACAGTTTCTTCCACAGTGCTGTCCACTGCCATGCAGTTACCAAACTATCTAAAAATATCCAAAATTGTCTTCTAATTATGATGATAAACTCTTATAATATTGGGTGGTTATTTACATATTTAGAATCTTGATTTAAGTGGCCCTGCCACTGAATATTGTTTTGTGCCAGTTGACATCAGTTGACCTTAGGGTTTTACCTTAAGGTCTGGCTGAAGTATCTTAGGGTTTTAAGAGTAAAGATGAGTTTCTTCCTTTGAACATCTCCTCAAAATTTATTTCTATTGAACACACTCCAGATGGCCTCCAATAATGAACTAAATGGACATATCCTGAAATGTGGCTCGTCTGTATAGTCCTAGACACTTCGGTGAAACGAGCATTTAGCCCGCCATTCTTATAAAATTGTTTGCCACGGTAATAATTTAATGCCTACATTTTGTAGAAAGCTTTTCAGTTAACATTGAGTGCTTCAAGAACAGGTACAATGAGCAATCTTTGAATGCTTCCTGCTTAGTACTGTGCCAGGCACATAAAATAATGCTCGACAAATGCTTCTTTAAGTGGATTTGTTTTGACATGATGCTAGGCTCCCAAGAAAACCAGGTGTTTGCAAGTTGCTAACGATCTTAGTTTGCAAGATTGAGTATTACCTGGGACTTTCTAATGTTTTGAATAAATCAGATTTACTTGCTAACAACCTTCAGCAATTTCACATTCTTAGATTATTTTGTTGAAGAGTAGTAAATTTAGGGGGCACTTACAGTTCAAAAATCAACCAGTAAAATGATGCAGTCTTCGAATATTGTTGTACTGAAAAAGATTGAGAAATGTGAAATTAAGAGCAGGTAAAAATAGAGTAATAGCTTCACAGGATCATGGTCATTTTTTTCTCCTGGATCTGGCCCAGGGTCATTGGACAGACATCTCTATCCAGTCATCTCTATGGTTTGCACATTCTCCTGGCACTCTAATAGCTATTTTTGACGAAAAGAGAGAAAAAAGCAGATTGTGGATCCAAGCTTTTCACATAGGCACATATAAGAAATATGAACTTGGAAACTCAGGCTATGTACATTTGTTCTTATTCTGCTTTTGATTCTCAGCTCTCTGTCTTTGGGGCAGCTTTTTAAAGATGATATTACATCTCTAGGGCCTAATTCATACAAACATTAGCTTGTGATGGATAAAACAAATGTGAGATCTTGTAATAAATAAATAGCACCATTTCATATGAACCAGAACACTAAGAGAGCTGAATATAAAATACAGTATGCTCAGAAATATGGGGACCGTAACTGCAGAAAGAAAAGATGTGCCACAGTGAGTTCAGAAATATGATTTAGCAAATGATCCAGACCAAAAAGGATTTTAAAAAGAGAACTCTACTCAATAAAGCAGCTCCTAATAGGTGATTGGCATCTCTGAAGAGCTCACATGAATTTGTGGGACCCTACCCTGGACCACACAAAGTAAATCTCCCAATTCAAGTGGGAGTATTTTTATTATATTTTACAAATGTATTATCATTTTAGTATACAGAGATAATAATTTGTGTTTAATATACAGAGGTAATAATATTATAGTCTTTAATGGATTTCTGTTTCAGAATAAGTAGAAATGTTGAGATTATGAAACACTTCAATTTTGAACCACTATCACTAACATTTGCTAAATGAAATTAAAACCCTCATTTATCCACAGTATCATGACAGAATAAAATTCTAAGTAGCTGAAGTGTGTCTCTCTTGGTGAATTTTATTTTTAACTTGAAATATTTGAATTGAAAGCTTAAACTGTATTAAATCCTTCTCTGGCTTTTTAAAGCATGTGCTCTGGACTACATATCTGAGCCTTCACCCTGAGGTTAAGTATGTTTTTAACATTCAGGCCGGTGAAGAAAGGAAAACCGTTGACTCATGTTGGGTTACAACACAGCATGTTGGTTTCATGTGGGTTTCTTCTTGTCACTTTATCCATTCAAAAGATATGACATTGTGTATAATTGATTTTAATACCATGAAAAAAAAATCTGTGTTGCTTATAAACCTTACTGGTTTATTGCTAGGGTAATAAAAAAAAAAACATATAAACATGCATTGAACCTGGTATGTGCTCAATAAATATTAGCTCATATAACTGGATATTTGTTACAGATAGTGTTCCCTGGGAAGCATCCTCACAGACAGAGCTTAACGTACGGCAGGTTTTTACAACGAACGTACCCTTGAGGTCAACACCTGTGGAAGAGCAGAGGAAGAAGTCCAGTTATAACTCAGTCCCCAGACCAGCTCTGGCTGGAGCTCTGGAGCTGGAATGACCCTTTAGAGTTGGCCCAGTTGGGCCTGGATGGCCAGGCTCCTTCCCCAGGGATCAGTTACTGGGAGTGACCTTGGTGAGGCATCCCTTCACAACAGAGGCAGTCTCTAAAGGGTCAGAGTGTTAGAGCTGGGACGACCATGAAGTGGGTAAGGCAAACATGAAAGCATCAGTGCAAAAATTAAAGCCGCACCAAAAACTCAGTGATCGAGATAACAGATATCTTAATGCAATTTAAAAAATAAAAATTCATACAGTAATCCACAATGAACAAAATATCAAAATTTAAATAACTACAAGCTGTTGTTTGTTTGATGGTCTTGTGATGTAAAGTGTCCCTACCAATCAGATGATGGTTCTCAGGCCCTCAAAGGTATTAAATCATCATTGGGCAGGTTTATGACAGTTGACAATGGCATGCAAATAGATTGGGCAGTGCAAGTTTCTATTTATAGTCATGTTTTTTTCTGATATGTGTATACAGTGGTACCCACTTTTGCTTTGGCTTCAGGCTCCAATATGGCTCCACATGTCCCTGCTGAGCACCCAAGGCTTATGTGCCAGCAGCGTTCCCAGTTCGTGAGGCAACAAGTTCTTTGTTGAAACAAGATCCCGGAAGCCCTTCAAAGTGTTCTCCACAATTTCCTATATCGTTGATTAATTGAAAATATCACTCAAAAATGAAGTTTTGATTTATAGTAAATAATGAATATACTTGGCTCCAGATTTTAACCTTTACCTCTGGTAAAAATAAAAAAAAAAAAGTAATCAAACTCGTTTATCCAGTTATCAGAATCACTTGCTAACGTTTAGCGTATTAGGTGTGGCTTGACATCAGCGTTAGGTGACAAATGAACAATTTGGGTTCTATTCTCTTTAAACAAACAAAGAAACAAAATTAGTCGACTCATACTAACTAACAACTCAGTGGTCTCCCAGAATTTCAGTTTTCTTTTCTGTAAAATGAGAAAGCTACATTAGGTAATTTTTCAATTCTCACCCAAATTTCAGTTTTGTATATTTGATTATTTATACTTTGGAGGTTGACCAAATGTCTACCTTTAAGAACAGAAATTATTTTGTGTTGTGAACCTAGCAAATCCTTCTGAACTGGACTTCATAGAACTGTTTGTTACTACCCCAGCCCACCACATACTGTGAATTACTGCTGGTTTTTTTTTTAGTACAGTTGACCCTTGAACAATGTTGGGATTAGGGGTCCAGACCTTCCCTGCACTCAAAAATCCACATATAACTTTACACTACATTCGCAGACTCAACCAACAGTGGATCGTGTAGTACATAGTTATTGAAAAAAATCAGCCTATAAATGGACCCCTGCAGTTCAAATCCATATCATTCAAGGGTCACCTGTACTCTTATTATAGGATCATCGGGTTGTCCGCCGTTATTCATGTTGGCATAATTATGTCTAATTCTAATGACCTTTCCCACCCATCTACCTTATTTTCTTCCAAACTTGTTGAGATTGCATAAGCAACATAATATAACTGCCTAAAGCCACGTTTACCGAAGAGGTCAGAGGCTGAAAGGGAGATTTAAATGAATTCTGAAACATTTACTTATGCTCTCAAAAATTCAGAGTGGAGCAACGGATGAAACGTGGGAAGAGAAATTAGGTGGTAAACAAACCTGCTCAGGTTGTGTTTAGTGTTTCATTTTGTGTGCCCATTTTTCCCCAACAGGATTCTTTGTCAAGGAACATTAACATACACTTTGAGAAAAGCTAGTGTAACGTGAAAATAAATGACATTTGAAGGTAGGACTTGGTGGCTCCACGTTGATTAATGTGCGTGAAATTCGTTGTGCAGAGTCATTTTTGCTCCCCATTTCTTGGATTTGCTTAGGGTCATTGAGATGGCGCAATGGGATTAGCCTCTGGCTTTGTGAAGTGTATAGGATTCAGCTGTCAATGTTATTGCACAAAGCTAGAAAGCGAAAACCAAGGAAGTGCCAATGGGTGAATCATGGCTCTTGTATTACGTTATCTATGCTTGCCAGAATGGGATACCTATCAGCAAGAACTGCTGCCGTTAATTTCACTCGTCTCAAAGTGTCAATCTATATCCATGAGTGTGTTGATTCCCCCGTTCCAGTTCCCTAATCTGAAGAAGAGGAAAAATGGTTCATTTCACAAGTGGTTTTTTCAGGAGGAAGTAAATTCTCGAAGTGCGAAGAGCGATTGATGAACAGTGTTGAGTTTGTTTGTGGGAGAACTTGTTTGACCTGTTACCCTGGCTGTCTGAGTAGAATGCTTTGCAGAGAAAGAGACAAGAAACACACATGCATACACACACGTGCACACGCGCACACACACACACACAGAAATGTCAGCCAAGCAAATCACATTTGGGAGCCATTGTTGAGACTGCGTAGCCACAGCAGTTTCTATCATGTGACTGTTCAGAGCTTGACGTACATAGTGTGCATCTTAATCACTGGCAATTTTGCTTTTCTTTAAATGCTCATCTCACGTTTGTGCCGTGCCTGTGCTTCTCAGACCCTCTGGAGGAGGTCAGAAAGTAATTCTTATAAAATTCATTTATTGTGGGGAGTCTCGCCAAAATTAAATATATATATATATATATATATATATATATATATATTTATCCCTACATCAGTTGAGTACTCATCTCCTAGGCTAAAGGATTTGGGTAGATTTATACAGATGGGATTATGCTTGAATACAGTAATTTTTTTTTTCTGCAAGGGGACACTTTAAGCAGTGTGGTTTAAAAAAGCTAAAGCCTAAGCTAAAAATACCGTACTATATTAATAGGAGCCTACTGACTATACTTAGGAATGTTCTGTTGCCAAAATAGTTCACCAAAATGCCACAGTGTGTTGTAAGGGAAATAATAATCAACGAGCCACATAAGTCCTATGTTTAACTGGAAATAGATATATTATTTAACATCATATATAAATATATATATATATATATTAACTCCAGAGCATCGTGTTTTTTTTTTCAGAGCATCTTTTAAATACCTGTTTATTAATTGACTGGTTTGCTTATTAGTAGCATAAAATCAGAATTTGAATGATACATAGTATTTGCATTTGTAAGTTGTACAGTAGAAACCATTAAGTAAGTGAACAGTGAAATTTCTATATATGTCATATATATATATATATACATGTGTGCATATATATGTACCCAAACACACACATACACATGTCTGATCATGTAACTTAATTTATCCAAAATGGACTTCAGTAAAAATTAATGTAAGATCACGTAAATTAATTTATGCCATGATAATTAGTTCAAATTAATATTGCATTAAGTGAAAATAGGCAAATTGATGCAATTAATACAGGCTGGCCACTAATCATTCTGGTATTTCTTTATTATTCTCTGGAGTACTCAGTGAATTAAAGTAAATTTTACTAATTGGAAAACATCATTCAAACCTTATTTATATACATTTAATTTCTACTTAATTCTGAATCAGTCTTCTCCGCCCCCCCACCCCACCCCCCAAAAACCTCTATTGAACAGGATCACATTGTTTGTTTGTTTCTTTATCATTTGGGCAATGATACCAACACAGCAGATGTACCTTGAACAACTAAAGTTCATCTCAGTAGACTGATTCCATCAACATCACAGATACATGTAGAGTCCTGGACTCATCGTTTTGAGATCTACCAAAAAGATGGAAACCCAGTCTGAATGTACCTGCCCTTTCCTGCCAGGGCCCTGTTTGAATCTCATCCAATCTGGGTGATCTGAGGAAAGTTCTGCAGTAGAACTGATTACACCGATGTGGGCAGACTTTAGGGAAACTGTCAGGGGAAGGGCAGTTCCATTGGGGAGTTCCACTGGGGAGATGGAGTGAGAGAAAGGAGTCATTCCTGGAACCAAGAGAGAGCAGCTCTCTGGAGAGACCCTTCAGATGAGAGTAGTGACCAGTTGAGCATTGCCAGCAAGGAGGGGGCCAGGGGAATAAATAGTTCAACCTCACCTCCTTCTTTCCAGTCTCTTGCCAGGGCCTCCCATTGCTTGAACCCAAATGCAAGTCAAAGGGCAAGGGTGTCATTGTTGAAACACTTATGGGTCAGCCTCTCAGAGCACTAAACAGAGCGGACCCAAATGGAGATTGTATCAGGAGGGGCAAGCCCTTCTCTGGAGTAACCTGTTAATTAAAGTAAATTTTACTGATTTGGAACCATCATTCAAATCTTGTTCATGTACATTTAACTTACACATAATTCTGAATCGATCCCCACCCCCCCCAAAAAAAACCCCACTAAAATGTGCTAGTTTCATCCAGAAATATGCTAAAACTCTTAGGGGAGTACAGAGATTGATCCTTATAAATCCAGTTTTCACTGAATCACTTTGTATAGTTGTACAAAGGTTGGTGTAACAGACATGGGAGAAAAAAATACTCTACTGGAGACTTAATTGGCCTTTGAGACTTTTTTGTGTTTCCAATAAATATCATTAATGTAAAATGTGATCCTATTAACTAAAAAACGCATCCTCGTTATGAAGTGTTTCTTTGTAACAGAGAACGGACGCCGGGCTGCAGTCCACGTAAAGCTCTTCCTTCTCTCACCCACATGTCCCTGAGTCACTTCGCCTCTCAGACTAAAAAGTCCCTTTAACCTGAACGAATTACGGAAAGTGCCTTCATTTCTTCAGGGGCTTTGCAGGGAGCAAATGAGACAATACATAAAACAGCAAGTCATATGCTATATAAAGTCTATGCAACTTCATAAAAGTTGGTTGACCAGTAATATTTACTTGCAAAGTACAAAGAAAAAGAAAACTCTTTTCTTCTTCAAACCACTGAAGGAAGGATTTTGCTCTCCTCAATCTTTTTACTTAGATTTTCTTTTCCTTTAGTGAAAGACCAATGTATAAGTTAAAAACAAGTGAGGTGAAGACAGGGCCTCCTGCTGTTACGTATTTTCCAAAGTCTCAATTGTAAAATATGATAAAAAGTTATTAATCAATCTTTGTTTGTTTTAGTAGGGTAGCTATTCTCTGTGGAGTTTCCTCAGACTGTGTAGGG
>NW_006780945.1:4645601-4645828 GCF_000442215.2 Lipotes vexillifer
GTAGGGAAAACCCTTCAGGATCACCCCTAGGAAGCTTTGCACATGCAAATAATAGCCAGCATTTGTGGAGTATCCTTCTTGGCCAGCTTAAAATTCCCCCTGGCTTGGGAGAGCACGAAGTCTTTAGCGAGGATGTCAACAGTGATTTATTATAAGCTGAGTTAATTCTCTCTCAATCTAAAGGCCTTGCCTACGACATAATCACTTTCTCCCCCCCCCCCCCCCCC
>NW_006780945.1:4645838-4683261 GCF_000442215.2 Lipotes vexillifer
CCCCCCCCCCACAGAGGGAGCTGCTTATTCCATGATCCTCAAGACGGCTTCATCCAGACACCAGCCATGGTAAGATTTCAACTGTTTTCTTTGGAAATTTTTGTTGCGGGAGATGTGGCGTGGAGTATAATTAGTCAAGTATGGTTCTCCCCCAAGAAACCTTCAACATGAAAAAACCAAGATATGTGTGTGCGTGTGTTCTGTGAATATATTAATATAACTCTGTGTGTGTCTTTATGAAGCTTAGGCGAGCTTCTTGGCAGCAGATCAGGGAGAAGTCTTACACTCGGCCTTCTCTAACGTACTAGTTAGACTTTTACTGTGCTGGCTTTGTTGCGCTTTTGTTCTTTCTGGGCTCGGAAACTGAACAGAGGTGATGGAAATCTGGAGAAGTTCAGAGATGAGCCCAGGTAACTTCAAAGTTGGAAAGTAAGGCCTGAAAGCGGTACTTAGGTAGCAGAGAACACGGAGAGAAGTCAGCTAACTGGAGATTGTGACAGCATCTTTAATCACATGAACTTCTTAGACGCCGGTAATCTGGTCATTTCCAGTTTGTCTAGAGACGTGAAATGAAAGCGGAGCGTTTAAGCCATAGTAGTTCTCATGGCTTGGTTGTTGGTATTGGGTAATGGGCATCCCTAACTGCTGTTTTGAATTGTGATCCATGTACTATGAAAGCTCTGGATGACTTTAATCTGTAATAAGGCAAAAATAATGACTTCTCCCCATCTCCATTCTGCATCACTTGAAACACAGTATAATACACCTGCTTTCACCCAGATCTCTATAGGGAGGGGAACTTATCTGATTCTTTATTTGAAGATATTGATGCTTAGAAATAAAAGACATTCTCCTCTACGTCTTTCAGTATCGTCCATTCAATTACAGGGCATATTTCTTTTTCTTTCTGAAAACATTCTTAATTTATATGGACACTTCGGTTTTTCAGCATCACCTGACTACCCCATCATAGAAGGAAAAAACCGGCATCCCTGATATTGATAAAATCTTTATAACCATTTAAGGCAAGTTCAACAAACAAAAAGAAAACCATTGAAGGCTTAAGAAACATATAGAAAGTTGAAGAAAGCCTATCACTGCCCTTAAGCCAGTAGTACCATTTATATTGAGATATTTAAGCAGGGACGTCATAAGTATAATTATCAAACTGAGAGAACGTCTAAGGCAGGGTTTCTCAGCCTCGGCATTATTGAATTTGGGGACCAGATCATTCTGCGTGGTGGGAGATGACTGTACAGTGTTTAGCAGCAACCGTGGCCTCTAACCACTTGATGGCAATAGCCCGTCCCCCTCACTCCCCGCCCACACTCCACCCTCTCACCCCTGACACCAGACTGTGACAATTACAGTTCTCTCTGGACATGGCCAGATGTCCCTCATGGGACAGTACTGCTCTCAGTTGGGAACAACTGATTGAAGGAGACAACACAAACCTCTCTGAGTGTGTGATGAAGGTAAAATGGAAAATTTGGGTCTCAAGGTAATGACAATCTTTTTGCCTCGAAACCCGTACGTCAGCAGTAGTATTTGGTAGGCACAATGAGGACCCGCAAAGAATCTGGAAATGGAGGAAACAGGATCTTCCTTGAAAGCTAAACACCAATATGAGTGCACAGACATACGGTTATCCAGTTGTTGAACTTCCATCTTCCCAAGCAGAAAACTCATAGCAGTTCTCCATTAAACAGAGGCCTAATTTAGAACCTCAAAAAAAGTCCCTAAATTCAGAACAGACTGACCTAAATTCACTTCTTGTACATGTTCTTGCACTGGACGGCCATGGAAGAGTCCTGTGCACTAAAATCCACTGGGAGGCTATGTGAAGCCAGGGGTCCTCAAACCTGCAGGCTGCGGACCAGTACTGGCCTGAGGCCTGTTAGGAACCGGGCCGCACGGCAGGAGGTGAGCGGCGGGTGAGCCAGCGAAGCTTCATCTGCCGCTCCCGGTCGCTCCCATTACTGCCTGAACCATCCCTCATATTACCACCTGAATCATCCCCCATCCATGGAAAAATTGTCTTCCGCGAAACCGATCCCTGGTGCCAAAAATGTCGTGGACCCACTGTTTTAAGCGTCTTCCGCACGTGCGCCAATTTCAGGCTGGCCGTAGGCTTTGCAAAGAAAAGTAACTTGTATATAACATTCAAGCCTGGCATGAGCCTACCTAACCAGCTCTTTGTGCATCTTTATTCTGCATCTTATTTCCCTTCAGTCTCATTAAATGCCTGCTGTACTAGGGATTCTGTTTCATTAATAGACTGACACTTGCTCTTATCCATGTTTTCATCATTTCTAAGTGATTCTCTGCCTTCAATCCCCCTTATTCTGTAATTACAGATCCTAGTGTTGCCCCCTGTCCATTTATTTTCACAGCCTTATTGAACCTTATCAATCACTTTTAAACCTGCTTATACCGTTTTAGAGTTTACCTTTTACCATGTTGCACCTCTTGATAAAATTTCTCCGACTCCTCTGGACTTGGGTCTGAGAAGTCCAAATAGTCTCCCTAGCTCAAAAATATGTTAGCAGCACTAAAAATGTTAATCCTAGATTTCAAAAATGGAGACAGTCTTCACAGAACGGTATGATGCAGGGATTAAAGTGGAACATACAGCAAGGTGCCTTCTTTATTCATAAAGAAAGATCCAAAATGTATGCAGTCTTCCTCTCCAGTATATTATCTAGAGAAGCAAAGAGCAGAGCCTAACAGTTGTGTTCAGTGACAGAGAAGAATCACCAGTGAATGGGACAGTGCCAACCTGCTCCTCCGATTTTATACCCAGAGACTTTCTACTCTTTTCTTGAAGTTGCCACAGGCTTTTCTGCTCAAGCCAAAGTTGCTTTTGTTACAAATAAGAGAAGATCACTCGTCATAGCTTTTAGGCTAAAAGGGAAAAAATGTGTTGGAAAGATGGAAGTGTTGGCACTGGAAGAGGCCTCAGGCATAGTAGGTGTCCCTCCTGTGGGCACAGATGGTCTCTGTGCAGGACCTCTTCTGTGTAGCTCCTACCCTCCGCCCTTCTCCTTCCGGCTTTCTGTCCCTGGAGGATGATCTGTATGGGTATCATCACATGGTTTTAATGCCCTCTGGGTTCGGATGGGAATCAGCCAATGGGGAGTCTTGGTAGGAGATTAGATACGAGGAGGATGAGATTGGGGTGTTTGGCACCCTTCCGTAGGTGTGTCTCACTTGACAACATCTCTCAACCAAAGGCCACATCTTCCTGGAAAGGGCAGACCCATGCGAGGAGTTACTGGGATCCCTCATTTCCAGTTCAAGTAGTGACTCTCCCTCCCCACCCTCTAAGCCTAGGAGTGTTATCAAGCCCTGTTAATTAAATCCTCTCCAAATTATCTGTATCTGAGTGTGGAATCTGTTTCCTTCTTAACTGATACAATCTCATCTCTTCAGCTTTCTGTGTGTCTACTTTCTGTCTCTGTGGTCACCTGTCTCTGTCTCTCTTCTTTTCTCTCCCCCTCACACATGGGAGAGAGTGTCACCCTAATCCCTCTGTATCATCTCAGTTCATGTGCCAACAGAACTCAACTCCAAGAGCAGTAATTAGTGTTTGGTAGCATATTTCATTCTCTTTTCTAAACTTTAATCATTTAATCCCAACAACAACCCATAGGTTCTGTTATCATGGAATTTTACAGATTAGGACATCCAGACATGGAAATTGAATAACTTGACCTCTTAACTCGAGGTAGTATTGGAGTTCTAACCTAGGCAGATACATTTCAGAATGTATATCCTTAAATACCATTGTTGATAGTTTGGTTGTTGGTCTGGACCATTTAGGGTTGAAAGTTCAATAATGATTCACTCACAGTGTGGTGGTGGTGAGGGGACAAGGCACCATGATTTGCTTTCTAGTGAGTCGGACCTTTGGGGGAAAACCCTCTGAATGTGGTACTAGGGAAGCAATAAAACTGGCTAAAACATTTATCATAACCCACCAGCCTGATTTTGTTAACCATGTTTTTCATAGTCTCTTGAAAAAGTTCCCGAAGAGGTTTACAAAATATTGAAACTATGTAAATCTTCTTGCTATTTGTAGGCCGTTTTCCTTGCACACCGTAACTCTTTTAGACTTCACTTAGGGCAGACTCAAAGAAGAACCTACCTTATTTAGAATAAAACAAAAAGAATCAAACGTTATCTGCCTTCCCCTTAAAGTGGAGATTTGATGAATGTCTCCAAACTACATACCACATTTTCCCCAGTGGTTTCAGGGTCTGAGCATCTTTATCAGATTCTACACGAGAAGCATGTAGGCTAGTGGGACAGCTGCTCTACCACTGACCACTGACTGATACTTTCAGTTACATGTGACTGAAAAATGAGGATGAAATTTAAATTGCAGCATTTCACCATCCTGTTGCCAGCTTATACTTTTATACCCAGATATTTAAGTCATGCTTTAAGATGTTATTTTTGACCCAAGTTTCTTAAATCTCATTCAGAGTATTTATTATAATACCATCGTGAGAAGCAGAATGTGATAAATGGACTCTGGCTCCTCAAAGGGTATAATCTTAAGTGGTATACAAGAGGGTATATCCTAAGATTTTCTTTAAAATGTGTATCTTTGTAGTTTTATATAGCTTTAATTGAATACATGGCTTTACTGCGATAGAAGAGAGAGGAAAAAAACAAAAACATACTCCATAAGGATGGCATAATCTTACAGTTGTATCCAAGAGTTGCTTTAGGCAGCGGTGGAAACTAAAAATCACTGTCAGAAGGAAAAACTCAAAACAGTGTCTTTCTTTAACAAAACACATATGCATCAGAAAAATTATCCATTTTTTTCTGATTACTGTTTTCGTATGTAATCAACACAATACCATCTTTACATTTTTCTCCTGGGGAGCTAGCACCATGAGGTTCAGAGAACATGTTTTATTTATCATTGTGTTTTTTTAGCACCTGGTATGGTGCCTCAAACATAGTAGATGAGCAATAATATTGGATGACTGAATAAATGAAGTGTAAATGCAAATACAAATACAACATTATTTCTCAGACGTGCGTATCTTTAACGATTTTTGCCTTAGTGATGGTGAATATACTATGCAAGTCATATCACAGGATGTGAAACTATTTCACTAATTTCTACATGTTGCGTAAAATCTGAAGTTCAGCAAAGATTGAGATGATGTTGAGTTGGGGATTTGGGGCACTGGGAATATAAAATTCTTGTTTGAATCAGACCAGAAAGTCATGAATGATGCACGGTTACACCATTATCAACAAGGTGAAGTTTCCCAAAGATGATGAAACTGTGCAGATTTACTCCCCCCAGCTCCTAAGAGACAATGTTTATGCCAATTTATAATGAGATGCAAATGACACTTACTGCAACAGTATTTATTATGGTGAGGATGATACTAAACTTTTAGCCACCATCGATTAACTGAAGATAGAGGAAGCCATGAGGGAGGATTCCAGAAAAGGTGTTCTTGGTGATGGGCAGGAAAACTGATGGTAGGAAGGATTAACATACCAGACAAAATGTAGCTCCTTTGTACTGCTGGGACCTTGGCTGGACTCGTGACCCACACCAAGTTCTTTAAGCAAAGAGGGCCACATGGTAGTTGAGTGAAATCTGATGTTTTGCTTAGTTGTCTCAGACGTGTTTACTTTAGTAGAGGGTTATGGAAAGGTTGAATCAATAAACACTTTCTTTTCAGTCAGCAGACTTGCCATGGACATCAATAGGCATGCTTAAAATGAAACTGGTCTTTCTCTATGAATGGAAGCATTTCTTGTTTCCTTGGAGAAAATGAGATCCTATAGATGCTAGGTACTAATAATTAGGGGCCCAACCAGAGACTCTGCTACTTTTCATTTCATTCTGGACAAGATTTTGAGTAACTGGTAAATGAAAATTCAGATAGTAAATTTGTTTTTTAATCTTTATAATCATTTTGAATAAGAAATGATAACTAAACTGTGTAATGATTTCCATCCTGTAATCTATATTCAGATTAAAATAAATCATGATGGTCTTTGTAATCTCATAACCCTAGGTCACGAATAGATTTTAGGCCTTCCATCCTAGTTTAGCTGTAATATTTCCATATAGGAACCCTTTATTACAAAGAAAGCAAGTTTAATTCTCCGACAGTACTGTCTTGCCATATGTCTCTAGTAAAAAAATAACACAAAAACAAACAAATAAATGAACTCGGAATTGAGTGCTTGAAAATAGCCATGGAAAGTCAAAAACACATGATGAAAAGAATTGATTTTTTTTTTCTGAAAATGCAACTATATCATAAAAGAAAAACAGCTAAATGAAGCATACTTTCAAACCCTTTACTCTTCTGTTTCTCAGACCTACCAGATCTATTATGCTGGGTGAATAAAAAACTCATGTGTGCAACCTTAATTCCGGAAGTCATGTATAAACACAAGACAAGCTTAGAAGATTCTTGTCTTCCGTTGACTTAGATGTCTGCTGTAATGTACACACATAACAAAGCCACTATAAATAGGGAAGTTGAAAACAATATGATTTTATGGTGTTTGCAGTTTGTTTTTGAAGAACTTTATTTCTTATTATACCTTTGACATCCAGTCACCGTTATCAGCCCTGAGAGTTTGGTTTTCTGCAGACAAAAGCTTTTAGACATTTTCTGGGACCTGGTCCAGCTTGACTATAATGAGGTGTTTATTTTATTTCTCCTCTTGTTTGGCTTGCTGGGTACCCACAACACACAGGTGCACAGCAAGTGCTATAGTTTTTCCCCTTTTGTTCTTGAAATGGAAGAAAGCAATGAAGAAGTACTTAGTGAATTGGGGGAAAAGCCCGGAAGCAGGTGAGGAAGCTGAGCCAGGACACCAAGATTATCACTGCCGGTGAAAGCGCACTTAGCGGACTGATGTCTTCTGTGTTCTGGAGCCTAACTAGGAAAGGCAGTGAAGGTAGGCGAACCCTATCCAGACCAAGTAAGAATTTGTGGCAGCTGATTCAGGATATGCTGACCATCCAACACCTCCGTGCCAACAATACAAAGAACATAAAGGAAATGGCCCAGCCACCCGGGCTGACGCCATCAGAAGTGACAAATAAATGGTCCTGCACTGACTGTTTGAAACAGTGTATTAAATACACTGAAAGTGGATAAGTTGAGAATATATGTACACATTATTCTTTGTAAACAGGTGGGGTTCTATGATGATTTTATAGTTATCTTTATATTCATTTTTTCGTTTTCATTTTCGCTTTTTTAGTAGTGGTGACAAGTTGTGATAAACAATCAAGGGTTTAGCCTGGGCTTTATTTTCCTCCTTTGTGCTCTCTTTTCTCCACGTCTTCTAATGAGCAAAGGGTGCAGTTCCTTGGAAAGGTAAATATAATAAGCTGGCTGAAGGGCAATATAATAAAATAATCATGGATAGGCATGAAGATGAATGCACAAAGATGCTTATGACAGCCGGATGGTGGAAAACTGGAAATATTCTAAAGTTGAATTGCAGGAGATAGGTCAGACAAATTATGGTTCAGCTGAACAGGCCAACGCTGCAGCTTTTTAAAACAAGAGGTAGAACGATACGTATTGATCTGAGGATACACTTTCAAAATTTTTTTAAATTGGAGTATAGTTGCTTTACAATGTTGTATTAGTTTCTACTGTACAACAAAGTGAATCAGGTATACATATACCTATATCTCCCTTGTTTTTGGATTTCCTTCCCATTTAGGTCCCCACAGAGCATTGAGTAGAGTTCCCTGTGCTATACAGTAGGTTCTCATTAGTCATCTATTTTATCCACGTTCAACATCTTAATTTAATGTGGGTTTGTGTGATTTTGATAAAACACAAACCAAAATGTTTCTAGTCTTCCACCCCCTGGCTGGCTGGCAGGATTATGAAAGACTGCAAACGTGGCTGTGTGTGCCCCCTGTCCAAACCCTCCTATCAGATAGTGGAGTCTATTTCTCCACCCCTGGACTCCAGATTGGCCGTGTGACTTGCTTTGCCAATACACCATTGGCGTATGTGATGCAATTAGGGGCTCAGAAAGAGCTTGTGCATGGGGACTTGCCTGCTTGCTTCTCCTACGAACCCTGCTACTGCCGCCGTTAGAACAAGGTTGGGTAATGTGACACTTAGGCCCCGGTCACCTCTAGACAACCCCCAGAAATGGAGCCACCTAACCTACTGGCAGTAGAAGAATCTTCCAGATGAGTCCAGCCCAAATTGTTGACTCAGGGAAATGTAAGCTAAATACATAGCTATTATTTTAGTCCGTACGTTTTGGGATAGTTTGTTATGCAGCAAGAGCTGATGGATGTCTTGTGTGTTTAGGCATGTATGCAGGCTTGTTTCTGAAGGGATGTAAACGAAAATGTTCATAGTGTTTTTGTTTTATCTTGAGATGTGAAATTATGGGTGATTTTTACTATTGTTTATCTGTACTTTCTATTACTTTTTCTAAAATAATCATGTTTATCCATGTGATTTAACACAAACAAATGAAGAAGACAAGGAAAAAAGCCTAAAATTAAAAAAAAAAAAAACAGTTGCTTTGTGAAAAGGAGGCACCAACTGCTAGGTATGATTGTTTGCTTTATCTGTTTTCCCAAGTTGATTTTTCTTGATAGTTTTATTAACCAAACAGATGTACATGCCATCAGATGTTATTGTACAAAATATAGGAACGCTGACCACACCAAATGCCGGGGAGGATACAGAGCAACAGGAACACGTATTCATTGCTGGTGGGAATGAAAAATGGTGCAGCTATGTTGGAAGACATTTTGGTGGTTTCTTACAAAACTAAACATAATGATCAAGCAATTGCGCTCCTTGGTATTTACCTAAAACGAATTGAAAACTTATGTCTACATAAAAAACCTGCACCAGGACGTGTATAGCAGCTTTAGTCGTAATCCCCAAAACTTGGGAGCAATCAAGATGTTCCTCAGCAGGTGAGTGGATAAATAAACTGAAGTCCTTCCAGATAATGGAATATTGCTCATTGCTGAAAAAAAATGAGCCATAAACAGACATGGAGGAGACGTAAATGCCTCTTACTAAGTGAACGTCCGAAAAGTCTAATGACCGTGTGATCCCGGTTATATGACGCTCTGGAAAAGACGAAGCTATGGAGACAGTAAAGAGGTCAGTGGTTATTAAGGTCTGGGGGAAGAGGAGTGGTAAATAGGCAGAGTTCAGTGGATTTTTAGGGAGTGATGCCATAATGATGGGTACCAGTCATTCAACTTTTTTCCAAAGAGACAGAATATTCAAGACTAAGAGTGACTAAGTAAACTATGGACTTTGGGTGATGATGATGTGTCAGCGTAGGTTCATCCATTGTGACCTGTGTCCCACTCTGGTGGGAGATGACAGTGGAGGAGGCCGTGCATACGAGGGGGTAGGAAGCATATGGGGATCTCTGCACCTTCCCTTTGGTCTCGCACTTTACCTCAAACAGCTCTAAAAGATAAAGTCTTAATAATTTTTAAAATGCCAAAAAAAAAAAAAAAAAAGCATAAGAAAGGTGGACGCGGAGCATAGAGAGATGCCATTCAAGTTTCTCACTATGTCTAGGTCTCTGCCTTCTTTACATCAGTGAGAAAATTGGAAAATTTAAATGCCTAACACAAATGACATTTTTAAAGGATCCATGCTCGTGTTTCTAGGACTTTAGTTTTATCAATCATTTATATAAACACAGAAGAAAAGTGAGAAGGTGTGAAAAGGAGAAACACTTCGATGCTGGATAGACTTGATACCAGAGTGATAACACAGGTGATTGGGAAAGATAATGGAACACCAGGCACTGAGGTGAATGGTGAAGGACATTTTCAGAAGCTGGAGGGACACTTGCCAGATAGGAGCTGGGGAGACTTCATATACACCAGGCCTTGAAAATGGATGTAAAGCTTCTTACACTCATCACATTTTTTAAGCATGAGTGAGAATAAAGAAACCACAATTGAAGCTCCAAGCAGTCTTCCAGTGAACCGCAAATATCTTCTGAGAGAATAAGAGTTCACTTTTATACTTTGTATAATCAGACTGTATTTTAAAAATTCCTGGAAGATTTACCATCTCATTCTTCTTACCAACTTTCTTTTTATCTCAAATGCCCAGTTGCTACTTTACGGGCTCAATTATCGATGATTAACGGCTCATTGAAGGAATGTTCCATTCATCACGTATTTTTGGACAGATTTCTGTACTTTTCTCTGAGCCCCATCTTTGTAACATTCGTGAGGTTTCATCTCAATGCATATAAAATATTTAGACTTCTTTTTTCAGAATTTAGGAATGCACACTTACCAGATGCAGGAGACTGGGACACTCAAAAAAAGGTTGAGTTTCACAGAGAATATCCAGTTACTGCTGTGTGAATGGGAGAGCAGGGAGCAAATCCAGCCAGTGGAGTTGGTTTTTCAACAACTTTACTTAAGTCTCAAAGTTTCCTTTACTTTTTCCTCTTTTTTTGGTTATTGGGGCAGTATTTGGGGGTTGGAGAATAAGTACATCGTGCCACAACTACTGCATATGCTGTTCTGTTGGGAACATCTTGAAAAGTTCATTGCATGTATCTGTTATGTCACAGTGTTTGTTTTTTCAAACAATTTGACATTTTGAGCCGTCAGCAGCCTGGAAAGTTTGCCTTCCAGATGCAATTTCTCTGAGTGCCAATTTCCATGTGGTCCATTCCTGCCCCCTTCTCCAACTGTGGGCCAAATTCAAATACCTGGCCCACCACACTGGCTGTCTTCACAATGCAATTAGCCATCAGGGTTTCTCCCGGAGGATGCCAAATCCTGTTTTCTGCAGACTCACCTAGCCAGGCTGGTGGTGTTCGAAAACTCCCCTCAAGAGTAAAACATCATTTTTTTTCTCCTTGGTACCAGGTTTCTTGTAAGACCTTGTTTCTTATGCTGAAACATAACTTTAGTTCTTTGCTTGCTTTTTTTTTTTGAGCATGGAAAACACTAACTTATTACAAGAAAATTCTCCCATCTCCCATACTGGAGATATTATGGTTCTAGCATCAGCTGTTTCTTTGGTGGTGTTGTTTACTAATGATTTTCAAAGGCATCCTGTTTCTTAAATGGCAGACCAATTGGGGCAAGTTTATTTAGAACTAGGAAAGAGATACGGTAAAATTTTTCTCAGATGTAAAATGAAGATAAAACAGTACCTGCAGATAATGTCTCAGAAAGGGAGTAGATTATTGGTTGCTTAGAGCTTAGGATGGGGACAGTCATTCACTGTAAATGTATATGAAGGGTTTTACTGGGATGAGGAAATGTTCTAAAACAGGTTGTGGTGATGGTTGCACAGCACAGTAAATTTGCTAAAGATTGTTGAATTGTACACTTAAAATGGGTAAATGTTAATGTATATTATACCTCAGTGAGATTGTTTGGTAAAGGGAAGGGTGGTATCTACATAATAAGATTCTTTTGATGATGAATTCGTTTTATCTATATAAACTATTTCTTGGATTTAATAAGTGCTCATTGATAGTAACCAAAACTGTTATAATTAACTTCCATGAAAGTCACAGCTCACTTCCAAATTTCCTTTGGCTCTTCAGCAATTATTCTCTCGTACACACACACACACACACACACACACACACACACACACCCCTTAACCTCTGTATCTGATTCAGTTAGGTGGCACAATACCCATTAAGATATTTTTCCCTTAATCCCTTCAAGATTTTTTCAGCTGTTATTTTTTTTATTTTTTATTTTTTTTTGCGGTACGCGGGCCTCTCACTGTTGTGGCCTCTGCCGTTGCGGAGCACATGCTCCAGACGCGCAGTCTCAGCGGCCATGGCTCACGGGCCCAGTCGCTCCGCGGCATGTGGGATCTTCCCGGACCAGGGCACGAACCCGTGTCCCCTGCATCGGCAGGCAGACTCTCAACCACTGCGCCACCAGGGAAGCCCTCAGCTGTTATTTTTATTACCTGCTTTCTTATCATACAGTATAGCTCTCTAAGTCTATCATTGACATCAAAAGCCTTACATTTCTTCCTTTGGAGCAAATCTTATCTCTGATTATGATTATTGTTGCTAGGCTCACTCTCTGTTTTATCGACATACCTCCAAATGACACCCATTCCTGTAAATTCCACAAATACAAAACTGAGTTTCTCTCCAGTGCCCCTGCCCCAATTTTATTAATATATTTTTTCTCCAGTCTTGAAACCTCAGAATTATCTTTGACCTCTTTCTTGGTTCCTAGCATGGGGAAGGTTCCACAAACCTCCTAAGTTTGCTCTTGAATGACTCATATCCATGCCTCGCTCTTAATCTTCTGTAAGGATTATGGTGAGAAAGAAAATGCACATTGAACTGATTGCCTTTGCTCTATCACTTTGTTCCACCATATCCAAATTCCCTTGCCAGATTAACGCTCCCAAATGCCACATCTTCTCATTCTTTCTCCTCCTAGAAGTCTTGATTATTTAGTACCACACTCAATGCTCATTGACCAAAATTTTAAAAATCTAAAAATTTAAATTCTGAAAGCCCTTGATGTGTATCCATGTCTATTGGCGGTGGGGCGGCGGGGGGGTGCGGGCGGAGCGGGGCAAATCTACGGTATCTCAACGCTTTCCAGCAATTCACGGTGCACTAGAGTGCAGTAAAGGAACTGAGAAGTGTTGGAGTGAAGAAACCTTCTTAATTCAGTTCACTGTGGAGTTTGTTAATGTGTTTTGAACACAGACTACTTTAATATCATCTGTAGAATCAACCTGTGCAGGACTATTAAGCAAAAAAGTAGACTGAGGTCACTATATAAATACAAGCCTCAGTAGGAGAGAAAAAAAGGTGGAGTTGTCTTCTCTAAATTCCAAAGTGGAAGAATTTGAGTCCAGCTCATTCTAACTTGTCGCTGTGCCTCATAAGCTTAAATCTTTCACCCTTGTTCAGCCTGGTCGCGTCTTTTCAGGAGTTTTCTTTTCCTTCTTATCTTTTGTGTCCTTGAACCAGTCCGGGCACCTTCTCTTAGGAGGCAGCTCTGGTGAAGGAACTCAACTAGGATTCACTGCACATCCAACAAGTATCTTTTAATTAAATTGTTGGCAGCCAAGCCTGTGCTGACTGTGCCCGGGTGTGGTAATACAGAGATGGGAAATTTGATTACTCACCAGAGATCCACTCTTTTTTTCTGGGTTGGCCACAGATATTTGGATTTGCTTGGTGTCTGCTCTCTGCCCAGGGTATATTATGAGGTTAGCATCCATTGTGCGCATATATGTAGCCAAGGGCAGGCATGGGCCAGGTCTCGGGCGGAAGGAAATGGTGTCTAACACTAAAAGCAAGCCGTCATTCCTACCTATCCTTTCTAGGAAAACAGTGTCACGCAAAAACATGTGAATCTATAATTGGCATCTTTTCAGATGCTTGCCATCGGGACCTCAGTTTAATTAGACATTGCAAGGTGGCAGTTCTCTTGCAAAAATCTTGCACTCCATTAACCTTGACTTCTCACACATTGACATTTCAAGCCCCTTCTTTGCTTTCATACGGTGGAGTGGACACGTCTCTATTTAATAAGAGTCCCCCTCAGGGTTCATGAGCCAGACGCTCGTTATTTGGCAAGGCTACCAAGCCCAAGTCTATAAACTGTGGCAGCCAGGAAAGGTTGTAGGCAGCTAAAAATGGCAAGAGAGCAGGAGTTATGGGATTCACTCCACCCTTCCTTTAGAGACTTCCAAACAGCATGGTGAGCAAGAGATGGGAAAGGTAGCTGAGGGAAATAACACGTAGCCAGGAACCCGAGCAAAGCTTAAGAATGGGTTCATGCACTAGGGCAGCTTTATTCAGCTGTGGACGGCTACTCAAAGATGGATTATTTAGCAACTTCTGTAGCTAAACATTTTAGACAGCTCACCATTTATTTCTTTACCATTTAAGTGCAGTATTGTCAAACTTGGGCATCAAAAAATAAGGCTTCTTGTATTTCATGGTAGTCTGGTGACATTCAATATTGTCTTTTCTTGCCACTTTTTCCTTTCTTACTACTTTCAATTCCCTTTCGTTTCTGTTTATTTTCTAAGGGTAGGTTTCAAGAATGGGAGTGACCATGGTTGGTCAATAGAATATCTGTTTTACATAATTTTTAAAAATTTGAAGCTGTGCAGTGGAAATGGCCATAAGATGTGGTAAGAATGATGTCAAAGGAGTTACAGTAACAGAAACAGTCTTGCTTCTTGTACCCAAGGAGAATCCATCTTTTGTAGATTGTCAGGTTTCTCTCCATTCTTTTTTTTTTTTCCTCCATTCTTTTTTAAAATGGAAAATCTTTTATCTTCCTTCTGAACTATATTTTTAATATTTTTTCTGTTTTATTATTACATTATCATTGTCCTAATTATTAAAATACAGTAAGTTATCTCTTCCCATAGAGCATTTAATCATCTCTTTCGATTTTTCCATTAATTATTGTATTCATTTAATAAACATTTTTTTAAACTTACTTTTTTTTAAAGCAGGTCATTTTATTTAGTTTATTTTTTATACATCTTTATTAGAGTATAACTGCTTTGCAATGTTGTGTTAGTTTCTCCTGTACAACAAAGTGAGTCAGCTATATGCATACATACATCCCCATAGCTCCTCCCTCTTGAGCCTCCCTCCCTCCCTCCCTCCCTCCCTATCCCACCCCTCTAGGTGGTCACAAAGCCCCAACCGCGCTTAATAAACATTTAATGTGTGCCAAACTTCAGGTAATAACAAAGATCAGAAAGTTTAAGTTCTAAATCTTTGTTTATTGGATACTTAATATAGAATACAGTCAGAACAGAGAACTGACAGTTAGCAATGTTAGAAATTAAAGCCCCTAAAGAATGGAAGGGATGCCTTTTGTAGCAGGTCTCCAGTACACATGCTTAAATATGTCATTATCTCCAGAGGGTTTATGCTGGGCATAGATGGAGCTCTAGGAATAAGATTTGGATTAACTAATTGATTAATTAGCTCTAGCTGTGGCAGTCAGTTGCCATATTCTAAAATTTCCAAAAATATGCCAAATGCCTCTTCAAACTGTCTCCCTGTAGTTTTGAAATCTAGAGGTTCACTATTGCATTTTACTAGCACAATATATGTTTATGCTATTGAAATGGAAATTTCCTAGAGGATGTTCAGTCTTTATATTTTTGCAGGTGCATGTGACTTTTAAAATAATTTTTCGTTTTAAATTTTATTTATTTATTTATTTATTTCATAGAGTGGCTTGGAGTATGAGATTCAGGAAGGTTGCAGTTCAAACCCTAACATGGCTGTTAGAGGAGATATTGACCCCGAAACCCTTTTGCAGTTTTTTTTTACAGAGTCTGTGTATTTCGATGGGAGTAGGGTGTTAACGCAGGCCCTTTTCTTTATATTTTCTACCAATTATCTATCGTCACAAAAATACTACATAACAAACCACATCAAAGATAAACGGGTTAAAACAATACTCATTTTAAAAATCATAAATCTACGAGTTAGTTGCTGATTCAGGCTGGGCTCAGCTGTGTGGTTCTTTGGTCTCAGATGGGATCATTCAACTCTCCTCTGGCAGTTTGATGGCTGTGCGCTGGGACTGAGATGGCCACGGGGCCTGTGTTCCTCAGTCTCTAGCAGGCTGGTGCTGGTAAGTTTCTGTGACAAAGGTAGAGAATCGAGACAGAGGAAGAGGAAACACACATGATCCTTACGCCTTGGCTTGGAGCTGGTGTATGTCATTTCCCGTTGTGTTGGCTGAGGCACATCCCAGTTTCAAAGGATGAGGACATAGACCCCACCTATTTAAAGAATATTACTCAGCCATAAAAAGAAACAAAATTGAGATATTTGTAGTGAGGTGGATGGACCTAGAGTCTGTCATACAGAGTGAAGTAAGTCAGAAAGAGAAAAACAAATACCGTATGCTAACACATATATATGGAATCTAAGGGAAAAAAATAAAAAAGGTCATGAAGAACCTAGGGTTAAGACGGGAATAAAGACACAGACCTACTAGAGGATGGACTTGAGGATATGGGGAGGGGGAAGGGTAAGCTGGGACAAAGTGAGAGAGTGGCATGGACATATATACACTACCAAATGTAAAATAGATAGCTAGTGGGAAGCAGCCGCATAGCACAGGGAGATCAGCTCGGTGCTTTGTGGCCACCTAGAAGGGTGGGATAGGGAGGATGGGAGGGAGGGAGACGCAAGAGGGAAGAGATATGGGAACATATGTATATGTATAACTGATTCACTTTGTTATAAAGCAGAAACTAACACACCATTGTAAAGCAATTATACCCCAATAAAGATGTTAAAAAAAAAAAAAAAGAAGGGAACTTCAAAGCCATGTGGCAAAGAATATGATGGGAACAGCAAGTGATGAAGAATTGGGCCTGTTACTACAATTATTAATCTACATGCATTTATTCCTTAACAGAAAGATTTTGAACAGAAAATTTTAATTTTCTCAAGCTTTAACTTATTAGATGTCAAGCTGTGTATAGACATAAACTGCCAAAAATATAGAATTAGAAAAGGGGAGTTATTAAAGTGATATTTTTAGAGTTGACTTCCTAGTCGGCCCACAGAAAGTAAGAACTATGCCTTTTCTTCAGTCAATATAATAAATTCTGTGCTATTTATAAAAAAAAAAGAAAAAAAATGATAATCAGTCTTAGAGATGCCAAAGCATTACATGGTACCATTTCTAAGAAGTGTTGGGAATTTATGATATTTTGTAACCCAAGTTCTGGGAGGGCTCCTTCTAACCTTACTGTCTTCCCATCTCCAGTTTTCCTAAACAGCTACATTGCTTTCTTTAAAACCAAGTCCTGGTAGTGCTAGTAAAGGAATGATAAAGCAGTTAACAGGAAAGTAGGCTTGTTTCTCCTTCACTATCAGCGATACAATTTTTCCAGTGATAGAGCTACAGGTTTAAAACTTAATATGATGTGAGTTAACTACATGCAGAGTCTCTCCTACTAAAGCCCCTGTTCCAGCTGTAGAAGTAGATTTCAAATATGGATTCTATCAATTAGAAACAAATGAACCATTATCAGGAAATTATTTCGCTTTTAATATTTTTAGGTAAGGGTAAAATTTTCCTCATAGTAATTTACAAACAAGTTTTTGTTAAATATATTGTAAAACAATGGAAGGAAAATAAGTTACCATCACAAGCAGGTAACCAAGCGTACCTGTTTGCCCATAACTGCGGGGTTTTCTGAGACATGAGCTTTTAGGGCCCAAACGTGAAAGGTCTCAGACAGACTGTGGTGAGTTGGTCACCCTACTCACAAGTGTGCCTTTTAGAAGGATAGTTGATAATCTGGCAATGTTTTGTATAGGTCAAGCAAATTTGGTTAAACCGAGTGGTTTTTTAATACATGTTTTTCATGTATAGTAGTTTTCTTTCATTTTATATGGAAAATTCTAAATTATTCTACTTTAATTTGCTGCTCAAAACCTATACTGAAAGTAAAACGTGAGCTAGAGCTTCTTTCATTTATGTGAAATTGGCTAAAGTAATATAAGCAAATACTTTTGTACAGTATAAATAGCAGAAATGAGATGTCATTATTTTAAGTAATTATACAAAAACCCTAATCCATTTCTTTCTTTTTTTTTTTCTTCTGTCAAATAAAGGAGTTGTCTGATGATTTCTAATATCCTACCAGCTATGATGATAAGCTATGGTGTTCTAAAACTCTTTCCTTACGATAAAATTTTTTCTCCATTAGGAGAGAAAGTATTTCAGAATGCAGACTAACTTTTAAAGAGTTAAATAGCACTGCAAAGTGCTGCCATTTTAACAGAACATTTTAAACCAACCAAGTATACTAACTACTGTTATTGTTTATTTTCTTTCTAGTCTAGGGAAATTTTTTTTTTTTTTCTCTTAATCTGCCAGAAGGGACCTTCAGGATTTGAGCCTTAACGTTGTTCTTAAGACTTGAATTTGATTTTTAATTAGAGTTAAAGTAAAAATAAATGTTTGCTTCCTAGAGCTATGCAAGTTTGGGGGAAAAAAGAAACTTCCTCATCTGAAAAGATTTACTAGGAATCTATGCTGTAAAAGAGCATTTTGAAAAATATAAAACAAAGAGCTTTCGAAGTGGTCAAAGACTAATGTAAAGTGATATATTTCAGACCGGAGAGATGGTGTAACTTACTCCTGTCACTGCTGCCTGTTTATTGTGTTTGTCTGGTTGGCCTGGTAACCAGCTCATGCCATTTCACTCATTTTATAACGTTCCTGTAAATGTTAGGTAGGCCTGGATTTATTATACACTGTCAACACCTAAAATGGAACCCACTGCTTAACGTAGTTTATTTGGCTGGATGCCTCTGCCTCCTTAAAAAAAATAGTGGGCGTGTGTGCGTGTGTGTGTGTGGTGTGTTAAAGAAAAAAAAAAAAAATCCTGTAGTGCCTCCAAAAGAAATGTAGCCCAGGCATAATTGAAGTTGGGTGGCATGGGCTGTGTCAAAGGAGCGTTTGAGCTCAGGAGCCGTTGTGTTTGTAGGTGGGGACATCTGACTCACAATATTTGTGACTTGGATTTAGAGGGACAGAGGACCAAGAGTCATGTTTATTGCTGAATTTATCATCCCCAGTGAAACCAGATGGCCAATCACTGTTGTCCAGAAAGGCCTGGAGCCATCAGAGGATGAATCATAAGCCCATTAGAGGTTGGACAGATTTCTTTCCTTCTTAGTAACATGCTGGTTCCGTCCGTCTGCTCTATGACAAGGCAGGTTTGATGGAGGCCCCAAAGATAGGATCCTGGGGAGGCCACATAGTCAGATAGTCTCAATAGAACTTATATATTCTATTGAGATAGCTGGAGCATTAAGGTGGAACAGACTCAGAGCCAAAGTGGTTTAGAAATATGAAAAGGGAAAGTGATACTCTGGCCAAAACCAGTGGCAGCAGACTCAGCCCAACTGTAATGAAAGTCGCAGACAGGTGCCTCTGCTCTGCTCTTGGTCAGCCACACGTTGAATCAGTGTCCTAGTCATTGAATGACTTTCAGGAAAGGGGGTTGGCTATTAGCTAGAGTGGACTTTTATTGATAGCTCTGTTCAGTATCGGTGAACAAATCATCAAATCCTGTATTCTTTGGCTGCCTGGGTCAGTAAGTTCATCCTGTCCATTCCTCTATCAATGTGCGGTTTAAACAAAGTGCGTGTCTAGACTGAATGCAAAGGTTAATCAAAACTGGGATGCCTTCTTACTAGGCTTTGCTTAAAGTCACATTCTTCCAACCTCCTTCCTAGTTGTGCATCTACTCATTATTTAAAATTTTAAAAAATAGAAAAGATTCTTACGAGAAAAATTAAGATAAGCACTCAGGCAATTTGAGAACCAAAGCTATTTTAGGTTTGTGTTTTGTTTCTGGTCTAGAAACTGTGTCTGTTTACTAGTTGGATAATTATTATAACTCAATGTAGTTTGGGCTTGCAAATCGCCTTTCAGAGGAACGTTTTAAAACAGATCAAATCCATTGATTACATTGCATTTTACTCCATCCCCACATTCAGCTTGAGCATTTTACGGGTTAACTGAGGCAGGGAAAGTTTTCCTAGAAAAGGACGTATTTCCCTCTATTCTCCAGCTTTGAAAGCTAATGAACATGTGGCATAAACTTTCTGAAGGAAAATTGGATAATTTGTTTTTAAAGGTCTAAATACTATGTGAACCTTTTGACCCAAGACAAAGAGACTTCAGAGAATTATCTTAAAAGAAAAAAAAAAAATATATATATATATATATATAATGTGTGTGTCATGTATGTGTGCTATATATACATACATATACTTGTAACCTGTTCAAACATATAGGTACACATACACACGTGTATATATGATATGTCATACATGTGCGTGCATATATGTGCATGTATGTGTTTGGTACATATATTTGTATATATACACATATGTATATAGTGTATATATATGTATGTTTGTGTGTGTATATATGTATATGCATATACTTATATATGCATACACACACATATATGTATATAGTATTCCAGATTGTTAGGAGAGTCTTTCATTTAGGTGATACAAATACACAAAAATTTGGATGTGTGTATAAGTGTGTGCACACATGTGTGTGTGTGCTTTTGTATTTTTTGTATTGAGTAGGTATACTGAATTTAAATAAGACAAAAATTATAACTTTGATATTTCTCTAGATAAAAATGGAATCATCCAGGCATCCACCCAATATCACCCACACTATGTAGCCACTGTGGCAGAAGAACTGATTGCATAGTTCACATAATGCCCCAAAGCGGGCTTGGCCAGTGTGATTGCCAGTGCACTAACTGGTTTGTGGATGCCTCAGACTGGCGTGACTCGTTTTTAATGCCATGCGGTCTACTTTGTCTGCTTTCTGAATTAGGGCTCCCTGGACACTTCTGTGACACAGGAGTCACTTCTGGTGATGGAGCGCTTAGGGCTAATCTACAGGACACCATGGCATTTGGAAAGTGAAAACCTTTATTAATTAATCAAATAACACTGTTCAAACAAAATTTTACAATAAAAGCTAATTCGGGATTTTTTTTTTTTTATTTGCATGAGTTCTATATTTTTATTTTTCTCTGTGAGACGACCCATTGTTTGAATTATCCTTGCTGGCGCCAGCAGGAGCATTAGATCCTCAGCGGTGATGATGTGATCCTGCTACTGAGCTCAAAGCACAAGGGACGAGCAGGAAGGGACAAGCATCTGTTATGGACGAGTCCATCGTTTCCTGGAGGATCTGACATTTTAACTTTACTATCCAATGAAATACACATTTGTACTTACTTCTGGGTTTTTCTGTTAGTCCAGTTTTTTCCATTCTTTGGTTATGCCACATATTTTTATTTCTGTAGTTTTATTGTTTATCACCCTTCCCCTATTTTCATCATTTTCTTATCTGTACTCAAATTATTATCTTTTAGATGAACTCCAGTACCATTTCACCAATTAAAACAATACCATATTGGATTTTAATTGTAACTAACAGATATTTATAAATTACTTTTGGAAAATACGTTATTGAGTGTTCTCAATTAAGGGTATTTCCTTGTTTGAATCCTGCTTAACTTCCCATAAATATTTGCAGTTTTCAGTGTATGGATATCGTATTTTCAAACTGGTTATTTCTGGCATATATAGGAAAATTATTTGGTGTCTGTGTAAATTGGGGGGGGGGGTGGAAACACTGCCTATGCAATTCCCTTTTGATTTCTAATAATTATTCACTTCATTCTCATGTGTTTTCTAGATATAGAATATTTTATTTACAAATAGTGACAGGTAGTCTCCTTTATTTAGTTGTCAGTTTTACTGCATTGACCTAGAACTTCTAGAATAACTGACGTAATGATGGATATCCCTCTTTTCTGCCTATAATGGGAATTCTTCCATTTATGTTTAAGTATTTTATCATCCATTGATTTTTATCACACTTATTATAACGTAAGTTAAGTGGGTTTTAAAATTTCTAATTATCTTAGACATATATGGAGAGATTTCTCTTTTGACATATTCATGCAATTGTTATATAAATAGAATTCCTAATATTAATGCATATTAAATTTGGGATACACTTGGCTTGGTTATGGTCGCTGGTATTAAATTACATGAAAATACAGGTTGTTTTCACTAATGCATCTCATGCCCTAGCATGTTCACTCATAATAGATGGTCAATCAACATGTCAATTATTTTGTTTTAAGATTTTTTTTTACGTGGACCATTTTTAAAGTCTTTATTGAATTTGTTACAGTATTGCTTCTGTTTTATGTTTTGGTTTTTTTGGCCGTGAGGTATGTGGGATCCTAGCTCCCCGACCAGGGATCGCACCTGCACCCCCTGCATTGGAAGGCGAGGTCTTAACCACTGGACCGCCAGGGAAGTCCCAACATGTCAATTCTTAAGTGGATAAAATAGCGCCTCTTATAAGAAGATTTATAATTCTTATAAAGAATTTCCATATAGGTTATATGTCAGTCACATAGACTGACATATAACCATTATAGAATTCAAATGCTTTATTCTGCTCTAGCCGTTACGGCCTCCTGGTTGTTTCTCTGAAATGTTTGACCCTCTCTCACCTGTGGTCTCTGCACCACTGTTCCCTCTGCCTGGGACACTCTTCTCGACACCCACATGGTCAACTCACCTCCTTCATAGATGTACACATGTTACCATTTCAAGAAAGTCTACCCTGACCACCCTGTTTAAAAGTATAACTCACTCCACCGAGTCCTCTAGTCTTTTATCATCCTCTATTTTTTCCGTAGTCTGTATCACTGTCTAGCCCCTGATATAATTTGCTTCCTAGTTTGTTTGTGTGCTCTCTCTCTCTCTCTCTCTCTCTCTGACTTTTTGTCACTGATATATTCCCCATATCTAGAATAGTATCTGATATATAATAGGTACTTAATAAATATTTATTTAACAAACAAATTTTTAAAAATATGTACTATAAACATTGACTGGTATACTCTAGTATAACGAAAAACAAAAATATGCCAACAGAAAACTAGTTTGAATCTTGGTTTCCATCATTTACTAGCAGTGTGCCATTGGGAAAATTAGTTAAATATTTTGCACCTCATTTTGCTAACGTAAACAATGTAAATAACTATTGTTACTACATAGGATACCTGTAAGCATTGCGTAAGTTAAATGGATGCCAATCATCCAGTAGAATGTCTTATGCACGCACAGTACACACAAAACAAATATTAATTACTTTTTACTCGATGTATAATAAAATTGCATTTAATTCTTTAAAAATGCATACTTAAAGGAAAATCACAGCATAAAAATTAAATAAAAGATGTCATAAATGAGAATGTAATCAGGTAATGCATACATTATGATGGGGCAAGATCCCTTTAGGTGGAAGACCCACAGAACAAAGTCTAAGCCACCACGCATCCGCATCATTCTCCAAGTGTCTGAAGCTAACTGGCTTGTTTCCTCAACCCTAAACAATCCTGTCACTTTGAAAATGTTCTTCATATGATTTGCCCTTCTGATTATTCACCATTCTGGCTGTCATACTCTCACAAGCGTGCTTTACTTACTTTGTATTCTTCTAAAAACCAGGGACCATGAGCTTCATTTAAATTATCTTGAAAGTGCCAAGATCTAAAAACACACAAGTTGTAACTTCCTCCCCTTTCAAGATGGGGGGAGGAACTTCTTACAGGTTCTTATCAGTACAACATTACAAGTTCTTTGTCCAACCACATCAGCTAGAAAAGCCTGATTTCTGTCTGCTCTGGAGGCTGATACTGTGGCATTAAAAATGCTGCTTTAACCACTTTAAGAAAGAATCTTGTCTCATCCTATCTGCTGGCCCATTCCATGTTGGTGCTTGATAGCTTCTTGATAAAGAAATATGATAAAGAAATTGCTGCAACTCTGCATTAATGACCACCTACATAATGAGATCAAATCTTAATTCCTGGTGACAAACAGAGTAAATATATGGTAGTTTGTTTAGGCTCTATTTTGAAATGACTAAGTAGCCTGTGAAAACAAATTTTAACAGGCTCATAAAGGTATGCTGTCTACATAGCTGACGTGGACTTCGTTTTTATGTTGCCTATTAGAGACTATAAACAGTAACAGTGGAGTCTATCTTTTATTCCATAGAGTTGTAAAATGTCCTGGCTGTGACAACATATATACTGAACACTCTTTGTAAAGATGTTGCATTTATTTTCTATTTAAATGAAAGCAATGAATTGTTTAAAAAAATGTAAAATGAAGATAAACACGTTACACTTGAAATGTGCTTAAAATTAAATAAAATACAGAGGGGTTGTATTTTAATATAAACACTGGTAACTATAGAGGAGAACTTTCCTGCAGCAAAATTTGCATGTTTCAAGTTGCTCTTTAATCGGTCTTATCCAGAATTTCTGACAGCACAGTGGCAGGATCATGTCAGTGGAGCCATGACTGCCCCTTTTAATTAGCTCACAATTTGCTCACTGGTTTTGGGTAATTGGAACAATTTGCTTGCAGAAACCTGTGAGGAATCAGATGTTAATTGACTTTGTCTTACTTAATCAGCCCTTCAAGAAACAGGCTTCATTTTCCTGACTATTTCTTAAGCTGTGTGCTGGCGTCCTGCGATACAGTGGAAAGAAAACATACAGACAGTTGCCTTGGTATCGACTGGCCAAATCTGATTATGACTCCAACTCTGAATGGAGAGATTCCAGAAATTAGCAGAGGGGCCTAGAGAAAATACTCAGAAATGTGAAATGACACTAAAAAGTGTTTCTATGATTTATATACATCACAGTAAAAAAAGTTATACACATTTAAAATCAGGGTTCAAAACTCATTCTGATTCCACCACTCTGATCTGGAACAATTCAGTTGTAATATGCAGCTCGATTTACTTGAGTGACTCGTTTGTTTGACTGTTTTGGATCATTCCAGGTATCACAATTCAGCATCTTTGATTCACCTTCTAACTTGGCAATAACTTCCCAAATTCAGCTTTACCCGTCTTCCCTACCCCTCTCAAAGCCCCATAATTAAGATAGTTAAAGAGCATCTAAATTATCTAAAGTCTAGAAGATCGCTTTAAAAAAACCCTCTAATTAATATTCTATTTTTCCACACTCCTGATTCCATGAACCCAAGAGGTTTAGTGAACAGTGGGGAGGAGTGAAGGGTTGGGCGAAACATAAAGCAGTTAAAAGAATACTATTTTTTCCTACCTGTAGATCATTTTCCGTCTGTCAATCACTGCACTTTATGTGCTTTATCTCATTTAAAAGCTTATGTCTTTTTCATATGAGACAGTTGCTATTTAATTTTTCCCACATAATTTCAGTTCACCGAATGGATGCAAGTTTCTGGGCAGCTGCCTTAGTCTATGTCTCAGTCCTTTGTATAAGTGTTATGCGATGCGGTGGGTCTGTAGGTTTCAGTTTGTTGAACAGCCCTTGCATTACTGAATCAAATCTAGTTTGCTCATGGTGGAATCCCTTTTATACAGCATAGAATTCCGTTTAGTTTGATGGTATATTCTTTGGAATTTTTGCAAAGTTCATGAATAACTGAGCTTTTCCTTGTTTCTCCCCCTTTCTGCTCTTTTTACGTGGCTTTCTTACCAAAATTATACTGGCTTCAAAGAATGAGTTGAGACATAGGCTCTGCCATTCTCTGGAAGATTTGAGTGAGATTGGAATAGCCTTGTACTTAAAATTTTGGAAAAACTGTCTTATAAAACCCTGTTGCCCTGGTATTTTCTTTGTGGGAGTATTTTAAATGTATGCATTATTTTTTTCTAAAGTGTAATTATAGGGTTTTTCGGGATGTTCTTTTTGAGGACTAAAATCTACAAAATTATCTATTCTGATTCTGAAATTGATTGATAAAAAGTTATTTGCATGGCCTTTAAAAAAAAAATCTCTGTTGTATCTGTACTTGTGCACCATTCCTATTCCTAGTCATTCTTTTTGATCTTGAGAGAAATTTATTTACCAGTTTTCCCAAAACACCAATTTTTGGCTTTGCTGATTTCTTTATTGATTTTTTATTTTTTATTATGCTAATTTAAGGCTCTTTATTATCTCCTTCCTATTATATGTTAAGGATTAGCGTATTATTCTTTTTCTAACTTGTAATGATGGATGCTTAGTTCATGATTTCCAGCCTTTCTTTTTTCTAAAGCAGTAAATCTTCCATGAAGCTCCATTTTTTTACACATCTCGTAATTGTTGGCATGCGGAGTTTTCCGTTTTATTTAATAATTATATTTCAAATTTTCATTATGTTTTCTTAGAAGTGCATTTTTAAATACCAGATATGTAATGTTGTTTTTCTTGACTTTTAACGTAATTGTGTTATTTACAAAAAACATGGTCAGTATGTTACTTATTATATTTTCTGAAATTAATTGAGCGTTTAATTATGGCCTACTGTCATACGTTCAGGTTTCCTAAAGTTTTAATGTACACTCAAGAAAAAGTTGTATTTTCCAGTGGTTAGATGCAGAATTGCATGAATGTTCATTAAATCAAGTTTGTTAGTTGTGTTGGTAAATATTCCATAGATTTAATTTTGTTTCTGTTTGCGACTTATCATTGAGATGGGTGTGTTGAAACCTCCCACTGTGATTATGAATTTGTTAATTCCTTCTTGCAGTTCTATTTTTTCTTTATATTCATTTATATATATATATTCTCGGGCTAAATTAGTAGGTGAATATAAGTTTAAATTATTTTATTTCATTGCTGAATTGAACTACTTATTATCTATTATATAGTAACTATTTTTGATAATGATTTTGCCTTAATTTATCTTTTGTATGATATTTACATTGAGATGTCAGCCACCTTTTGGTTAATATATCCTGAGTATATCTTTTTTTACGGTCCTTTTATTTACAAAAAATAATCTGTAGAGGTGTCTTATGAGCAGCATAGGGATTAGAGCTGGTATATTCTGGATACATATTTGTAAACTGGGATTTTTTTTTAAGTACAATTTGATCACGTTTGTCTTTTAAACGGCAAGTTTAGTCTATTTACACTGTCCTTGTTATTGGGCTCATCTATAGTGTCTGGCTTTATAATTTCTATCTATCCTTTTCTTTTTTTAAACTCCTTTCTTGTATTCTTTGGGATTGATTAAGGTTTTCTGAGTTGTTGAGGTTTATTTTTCTTCTCATTTTTTCAGATTTTAAAAAACTCCACTGTGTTTTTAATTAATCTGTTTCTCCCTTCATAGAGGTTACTCTGGAAATTATATCATGTATGTTTAATTAAGTCCAGAGTTCAGCATTTAAAAATTTTTAAGCTAGATTTAGAATTAAACTTGATATTACTACTCTTTCAGAGATCACTCCTGAAATTTTATCACACATATTTGGTTATTCAAGTACAAAGCTTAACAATATCTTAACCCTATTTTCAACCCCCTTCCTTCAGTGTAGTTGCTATCAATTTCCTGTATTTAATTACTGTTCTTTAAAAATCACTTATTATTTTATTTTTTTCTATTTATTTGTTTTATCGAATTACAGTTGGTTTACAGTATATATTTCAGGTTTATAACATAGTGATTGAATATTTCTGTAGATCATACTGCATTTAAAGTTATCACAAAACAACGGCTATGTTTCCCTGTGCTGTACAATATATCTTTGTTTCTTATTATTTTATATACATGGTGTTAATAGTTTGTGTCTCTTAATCCCATACCCCTAACTTACCCCTCCCTCCTTCCCTCTCCCCACTGGTAGCTACTCATTTGTTTTCTGTATCTGCGAGCCTGTTTCTGTTTTGTTATACACATTCGTTTTATTTTTTTAGATTCTATTTACATATAAGAATCACTTATGAATAATAGTATTAATATTATTGCTGTAAAAACTAGATAATGTTTCTCTCAATATATATTCGCCATTTTTTCCTTACTGTTTGTTTTTACATATTGAATTTCCTCCTAGACACACTGTTTCTCTTCTTAAAGTATATTTTTAAATGTATTATATTAGTGGAAATTTTGGATTTTTATCTGAAGACATTTTTATTTCATTCTTGTTTTTTAAAGATAGACTACCTTAGTACACCCTACTAGTTTGGCAGTTTCTCAAGCACTCTTGTCTGAATATTCCAGTGATATCTCACTTCTCTTGTTACTTTTAAGAAGTCTTATCAGTCAGATTCTTATTCCTTTATCAGTGAGATGTCTTCCCCCTCTGCCTATTGTGCCACAAATTTATAAATTAAAACTTGATTGATTTAGGGATGTTCACTCTGATTAAGGATGTATTCTACCCTCCCTCCTCTATTTAGTAGTGGGAAATATGCCATTGTAGAACACGAAGAAAAGCCCAAAAGTTAAACCAGGTGAAGAAAAAAAAAAACTATTACATGCCTTATTTAATTTTACATAACTAGATATTTAATATATATTTAGTCTAGTATATATGTATTATACACATACAAACATATATATATACAAATATATACCTTAAATATTTTTAATATGTCATATTTACTTAATCAAATAAACAGTGGAAATCATAAATGGCTTTTAAACATCTGGTGCTGTGTGGATGTACTTATTTGGGTGTTTCTGTAGTTTAATATTATGCCCAGAAGAATTTAAAAAAAATCATCACCCTCATGTAATGCTGTATGAACAGGCCATTAAAACACTTCTGATCCACAGCCAAGTTTTGCACTACAGGGTTGGGATATTCTGAATAAGTATTTGTGAGTTGGGTTCTTAACTAAGTCAATCCTTACCACGTTGTACGGTCATCCGTGACATTCCGCCGCTGTTTATGCAGCACAGTAACCAGTTGTGGAAGCGACAAGTCCACAAAGGCATGAGACTTTGGAGGGAGTTCAGAAAAACAGAATGATTCAGATTAAAGGCTTAGAAAATCAGAGCTTTGAGAAAAGATAAAAAGAACTGCGTTCCTGTAGTCTGAAGAATAAGTAACTGAAGAGTTATTTAATAAGTTTTCAACTCGATGAGGAACTCTTAATAGGTGATAGTGGCCAAGGGTCTTCTGTCTTATAAAGCACAGCCAGATGATAAGATGGCCTTTGAGTTCAATATGGGAATATAGGTTAACCATAATTCACTGTCTAATGATGATCATTATCTAAGCTTTTGGTTATATTGAGACAGCTCAGAGGCCATCTTTCTCTTTCTCTAGCTTTATATGAGCCACCATCCACAATTCCCAACTCAAATCAAACAAGTTTTCATAGTACTTTGCATGTCACTGTTACAGCAATATCTCCAATTTTCCAAATACTTCGGGGAGCACCTTCATGTAAGGCATCACATAATTTACCTGCTATCATCAGTGTCCGGCAACTAGATGTTGCTTAATAGACTTTTGCTAAATTGAATTGAATGGATTGGGAATTGTTCTGTGACTGTTACAATTACTATGTGTCATATCCTGAGAGACTCATCTAGATTTTGGAGCTGGAGCGTTGAAAAGTCTTCATAAGAGAGGTGGCATTGAATTGAATCTTGAAGAATACAAGACTAGACAGAAGAGAGTGTGATTGGGAAGAAATATGTCAACCTAAGGAGTTGGCATATTACGACACAGATGTCTCCCATAGTATGTTATCTAAAATATCCAATCTCAGAAATGTTAGTAATTTTTACATAGAAAAAATAAAATGTTTCCACGTTCAACTGAATTTGAGAAATGTGGAATGCTAAATAAAATAAACCAGGTTTTCCATTGAGAGATTCCTTCAAGTCAATGATATGCTAAGGAACATTGTAAATTTCCTAAGGAGTTACCATAGGCGGTTTTTCTTGGGTGGATGTGATCACCTGACCATCTGTCACTGAACCGATCAGCAGCTGTGCAACACAGATAAACACAAGGCAGAGACACTGAAGATGAATAACACGATCAAAGTGATGTTTAAAGACGATTAATCTAGTGGTGACCCACGGGCCGTTTAGATGGGGAAAGGGTCCAATAATAAGAGCACCACAATTGAACAAGCGTGAAATAAGAGGAATTTGAACTAAAACCTTGCAACGGGACAAGCAAGGTAGATTTGGATAGGAAAGAGACATCAACAAATTGAATAAATTTGGTGAGTGACTGGGCTAAGGAGTAGGAAGCCAAAAGAATGAAAACTAATTCCAAACTTTCAAGCCTGGCTGGCTGGAAGAATGGTGGTACCATTGACAGAAAAAGGGAAGGCAGCCAGCAAATACATCTAGTTCTGTGTGTGAGGTGATAGCAGGGAATTGACTGCAACGTTTGCCAGACTTACGTGGCTGTAGAAGATCTCACAGGGCTTCAAGTTCATGTTCCTGTAGGCTAGTAAGCCTACAGTTTACCTACCTCAAACTAGCACGGTTGGTTTCACAGAAAGCCGTAAGGAACGGGATTGTAACATCTTGCCCAGGGTAAGGTGTTGCTATACCCGCCAGACTAACATCCTTCTCTTCAGTTGGTCAAGATCTGTTTGCTACTTACAGTCACATCTCAGCCTTATTCAGGATGGAGAATCAGTTGCTTTTCACATACAAATTTTTGATTGACATTAAAGGTCATTGTAGAGTAATTTTTCAGTCTTTTCCCTCTGTATGAAATCATGGAATTTCTTAAATCTTTTATAAGTTGGCATTCATAGTTGTAGTGATTAAAAGCTTAGTCATATATAGGTCATATTTATTGGATAACATACTAAATACATTAATAAGTGGAAATCTGTGGAAAGAGAACACTGCTGATGGGAGTGTTCTTGGTTTGAGAAATTCACACCATGTTTTTTATAGTTTTACAAAAATATGATCCCGTTTCTTTGTCAGTAGAGGGATCTAGAGACTAAAGGATTCTGGATCCAGGATAGTAACAGACACATTCCCCCATAAGGTATAGTCATCGCAGACATTTCATATTCTCCATAATGCGACCTTCTGGGTTCACGTAAAATAAGAATGCCTGCAAAAATGATTATACAGTCAATTCATCTTAAAAAATAGTCCATGTGTTATTGAGTATTAGCCACATGACATAATAATGATATTAAGAATAAATAAGCTGTTTGCCTAAATATTTTACGTATACCTACCTATAAGGTTTACTGTTTTTAATGGATGGCCTTGAATAATACGTGTACCAAACTGGACCATTTATGAAACTGACTAAATTGACATCCGTCACTTCCTCTGCATCACCAAAGATAACACATAGATCAAGCACAAGAGATAGAACATAATTTCCTAACTACTCAGTCATAGTAAGACCTTCAAATAAATCATCTGCATGAAATGCACATATAATTGGAAGTATCTGAAGAAATTACCATGCTCTTTTTATTAAAGGTGAAGGAGACTGTCTTACTAGTTTCCTTGTTTCCATGATTTTAAGGATAGGATATTTAAAAGCATATGTATTAATCACAGCAAAATCTAATGACTATTGTTCTTCTAAACACTCTTTTCTACCCTGCCGACTCTGCTCCTTTACTCAGCTATTCAGGTCTCCACGCTTCACACAGATCTGCACTTTTGAGATCTTACACATTGCATCTCCCTGACTCTCTCTCCCTTCCGTCTTCCCTGTTGCAGCAATAACAATCATCAATGTAGCTCAGTTTTATTCAGAACCAGTAAGAGAGAGCCTGGTCGGAAGCAGTTGGAGGAACGGCATCAATCTGATAGTCTGATAGGACTAGAGCCTTAGCAGCCCAGGCAAGCATCATGCTTCAACTCTCCACCTTTTCTCCATAATAAGCGGCCCTCCTTCTTAACTAGACTGTTAACCTGGTGTCCGATGTTTCATACACTCCTCTTTTGGCCTGAGGCTCAGACCTGAAATCCCTGAAACCCCTGAAATCATCATCTGAGGTTCTGACCTCTTGCCTGATGCCCCCAACCTCTTCTCCTTCAAGGTAAATCTGCATCCTCTATCCCTTTTAATAACTCATATGGGGGCTTCCCTGGTGGCGCAGTGGTTGAGAGTCCGCCTGCCGACGCAGGGGACGCGGGTTCGTGCCCCGGTCCGGGAAGATCCCACGTGCCGCGGAGCGGCTGGGCCCGTGAGCCACGGCCGCTGAGCCTGCGCGTCCGGAGCCTGTGCTCCGCAGCGGGAGAGCCCACAACGGTGAGCATTTTGGGTAAAATTATGACCTGGCCCCCGCAGAAAAAAAAAAAAAAAAAAAAAAAAAAAAAAACTCATATGGATTGTCTTGGTTTAAAATTTTCACATCCCTGAATTAAAAAATTAGTCTGTTCTGGAAGTTGTGGTGGTAAAACCTACCGTATCCGCTCGGATGGGCCATGCCCTTCAATTCAGTTAACTTATGTTATTGAGGACCCACCAATAGCCTCCTAAAAGTTCAGAATTCACTTAACTGATCTGATTGTGTACATCTTAGCTCTTACCCCACCAAAGGAAAAGGCAACACTTGAAGGCCAAATTACATTGTAATCCTCAGAAGTTGTACTTCTGTTTTAAGAAATGATGTACATTTGGTGGCAAAGAAGGTATTGGAGGAAAAAGACTTTTCAAACTCTGCAGTGTTCAGATTTGAGACTTTGGTCCCAAGATTTTGATTTTCCAATCGGACCTTCCTTACAGTCCAAATACCATGCAAAGGCATTCTGGAGAAAGGCAGGGAAGTGAGCAAAGCCAGAATAAGTCACTTCAAAAGGCCTGCAGAGGTAAATGATAGAGAAAACTGAAAGCCGCATAGCGCACATGATTACCAGGAGAGTATTTGGCATTTTGCCATTCTGGAGGCAGAGTGAGAAATGGACCCCAGCAGATCTGCCCTGCGAAACTCTAGGTTGGCCACCTTAGCCACCTTAGTCCAGATAACAGAGGAGTTCCTTTGAAAGTTGACTAGAAAAAAACCATGCCCTCTTTTCATTGCAGAATGATTTTTAGCTCAGCAGTTCTCTACAGTATAAAAGTCATCATGCTTACAGTCACACATGCACGCGCGCACACGCACAGCCTGTGAATGACAGCGTGATGTTGCACCTAAATCCTCTCCAATTAAGCCAATCCAGTGACACTTGAAAATGCTACTAGATTAAGTTCAAAAGAAGAGCAAAACCTTTAAGAACTCTGATGCATTTTTTTCATCAACTTGTTCCATATCCCTGCCCTCTCTCCTCATTTTTCTCCCGAGGCCTGTAGTTTAAATGAGAAGCTTTCTTTCTTTATATACAAAAAAAGAGGGGGATATGTTTAGGGAAAAGGCAGTTTGTTGGCAGGAACCATCAAAATTTGTATAATCCCAAGACCAGTCTTTGCATAACCTCCTTTCTGTGCCCAGAAACTTGTAAAAGAAATGAAACTTCTGGGAGAGTCCAGTCTGGGGTGAATAAATGAAGCCCCGCTCCCTTGAGGGTTAGCAGAGATGGTGGAGAGAAGGGACGAGAATAGGTTTGCTACTGAGAGAGTGTCAGGAGAGGATGGACGAAGTTTTAAGACTTGGGAAAGTGTGAAGAAAGGCTCTTCGTTTCTCCTATGTCATCTTCCTCTTTTATTTCTCCTTTTCCATTGCATTGGGTTGGGGAGAGCAATGTAACAATTTAATGATGCAGATGTTATAGTCTGGAAAGTTATTACTCAGAAAATATTATATTTTTATAAAGTTTGTCCAGGGAAAAAGATAAGGCTCACCTCACAGCTGAAGCTGAACCTAAAATAGTGGTTAACTGTTTGTTTGTTTGTTTGCCGTACGCGGGCCTCTCACCGCTGTGGCCCCTCCCGTTGCGGAGCGCGGGCTCCGGACGCGCAGGCTCAGCGGCCATGGCTCACGGGCCCAGCCGCTCCGCGGCACGTGGGATCCTCCCGGACCGGGGCACGAACCCGCGTCCCCTGCACCGGCAGGCGGACTCCCAACCACTGCGCCACCAGGGAAGCCCCCTGAAGGTTTAATAATGAAATCTGACGAGGCTGATCCTCCATCTTCTAACCCCAGGATCGAAGTGACAGAAGGAAAGTTCTTCTGAATCACAAAAAGGAATTTTGTTGTAACATTTAAAAAGTTTTATTCTCTTTTCCTTTTCTCTGTTCTTCCAACTTGGACTTGTTTGTTTAAGATCATAATTTGTATTTATTTATTTATTTATTTATTTATTTATTTATTTTTATCATCATCATCATCATCATTGTTAATGTCTGAGGAACTGTTTGGTAGATCTGTAACTGAGACGTGCTTTTTTTAGCAAATACATGCCCTGGTGGTCTTCTTTTGGTATTCATAAATATTACAGCCAGACTTTTAATGGACGCTCTAAATGAAAATAGAACTCAACTGCTAAAATTTAATTTTCTGTGTAAAATAAAAGAAGGAGTAAGAGACTGAAACATTGGCTGGGGCTTGGGGTTCATTTGGGGGGCTCCCGTAGGCTATATATCACCCTGTGTGGCTTTCATTTTCTTGGCGCAAATTGATTTAATGTGCAACATTATTAGATTAATCAAGTCCCTTTGGAAGACGTAATCTTGCCAAAGAGATTTTGTTTAACTCTGCTCCACTCTGAACTTTGCAGTAGCTTTTGATCATTAAGAGGAGAATGGGAAAATAGCTAGGTTATCTGCAACAATGACCCATCTTGTTAGTGAAGATATTTTTATCCACCCTTGCCCACAAAAAGATGAAAACTTTGAAAAGCCGTGCCTTGTGAACTCAAGTACGGATTCATTGCTTTTTTTTGTTTTCTAGATTGGATTTTATTTCTGTATGTTCTATAATAATACAGTTGAATATCTTGCCCACTTTCACACGCAGTAACTTTAATAATCAGTTCCTCTTAAAATTTTGGCCTAGGAGAACATCAGTATATCCAGACAAATGTGTGTGTGTGTGTGTGTGTGTGTGTGTGTGTGTGTGTGTGTGTGTTTATAACAGAAAGATAAATCTGTATAACCTATTATTCCCTGTTTGCCTTGAAAGAGAGTAACCCGAGGGCAAACTCTGTTTTTGTTTCTTGCAAACATCCGAAGGTGTGGCGCCTTAAAGTACACTGCCTGTACACTGCTACATTTAAAATGGATAACCAACAAGGCCCTGTATGGCACAGGGAACTCTGTCCAGTACTCTGTAATAATCTAAATGGGAGAAGAATTTGAAAAGGAATAGATACATGCATCCGTATAACTGAATCACTCAGCTGTACACCTGAAACTAACACAACATTGTAAATCAACTCGACTCCAATATAAAAATAAAAGTTAAAAAAATAAAAAGTACACTGCCTGGGTTGAGATCTCAGCCCCTCCACTTACTAGCTGAGTGCCCTTAGGCAAGTTGTTCAACGCCTGTGTGCTTCAGTTTCTTTGTTTGTAAAAACGAAGTAATAGGATTACCTACTTTGTTGGATGTTATGAGAATGTTACTAAATATTAAAGTTATGTTAAAGGTAATATAGGCACAATACTTAAAAGAACACCCCACACACTGTAAGCTTATTATTATCATAGGGCTTTATTTTGTTGATTTTTCAAGATCTCTCCTTTTTTTGAATGTACTATTTAAATATATTTTAATATTGTAGGCTGTCTTAAACTTACCCTGAATGCAGATTGTCTGCATTATTTTAACAAATAACAAGTATTCATCTATTCTAACAATAAAATGACAGTGTATATTTAGTAGATAAAATTTAGAATTATAGAAAATCATACAAAAGAAATTAAATAAAAATCACCTATAATTCTCTTGCTCAATAACAGATACTTGAAGGTCAGAATGCAGCACAATGCTGAAAAGCTTAAGACCCTGAGCTTTCCCTCTGCCTCTTACCCAGAAGGAAGGTATCTCTCATTCCTTTATTCTTCAAAATATAGGCTCAGGATTTCGCATTTTCCCTCAGTTGTCCAGGTTTCCCACTGATCTTTTTAAAGAGCTGCCAAAATTGCTTTTGACAGGGGGGACAAGAACATATCTTTTCTGGACATTTCTGGCGTTTTTATCCTCATCCTTACGAGGTAGATACGTTTCCTAGACTCCAAATGTCAACATGCATTTTTAGTGTGCTGCACCTGGAAAATGTTGATAAAACAAGCATAGTCCTGGTATGCTTACTACAGGAACAGTTATATGACAGTCATATGCGATTAGGGCTCTGATAGAGCTGGATGCAACAGGAAAAGATGTGCGTGGAAGATCCCTTAAGATCTGAAAGCCTGCTTCACAGACGTTGGCGATGCTTAGGTTGCTCCTTGAAGGGTGTTGCATTAGCTAGGGCATATGCAGTGTGCTAACCACTGCTGCAAACCTGAGTGGCT
Organism: Lipotes vexillifer; assembly: GCF_000442215.2. Taxonomy (NCBI): domain Eukaryota; kingdom Metazoa; phylum Chordata; class Mammalia; order Artiodactyla; family Lipotidae; genus Lipotes; species Lipotes vexillifer. The sequence continues at coordinate 4,681,639 of NW_006780945.1, forward strand.
CAACATATTAAAAACGTATTTGTCATTCCTGCCAAGCAAGTCCAGCACGATGGTCCTGGTCAGGTGGCCCTCCTGGATAGCTCTTCTCCAGGTGGTAAGCCGGGGAGCCACACTCCCTCCGTTAGGAGATATGTTGTCTTCTGGGATTCGAGGGCTTCCGCGGGGTCTTCTGTATCTAATTGGCAAATGGGCATCTAGAGAGATTGTGGAGGATGATAAGAGAGGTTTAGTAGGGCCAGTCTTGAAAGTAGTGTTCATCGGTTCTGCCTACATTGCCCTGGCCAGAACTCAGTCACAAGGAGATATGGCTTAGCTGGGTGCACGTGAAATGAAGGAAGTGATGTGATACATGTTAGCAGAATCTCTGCCACAGAGGTAGAGTTTTCTACATAAACAAAGACAATGTGGGTTATTGTAAATGGAATTATATATTTTCAATTTAATTCTCGATTTAAGGAGTAAAGACTTAGGCTCAAGATGGAAACAAAGATGGGGATGCTTCTATAGTGAATTGATACATACTTGACATTTCTATGGTTTGAGTTTCGTTTCTTCTTTATATGTTTATCTATCTGGAATTCATTTTCTTTTTAAGATTTTCCTTTCTGGAAAGGAATTTGAGGTCACTTTCTCAGAACCAAGTATGCTGGTGCATTTTCTATATGATCCCGAGTTTGTGGATTCCCTGAAATTTATATGGAAAGTCCTCTGGGTTTAGTGCTAGGTAGCACACAGAGTTGGTGCTACCTAAGCAAACGACTAATCAACCTATTGATTAAGTGTCTAGGAGAGCATATAGTAAAGGAAATGAGAGAAAGACAGAAAATACTACTACATCTGTAAATTTCTGGGACTATAAAGATGCATTAAAAGTTGTCCACCCATTAAAGGGCTTTTATTTTAGATGATACTCCTATATTCCAAATTTCAATAAATTAAATAAAAACTTCAGAGTAACATTAAAGTCTGTAATTATTCAGAGTTAACATGTGAAGCCTGCTTCTTACTTTCAAATGTAATTGTTCCTTGCAAATATTGCATAAGGGATATAGAAGTCTGTATATATAATCTATTTTTCCTTTTCCTGGATGACAGAGAATGTAATTCATGATCTAAGGAACAAGTGAAAAGTCTAGCTGTCTTTTTTCTGGCCTCTTGGGATAAAATCAAGGTCTTTAACGTTGCTTTCATGAAGGGCGGTGTTATGTTTTTTGAGGTGAGGCATGGGAAGAGGTGGCTGGTGGTTAATATTTCAAAAAGGTAGCAATTACCTGATAACAGAAAGCAGCGTGGACTGTGTCTTGTTACCGCTCATTTCAGAGGTGCCAAACCTGCCGTGGACATCACCGTCATTACGGCTTCAATCGGCTGAGGTCACCTTGGTTCACGTGTTTTATACATTGGTAGCCTTCTCCTTATTACTTGCCAAACAAACCTTTTTATTTTTGCACACGTTTATGTTGATTTTGTGGTTTCTGAAATTGGATTCTGGCTCCTGGAGGCCCGAGTTTCCACAGCAACTGGAGGCCTTATCGGCTACTGGTTCTTGGCAGGCAGACAACTAGGTCTTTCAGTTTACTTTGGATTTTTTTTTTTTTTTTTTTTTTTTTTTTTTTTTTTTTT
>NW_006780945.1:4683923-4685831 GCF_000442215.2 Lipotes vexillifer
TTTTTTTTTTTTTTTTTTTTTTTTTTTGCTTTTTTAAAAAACTTTTTCTTCTCCCCTATTTTTCCTACACCCTGTCATTTAGGCATCACATAATTAATTGCGTACATCCTGTGCCACATGCAATTGCCACGGCTTTGAAGTCCCAATAGATCATTTTATAGAGCAGTGGGTGCCACTTTAAAAGAGAAAAATTACTGAAGGCTTTGGCGCCAGGGCAGAGCCGTGGCGAGTTTCGCATATCCTCCTCCAGGTATGATAAAGAAACCCGGGCACCTTCTGTTTCTCTTTCTGCATTTCCTCTCCAAACTGGCCTTTTCAATAGAGAGGAAAGACCTCGGGACTGGGTTTGTTATTTTTTTCTCTGGAGCTAATTCCTTTTCCAAAACCAGCATGAACTGCCTCATTTGGTGCTGAGGTGAAGGTTGCTTTTTTTCTTTCAAATTGGAAAAAAAATAAAAAATAAAGGTCTGCTTTAGCATCATGTCATTTGGAGGCTGCTACTGGTCCAGCGGGAGCGAAAAAACAACAGACAAACAAGAAGAAAAAAAAAACTGACCCTCTTATTTAGATGCCATTAAAGTTTATCAGCAATAAATGAGCTCATTACCTTCTTAATGTTTAAAAAAAACAATAAATGTAATCATTTGCTTCAGTGAAAAGACCAAATTTGTTGGAATACGCTCTCAGAATCTTTACGAAAAGGGTACGCTCACTTTGGAAAGAAGAAATGTGTAGAAATTAGAAAAGTTTTTTCAGAGTTTAATTAGTTTTCACTTTGATTTATAGAGAGAAAATGTATGAATATATATCATTGGCAGTTTTGGTCTCTTCTTAGAGGAGACACACCCAAACAATGATTAAGGGAGCCCCGTTTTCTTCACAAAGTAAATGTTGCTTGATTCTTTTCTGTTATAAATAAAAGTTCAATGTTGGTAGAATTTAATCTTCAGTAGTTCTGTATCTTAGCGTTCATCTTCTTTTGCTGTTAGCATCTTTGAACTTTTTTGCTCTTTCCATTTCACGCTATGCCCCATGCACTCACATCCTCCTATGAGGGTGATTCTATAGGTGGAATCTCTCCATTACCTGAAATTCTTCCAAACATTTTCCTCATTCAGACTTATTTGCCTACTGTCCCATTGCCTCAGGGAATTTATTCTTCCTGCCAGAGCAAATATGAAAAACGAATTCTTACTTTATTAGTGTTTGGCTTTGAATCTTATGACTTAGACTTGAGCTCAAACCTTTTTAGAAAAGACCTTTATGGCCAATTTTTCTAAAGAGCCACACCTTCAATCCACCCCTCAAACCCCGTCTATTCTTATAATCTCTTTCATTATGTTTATATCATTTTAGGTATTTATTTATGTACTTATGTAATGATTGTTTTTTAGTTGCGTAGCTGATTTACTCTTTATTACTTCTATAAAATAGAGAGTAATTCATTGATTAAATTATTTAGGAAATGTTCAGAGTCCCGACTGTATATCAGGCAATGCAAAATGTCCCTGGGAATGTGATAACAAATAAAGTGACCATAACCTCTTGCCATCAAATTGTCTGTTTTCTAAGATAGAAAACTGTGGAAGAAAAAAGGTGAGTCAGAACATTATCAAGGCAATGATAATATGGTTTAGTAAGTGCTATGGCATAACGTCTGCAAAGTGTTATGGAATGCTGGAGTCTTTGAGGGTCAGGAAAAGCTTAAAGGAGAATATGGTATCTAAGCAGAAACAGGAAATGCAAATAATAGTTACTCAGATAGGATTTGGGGAAGGACTTTCAGAGAGAGGGAAAAGCATTTCTAAAGCCCCAAACCTAGACAGGATATTCTGGGACCACTTCAGTTAGTTCTCAGTGGCTATCACAGAGTGTGGGAAAGAGTGGTTATGAATGTGGCAATGAGTT
>NW_006780945.1:4685841-4708339 GCF_000442215.2 Lipotes vexillifer
AATGTGGCAATGAGTTATATAGTGAAGGTCCTTTGATGCCATGCTAAGGGGACTGGACCCATTGAATCTGTTAAGCATGGGAAAGACATGATCAGATTTTTATTTTGTAGATTAATTAACAAAGGCTGACTTGAAGGAAGAAAATTCTAGCAGCATGAAAAACAGAGAGGGATGTAGGAAAGTCATCCAGGAGAGCCAAGATGATGGTAAGAATCAGCTAACAAAGTGGATGTGGGGAAGGGAGGAAGTGTATACAGGTAGGAATGATTTAGGAGGCCCTCATTAGATATGATTTAATGGTCCTGGCTAGATATGAGACAACAGGGAATCTTCTGGCTTAGAGGCCTGGTTAGATGGTGTCTACTCTGTTTCCATTAAGAGATTCTTTCAAGAATCATATTAGATAATATATACTAAAACTGTTTCTTTCAAATCAAACACAATACTAAAACATAAGGAAAAAAGTTATAGGACTTTTTATGCAGTGAGACTGCCACCTTGTTAATGAGAGAAAATATCCTGATGATTAAGAGCTGGAAAGCAAATGTGACATTTGAAAAGGCCATTCTGTTATGAAGACATAACATGTGTACATATGTTATGTACGTATGTATGTGCATACATATGTATGTATGTTATGTACATATGTACACATGACCTTTCTCAGTCACATATAGATACTTGATTCTTAAGTAATGTGCAAAACAGTTGCTTAATTGCTTTTTAATCTTCAGCCTTATTCCATCACTCAGCAGGGGGAGGGTCAGGGTAGTATAAAATTTTAGTAGCAGATTTTATACCATGATGGATAGCAAGCTTATCGGGAAAAAGACATGGATTTGAATTTAGGTGACTAAGTAATTTACTATTCAGACTGAACGGTTTGAAAGTGAGAAGGTCCGCTAGTAATCGTATCACCAGACAGACACATTGTGATGCATAATCCTCCTAGTGGGAGTTCTTCATAGCGTATACAGTGAAATATCCTTGTTAAGTTGCTTAATACGTGTGATAGCTAATTTTACATGCCCAGATATTTGGCGAAACATTATTTCTGGGTGTGTGTTTGCAACGGTGTTTCTAGATGAGGTTAACATTCGAATTGTTAGACTGAAGGAGCAGATTGCTCTAGCCCCTGTGGGTGGACCTCATCCAGTCCATTAAGGTCTAAACAGAATAAAAGGCGGCGTAGGAAAGAATTCTCTCTCTCTGCCTGCCTGACTTTAAACTGGGGGACTGATCTTCATCTGCCTTTGGACCTGACTTGGACTTGGAGTGGAACTTATACCGTCAGCTCACCTGTTTCTCAGGCCTTGGGACTCAAGTAGGAGCCATGCCCTGGGCTCTCCTGGGTCTAGAGTCCTCAGCCTTCATAATCACAAGAACTAATTCCTCATAATAAATCTCTTTCTCTACGTCTTATTGTTTCTGTTTCTCTGAAGAACCCTAACTAATACAGCATCCTACCTGGTACCTAGTAAGTACTCGATAAGTGTTACATGAATCAAAATAGCTGCCACAAATATCTGCATCTCTGTTGGATAAAATCCTAAAAGTGGAATTACTGTGCCACGGTAGGTGTATATTTGATTTTTTAGAAACTGATAAGAGAGTTTCTAAAATAATTACACCATTTTAAATTCCAGCAGCACCCCATGAAATTTTCAGGTTCTGCATATTCTTGCCACACTTGATTTTGTCAGTCTTTTAAATTTAGCAGTTCTGATGGATGTATAGTAATACCTTAATGCCGTTTTAATTTGCATTTCCCTGGTGTTGATCACTTTTATATGTTTATTTGTTATTCCCATAACTTCTGGCTTTGGAATGAAATACATTAGGATAAACACTCTGCCTTTAATTTTCTCAATAAAGCAGAAATAGTACTTGTATCTATCTCATAGTTTTTGGGTCAGAATTAAATTCATCTAGTAAGTGTAAAATATCTAGTAGAGTGCCTGACACATGGGAACGATCCAGTAAATACTAGCTCTTATGATTATTAAACCAGGGACCAAGGACAAAACATATTTAAGCAGTGGGAATACCACTAAACAGGGACCCCATGTAGATAATTTCTGGGGAAGATGCTAGTGACTTGCATTTACTCTTTTTTATTTCCAGAAGTAGCAAATAAGAGCATGAGCTTTTTTTTTTTTTTTTAAGATGTTGGGGGTAGGAGTTTTTATTAACTTATTTCTTTATTTTTGGCTGTGTTTTGGGTCTTCGTGTCTGTGCGAGGGCTTTCTCTAGTTGCGGCAAGTGGGGGCCGCTCTTCATCGCGGTGCGCGGGCCTCTCACTATCGCGGCCTCCCTTGTTGCAGAGCACGCAGGCTCAGTAGCTGTGGCTCACGGGCCCAGTTGCTCCGCGGCATGTGGGATCCTCCCAGACCAGGGCTCGAACCCGTGTCCCCTGCATTGGCAGGCAGATTCTCAACCGCTGCGCCACCAGGGAAGCCCAAGAGTGTGAGCTTTGAAAGTCAGACAAACTACCCTTGCTTTACGAGCATCACTACCTCCTGGTTATCCTTGCGGAAAGTACTTAACCAAACTACTTAACTTTAGTTTTTCTTCTATATAAAATGCGGAAAATGACAGAATCTAGCCCATGAGGAAGTGAGAATCAAATCAAGTCATCCATATAAAGCACTTAGAAAAGAGCTTATCTTTTGGTAATTGTAGTAAACATTTATTGCATGCTGACTGCTGTGAGCCAGCACTATGCCAAGCGTCAGGGACACACTCATGAACAGGATGGCATGAACTTCATACATGTGAGTAATTCTTTTTTATTCACTTTTATTGGAGTATAGCTGCTTTACAATGTTGTGTTAGTTTCTGCTGTGCAGGAAAGTGAACCAGTTATACGTATACACATATGCCCTCTATTTCGGATTTCTTTCCCATTTTGGTCACCACAGAGCACTGAGTAGAGTTCCCTATGCTATACAGTAGGTCCTCATTAGTTATCTGCTTTATGCATAGTAGTGTATATATGTCAATCCCAACCTCCCAATTCATCCCACCCGCTTCTTCCCCACTTGGTATCCATACGTTTGTTCTCTACGTCTGTGACTCTATTTCTGCTTTGCCAATACGTTCACCAGTACCGTTTTTCTAGATTCCACACATAAGCAGTATTATAAGATATTTGTTTTTCTCTTTCTGACTTACTTCACTCCGTATGGCAATCTCTGGGTCCATCCACGTCTCTACAAGTGGCACTATTGCATTCCTTTTCACGGCTGAGTAGTATTCCACTGTGTACCCGCACCACATCTTCTTTGTCCATCTTCCCTGCCTCTTGCTCCCTACGTCCAAATCCAGGAAGCCACCTCCACCTCCATTGCTTCCTCCTTGACCCCAACCTCCATTTTATCACACTGGACTCTGCTCTAACAACCTGAAAATGTACCTGGCTTCTTCCACTCTTGGACCCCAACATTTCATGCCCCTACTTAGTTCTCTCCAGTAGCTTTCTGTAGCGTTTGGCCTAAAACCCAAATCCCTTACCTTGGTTCAAAAGGACCTCCAGTATCTGGACCTTGACCCCCTTTTCAATTCCATCTTAATCTGTTATCGCTTTTAATTATCTCTTATTCTATTATCTGTGTTCTACCCACACTGGCCTTCTTTTTGTTTCTTAAACACCCTAAACTCATTTCAGACTCGGGACCTGCATTCTTTCTTCAGACTGGAGCTCCCTTTCCTGAAATTCTCACTGGGCTGATCCTCTGCCTGAACCACACCTCCTCAGAAAGACCATCCCCAAATAACTGATGTCAAGTATTCGTCCTTCTCAATCCCTTGCCTCTCCCTCACCCGTCACCTCAGTCACTCTAAATCCCAGCACCCTATTTTATTTTTCTCAACACTCGTCATTATCTGGAATGATCATATTTATTTATTTGCTTATTAGTTTGCTGCCTCTCTCCCTTCATTAGAAATATAAGCCCCTTAGGAAATGACGTTTTCTCATATATTCAGTGCTGTAACTTCAGCAAGTAACATACAGTAGTGTCTAACCCTGAGAGGCACAAAATTTATGTGTTTATCTATTATTTAGTTATTTGTTTATATATTTATTTATGTTACATTTATATATGAATTATAAATAATTATATATTATATAATATAAATACATGTATATTATATGTAAATTATTATATATTATCAATATAAATCATAAATTTTATATATATAGTTTTTTATCTATATATATAATTAAAGCTGTAAATATATATGGCACAGAACTCTCTAAAAGACGTATCTACTTAACAGCACAAAATAAATAATTTTAACTTCTAATGGAAGTCAACAACTTGAGAACTATGGTCCCTATTTGGAAGTATTTAGTATGTAGATGCCCTAATAATTATAGCAGTGGGTTGATCTTGCACTTCTGACTAAGTAACATCAGTGCAGCACATCTCTATCTTATATAATAGGCATCCTTATTAAGTGGTTCTCAAATTTAAATTATGTTTTGTTTGTTCATCCTAAACTTGAGAAGAAAGCGTAAAAAAGAATATATGTTCAGTCATTGGCACATTTCTTACCTAGGAGCCTAGTCTGTGGTTTTGTTACTTACTGGCTCTTGGTAGAAAGACAAGATTTAGAGCATGGATGTGGATGCAGAACCATGGCTAGCTTCTGTGTATTAGAATTCTGCATGTGTTTATTCTGCTCAAAGGCAACTAATGTATATTGAGAGAGGGATAAAAAAGTCCTGCACTATTTTTCAAGCATGCGATATGTACCTAAGATGATGCTAGATTTTCCATATCAATTTTTCTTATCCTTCCAACAACCTCAGAGTTAGATTGTATTTATCTTCTTTACACTGATGCTCAGAGACATTAAACTACTTACCCAGGTGGACAGCACTACAAGGCAGAAGAGCTAAGAGTAAAACTGATATCTATATGGCGTTCAATTTTCTGCTCTTGCCACTACACTGAGCGCTTTTTTCATCTAAGGCCTGTATGACACAGAAACAAGGGAACAGATCCTGCCCCAAGACAGCTTAGTGATGCTTCTTTCCTTAACTTTGGCAGAAGCCATCCATATCGAGCGCTAAGTATATGTGAATTACTTGCCTCTACCAGGTGCATCAGGATGGTGTGTGTTTGTAGACACACATACTTGTACATTTATGAACTTTCCAACCACTAAGTAAGATCAGTAGTACAAGAAGTATCAATGGAATTCGATTTTATTAACCATATGGCATATGGATGTTTAGCACGTGGCCATATGTTTCTCACAAAATGTAAGTTATAATCTGAGCATTGTAACTAAACAACACACATCACTGCAATAATTTCTTCCCAGCAACAGTTCATATCCCATTTCTTTCTCAGAGGGTCTGCTTTTATTTCCATTTCTACCCAAGGATCACTTGTCTCTAGCAACACCTCTTTTTTCTTCAAACAAAACCTGGAAATATGGGGTGTTGTCCTGAGGCTGAAATATTCCATATTTTTCTTCCATGAAACCCTGATTGGCAGCAGTCGGTGATTGTTCTCTCTTTTCCAACTCTAGCCTTGAACCAGGATCAAAATATTCATGCATAGTTCACAAATAATTGAATTCTTTAGGTTTTGTTCTTATTCACAGGAACAAAGTAATTTTAGTCTGCTTATGGATCAGATTATCCGTAAAGGTTATGATTTAAGCAGCCTCTTTTTCAGATGTGATCCCTTTGAAAGTGTGGGCTGATAGGACTCTAAGCAGCACGGGGTCTGTGTTTTCTCTGTAAATAAAAGCCTACAAAATTTCCACAAGTCAGCCCTTGTTTGCCACACGGAGAGATTGATGACAAACCACATTATTTTCCCCTTAATGTAACAGTTCACAGTCACACATGCGCTTTCTCAAAACATTGATTTACTTCTCATCTGAAGCTTATGACATGTAGATGACTCAGTGATCTCTTTAAAGAGTGCAACTTCCACACAGGAAAACTATCAGTGTAAAATATTCCTATTTTTCAAATTTTCCAACAAGAAGAAAGTTTTCAAAATAAAAATTCACTATTTTACTATTTTGCTTTAGTAAAAGCAAAGATAACATAGATGGTCAGCTATCTACCTGAATATATACCATTATACTCACAGATCTTTGTATTGTGCCTCTTCAAAGTCACACATAGAGAAAAACAAAAGCAAGGACAGAAAGTTTAAAAGATAAATGCAATTTTGTTTATCTTCTCAAAGAACCAGCTTTTAGTTTTATTGATCTTTGGTATCGTTTCCTTCATTTCTTTTTCATTTATTTCTGATCTGATCTTTATGATTTCTTTCCTTCTGCTAACTTTGGGATTTTTTTGTTCTTCTTTCCTCTAATTGCCTTAGGTGTAAGGTTAGGTTGTTTATTTGAGATGTTTCTTGTTTCTTAAGGTAGGCTTGTATAGCTATAAACTTCCCTCTTAGAACTGCTTTTGCTGCATCCCGTAGGTTTTGGGTTGTTGTTTTTTCATTGTCATTTGTTTCTAGGTATTTTTTTTATTTCTTCTTTGATTTCTTCAGTGATATCTTGGTTATTAAGTAGTGTGTTGTTTAGCCTCCATGTGTTTGTATTTCTTACATATTTTTTCCTGTAATTGATATCTAGTCTCATAGCATTGTGGTTGGAAAAGATACTTGATACGATTTCAATTTTCTTAAATTTACCAAGGCTTGATTTGTGACCCAAGATATGATCTATCCTGGAGAATGTTCCATGAGCACTTGAAAAGAATGTGTATTCTGTTGTTTTTGGATAGCATGTCCTATAAATATCAATTAAGTCCATCTTGTTTAATGTGTCATTTAAAGCTTGTGTTTCCTTATTTATTTTCATTTTGGATGATCTGTCCATTAGTGAAAGAGGGGTGTTAAAGTCCCCTACTATGACTGTGTTACTGTCGATTTCCCCTTTTATGGCTGTTGGTATTTGCCTTATGTATTGAGGTGCTCCTATGTTTGGGTGCATAAGTATTTACAGTTGTTACATCTTCTTCTTGGATTGATCCCTTGATCATTATGTGGTGTCCTTCTTTGTCTCTTGATAAACCATTAGCCAGACTCATCAAGAAAAAAAGGGAGAAGACTCAAATCAATAGAATCAGAAATGAAAAAGGAGAAGCAACAGCGGACACTGCAGAAACACAAAGGATCATGAGAGACTGCAATAAAAGCAACTATATGCCAATAAAATGGACAGCCTGGAAGAAATGGACAAATTCTTAGAAATGCACAACCTTCCGAGACTGAACCAGGAAGAAATAGAAAATAGGAACAGACCAATCACAAGCACTGAAATGGAGACTGTGATTAAAAAATCTTCCAACAAACAAAAGCCCAGGACCAGATGGCTTCACAGGCGGATTCTATCAAACATTTAGAGAAGAGCTAACACCCATCCTTCTCAAACTCTTCCAAAATATGGCAGAGGGAGGAACACTCCCAAACTCATTCTACGAGGCCACCATCACTCTGATACCAAAACCAGACAAAGGGGTCACAAAGAAAGAAAACTACAGGCCAATTTCACTGATGAACATAGATGCAAAAATCCTCAACAAAATACTAGCAAACAGAATCCAACAGCACATTAAAAGGATCATACATCATGATCAAGTGGGGTTTATCCCAGGAATGCAAGGATTCTTCAATATATGCAAATCAGTCAACGTGATACACCATATTAGCAGACTGAAGGAGAAAAACCATATGATCATCTCAATAGATGCAGAGAAGGCTTTCGACAAAATTCAACACCCATTTATGATAAAAACCTTCCAGAAAGTAGGCATAGAGGGAACTTTCCTCAACATAATAAAGGCCATATATATGACAGACCCACAGCCAACATCGTCCTCAATGGTGAAAAGCTGAAACCATTTCCACTAAGATCAGGAGCAAGACAAGGTTGCCCACTGTCACCACTGTTATTCAACATAGTTTTGGAAGTTTCAGCCACAGTCATCAGAGAAGAAAAAGAAATAAAAGGAATCCAAATCGGAAAAGAAGTAAAGCTGTCACTGTTTGCAGATGACATGATACTATACATAGAGAATCCTAAAGATGCTACCAGAAAACTACTAGAGCTAATCAATGAATTTGGTAAAATAGCATGATACAAAATTAATGCACAGAAAACTCTTGCATTCCTATACACTAATGATGAAGAATCTGAAAGTGAAATTAAGAAAACACTCCCATTTACCATTGCAACAAAAAGAATAAAATATCTAGGAATAAACCTACCTAAGGAAACAAAAGACCTGTATGCAGAAAATTATCAGACACTGATGAAAGAAATTGAAGATGATACAAATAGATGGAGAGATACACCATGTTCTTGGATTGGAAGAATCAACGGTGTGAAAATGACTCTACTACCCAAAGCAATCTACAGATTCAATGCGGTCCCTATCAAACTACCACTGGTATTTTTCACAGAACTAGAACAAAAAATTTCACAATTTGTGTGGAAACACAAAAGACCCCAAATAGCCAAAGCAATCTTGAGAAAGAAAAACGGAGCTGGAGGAATCAGGCTCCCTGACTTCAGACTATACTACAAAGCTACAGTAATCAAGACAGTACGGTACTGGCACAAAAACAGAAATATAGATCAATGGAACAGGATAGAAAGCCCAGAGATAAACCCACGCACATATGGTCACCTTATCTTGAATAAAGGAGGCAAGAATATACAGCGGAGAAAAGACAGCCTCTTCAGTAAGTGGTGCTGGGAAAACTGGACAACTACATGTAAAAGAATGAAATTAGAACACTCCCTAACACCATACACAAAAATAAACTCAAAATGGATTAAAGACCTAAACGTCAGGCCAGACAACCATCAAACGCTTCAGAGGAAAACATAGGCAGACCACTCTATGACATAAATCACAGCAAGATCCTTTTTGACCCACCTCCTAGAGAAATGGATGTAAAAGCAAAAATAAACAAATGGGACCTAATAAAACTTAAAGGCTTTTGCACAGCAAAGGAAACCACAAACAAGACGAAAAGGTAACCCTCAGAATGGGAGAAAATATATGCAGATGAAGCAGCTGACAAAGGATTAATCTCCAAAACATACAAGCAACTCATGCAGCTCAATATCAAAAAAACAAACAACCCAATCCAAAAATGGGCAGAAGACCTAAATAGACATTTCTCCAAAGAAGATATACAGATTGCCAACAAACACATGAAAGGATGCTCAACATCCCTAATCATTAGAGAAATGCAAATCAAAGCTACAATGAGGTATCACCTCACACCTGTCAGAATGGCCATCATCAAAAAATCTACAAACAATAAATGCTGGGGAGGGTGTGGAGAAAAGGGAACCCTCTTGCACTGTTGGTGGGAATGTAAATTGATACAGCCACTATGGAGAACAGTATGGAGGTTCCTTAAAAAACTAAAAATAGAACTACCATACAACCCAGCAGTCCCACTACTGGACATATACCCTGAGAAAACCATAATTCAAAAAGAGTCATGTACCAAAATGTTCACTGCAGCTCTATTTGCAAGAGCCAGGACACGGAAGCAACCTAAGTGTCCATCGACAGATGAATGGTTAAAGAAGATGTGGCACATATATTCAATGGTATATTACTCCGCCATAAAAAGGAACGAAACTGAGTTACTTGTCATGAGGTGGATGGACCTACAGACTGTCGTACAGCATGAAGTAAGTCAGAAAGAGAAAAACAAATACCGTATGCTAACACATATATATGGAATCTAAAAAAGAAAAAGGAAAAAAAGAAAATGGTCAGAAGAACCTAGGGGCAAGATGGGAATAAAGACGCAGACCTACTAGAGAATGGACTTGAGGATACGGGGAGGGGGAAGGGTAAGCTTGGACAAAGTGAAAGAGTGGCATGGACATATATACACTACCAAATGTAAAATAGATAGCTAGTGGGAAGCAGCCGCACAGCACAGGGAGATTAACTCGGTGCTTTGTGACCACCTAGAGGGGTGAGATAGGGAGGGTGGGAGGGAGGGAGATGCAAGAGGGAAGAGATATGGGGACATCTGTATATGTATAACTGATTCACTTTGTTATAAAGCAGAAGCTGACACACCATTGTAAAGCAATTATAGTCCAATAAAGATGTTTAAAAAAATAAATGCAGATATGTAGATAGTTACATTCAAAAGAATATATAATCGTAAAGTTTTAAATATCAAGTTTGAAAGGGACCTATGTCTCCTCTTGTATAACAAGGTTTTAATTTGTGTTGTGAGACATAAACAGCTGCTAATAATGTGCTCTGCTTTGGCAACCACTTCTGTGTTTATGAAAATGACATGCATTTTTATCAGGTCATTAAAACTTTACCCAACCTGCATATTCACAGACTCAACCTATACTTTTACTGATTGATAAACTATAACCAAAGTAAAATTTTAAAACTGCTGTCTAGGGTCCCTTTATGTTTTCTTTTCTATGTTTCTGAAATTAAATCATTAGTCCTGGGAAGTTAGGGAATCAGGGTTCTGGTGATATATCTCATGTAAGAGTTACCTTTGGAGCAAAATATAGACTTGAAGGTACTTCCTACCCCAAATATGTCCCCCACTGTCCTGCAAAGATTTCCCAAATTCCTGCTCTTTTGCACTGTCCTTTTGAGTTAAGCCATTGTCACCAGAAGCTGAGGAGGTAACAGAATAGTTCATAATATCCTAGCTTAGATTGCTTTTTTTTAGATTAGTTAAATCTAAGGAAAGAAGAACATTTCTCTAACATAAAAACTTAATACAGGGGAAAGATACTCTGATTAGGGAACAGATGATTGTGCAGCTGGAAAAAGCCTCAAAGTCCAGTAGTTAATGGGGCCAGGATATGCCCATACAGTCAGCCTTCCGTGTCCACAGATGTGAAACCCAAGCATGCAGAGGGCCGACTGTACTCCGCCATATTATTTAAGGGACTTGAGCATCAGCAGATCGGGAGTCCACAGGGGTCCTGGAACCAATCCTCTGCAGATATCAAGGGATGATTGTAGATGTAGATGATGCAGATGTAGATGCAGACATAGACATAGACACAGATGTATAGATGAAGATGTGAGGCGGGGTGGTGGGGGGTGAGTGGTGGATGATGGTGAGAAAACGGCAGAGACTGACAATTTTAGCAACTTCTTCCCAGCAAGGACTCTGAAAGGGATCTAGAAATTTTAAAACTGCATTTACGTACTTTGTTCACCTGCCCAATCTATTAGGTAGATGAAGATTAGACCCTTACTATAAAAACAGATCACATTTTTATGTTATTCTGGACTGTACCTATTATGAGTGGGTTAGAAATATTTCCCTGTGGTCTATTACTTTTTTTTAAAATTCAAAATGAGTATTTCACAGAATGCCTTTTCCTGCAATATTAAAAAAAATTAACTCCAAGATTTACAGGACCTCTTGCTTCGGATTTTCTTAAAATGTACCAAGATTTTGAATTTGTTGAGAAAAATGCTAAATGTTCCACAGAAAACTAAAGATAAAGTCTGATGTCCAAGAAAATGTATTATATTTTCCACAAAGCTGTGCTTTTGTTGAATTATACTCGTGGGTTGTTAGAAATAAGGTCATACATTTTAGAGACTCGCTGCCTGGATTTGGATTCTGAATTCACCATTGACCAGCAGTGTTATAGTGGGCAAGGGATGGTATCCCCATGCGCCTCAGTTTTCTTCTGTGTAAAGGGGGATAATGATAATTCCTATTTCATAGGAACCACTATTGTGATTAACTGAATTAATGTTTATAAACTGTTTGCCATAGTCTCTGCCACATAGTAAGGGCCATTTAAATGTTTGTTGAATAAATTGCATCATCTTCTAGGTCCCCAGGGATAGAAACTAAAAACCCGATAATTTCTCTAGCCTCTTCTTTCTAGATTTATCCTCTATTTATAATCACCCTCGTAGTTACCTTCTCTTCTCCATTTCACTTCTACTGCACTAGTTCAGACTCCATCTTTTCTCACCTGTAGCATAAAATCATCTTCTAACAGATCTGTCTGTCTTCAGCCTCAACCATACCAATCTTTTTTTAATTTTTTAAAGCTCTTTTTTAAAAATAAATAAATAAATTTATTTATTTATCTATTTATGGCTGCGTTGGGTCTTCGTTGCTGCGCGCGGGCTTTCTCTAGTTGTGGCGAGTGGGGGCTACTCTTCGTTGCAGTGCGCGGGCTTCTCATTGCCGTGGCTTCTGTTGTTGAGGAGCACGGGCTCTAGGTGTGCCGGCTTCACTAGTTGTGGCACATGGCCTCAGTAGTTGTGGCTCGTGGGCTCTAGAGCACAGGCTCAGTAGTTGTGGTGCACGGGCTCAGTTGCTCCGCGGCACCTGGGGTCTTCCCGGACCAGCGATCGAACCCATGTCCCCTGCATTGGCAGGGGGGGTTTTAACCACTGCGCCACCAGGGAAGTCCACCCATACCAATCTTGAATAGTTCTGTCACTAGTGTCATCTTTCTACAAGAAATATCTAACTAAATCTCTTCCAGGATTCTTAACCACTGCGCCACCAGGGAAGTCCACCCATACCAATCTTGAATAGTTCTGTCACTAGTGTCATCTTTCTACAAGAAATATCTAACTAAATCTCTTCCAGTCATCAATACTTTTGGATTAGTTGACTTCCCCTTGCCTTCCCCATGTGACACAGTGACTTTGGGGCTGTTCCTTCAAATAAGACTTTTGGACTGAAGGAGACCCCCTCTCCCTATGCTCATGACCCATACAACGAAAACTGCCACCCTCTCAAATAACAGGACTTTGATACCCCTTTTCTCATTCTAGGGATGAGTGGGGACGGCATTGACTGGTGAGCTGATGACAATAATCAATGCCTGTACAGTCACTTCCTCTCAGCCTGCAGGCCAAATTCATTCTCTTTTACCCTGTGATTAAGCATCCTAGGGTCCTATATTACTCAGGGTTCTCCAGAGAAACAGAACCAACAGATATAAAAAGAGATTTATTATGAGTATTTGGCTCACATGATTCTGGAGGTTGAGAAACCCTCTGATCCATTGTCTACAAACTGGAAACTGAGGAAAACCAAGGATGTAAGTCCCAGTCCAAGGAAAGCCAGTGTCCCACCCAAGAGGACAAGCAGGTATGGCATGAATACCCCCGTGCTCTGCTTTTTTTGTTCTACTCAGGCCCTCAGTGGATTGAGTGATTCTCACTCACACTGGGGAGGGCCGCCCACTTTACCAAGTCCGCCACCAAATGCTGATCTCTGGAAACACCCTCACAGACATGCCAGAAATAACGTTTAATCTGGGCGCCCCATGGTGCAGTCAAACTGATGCGTAAAATCAGCCACCCCAGGTCCCTCTGGGGGCAATTTCAGTCTCCTCTAACTGCTCCACTGGTGCACAGGCACATTTAATTCACAGGGAAAGATGCAGTCAACTTACGTTGGCTTCCAGTCTAGGCTGATTTCTGCAGTCCAACCTTAATGGTCATAGAACTGATATTTAGAGTTCGGTCAGATCTCTGAATCTATTTTTCAATCTGTTTATAATCCAGAAGGAGTGGTATGTGGGATGATTAATTGGCCGTCCCCAGAAAGTCAATATTAATGATATATCCCAACTAATTTATAAGAACTTTTGTTTCCCAAAGAAGTTACAGCAGGGACTCCTGTTCACTATTTCAAGCTGATGGCATTTAGTCCAAGATTTCTCACTCAACCTTAGCACTGTTGACATTTTGTGCTGCAAAACTATTTGCTGTGTGAGGCTCTCCTGTGTGTTGTGAGATGTTCAGTAGCGCCCTTAGCCTCTGCCCGGTAGATGCCAGTAGCATTCCTCTAGATGTGACTACCAAAAATGTCTCCAGACATTGCCAAGTGTCCCTTTTAGGGCAAAATTGCACTGGTAAAGTACGCTTGCTTTAGTCTAAGTACCTAGAAAATGAAAAGGAGTAGGGAAGATGTGGCACTGGCAGAAATATGGAGACATACAGGATCTCTTAGGTAATAGAATCATTTTGATGTCTGTAGACTTAGACCACACAGGAGAGTAACTTGAATTTCCCCTGCAGAGAGCATATTTCATCTCCAGGTTAGGAAAGGAACAGCAGGTGGCCTATCATTCCTGGAGGTCACCTTATAACTTAAACTATGGAATCGTGTTCATTCATGGATCCTTAACCTCAAGCTTCTTAATAAATGCTTTCTTTAAACTGGGTAATCCCAGAATCATCCGTTACTGAATAACCTTGGTAAGCTTATTTAAGGTTTATCCATAAAATAGGTATGGTCACAGTTACCAACATCAAATGACTTTTGTGGGGTTAAAAACCATAATACAGGTAGAGCCCTCAGCTAAGTACTTGGCACATGTGACTCATTCAATATCTGCAATCACTCTTACTAGTGTGTGGACAGCTACCCTCACGTGTGGGTCCAGAAGAGTTAACCGTGATGAGCGGATGTCTGTCCCTTTAAGAATAATCGTAGCACCCAACACCCAGTAGCCACATGAATTTTGGCCAAAAGAAATATTTAGGCTTCACTTCTAAACCAAGGGTTTCCACAGAAACGCATCATACATGCTGCCAGTATCTTTATCTTGCTTTCACCGGGGAGGCTGACACACCCAAAAGCAGCGTCTGAACTGAAGTGTATGACAATTCTGTCTAAACCCGTGGTTCTCAGACCTGACTTTGCTCCCCGCCCCCAGTGCCTCTGGGGATGTGACATTGTCTGAGAATGTTTTTGGTTGACACAACTGTTTGGGGGATGGAGGTGGGGCGGGGATGCTACTAGCATCTAGTAGATAGAAACCAAGGATTCCACTAAACATTTTTAAGTGTACAGGACATCCCCACGGCCAAGAACGATCAGACCCAAAATGTGAGCAGTTCTTAGGCCGAGAAACCTTCGTCTATTGATGTGAATTTCCCAGCACCAATAAGTAGTCTTCAGGAAGTCATATTATGAATACTCATCGCTTGCCGTTACGTGTTTGTCATCCTCGCTTAGGTTTCATTCATGACACACTGTGAATAGCAAGTTACCAGCTAGATGGTCAATCATGTTTGGCTACTTAGGACCTTCAGAAACAGCTTTTCTTTTGAATAATTTTTTAAAGTTATTTTGTCCAGTTTATTGAGAATTTAAGGAATGGATTAATAGTGTGTAGGCCCAGAGTGTATTTCAGTCCAAAAACTCATGCTTATTTTTTTTCCTGAAATGGTTTTTTGACCAATGTTCTCAGATGTTTGAGGCCAGTGTTGTAAGCTGAGCCTGCAGACTTTTAAAAGTAGTGTGCGTATAACTGAACATTTTTCAAAAACTGCTGAAACCCTCTGTTGCCCACCGAGGTTTAATCTGGGATCCCACCTGCAAACCATCTTCTTTTTGTGGGAGAGTCTTACAGGAATGGTGATGGGACAGAGGAGTTCCTACTAAAACTTCCTGGGGAACCAAAGGAAGGGAAGGTCTGTGTTGTGCTTTTTTTCTGTCATTGTTTCCCTGAAATGAAGGGAGACTAAAAAGCAATAAAGCAAAAGGCATTTCCTACAGGTAGCCTTAAATCATTCAACACGGAGGTCTTCGGGGAGCTACCCGGTTCCTCTTTCCTTTCCAAAATGAGCTTTCTGGCTAAATGCGCCTCATCCAGCCCTGAGTGTCTTCACCTGGCTCTCCAAGCGCTTTTATCCAGACCTGTCCCAGCACAACAGTGTCCTCACTTCTTCAGAAATGGGTCTTGACCCATGCATCACATTCAAAGACTTTTTCAATTGCTCCCTGGTGGCGGAGGCTGAGGGCTCTGTTTTGCTTGTGATAATGTGCTAATCTCCAAGACCCAACATAAATTCTCTTCTTGCATTGTCATTTGTCAAAGTCGCAATATGGGGCTGGAAAAAAAGGAAGAGGGAGGGGGTGGGGAGAGTAGAGTAACGGCAGAAAGAAAACTTGGCCTTCGGTTTGTTTTCCCTCCTGCAGAACTTTCCCCTCCCTTCTTAATCTGTAAAACATCTGACAGAGAGGGCACTGCGAACGCAAATAAATAAATACCTCTCCATGACTCTCCCCTTATGGCTTTTTGTTGGGTCAACATTTTAGACAGATAGTTAAATCTAAGAAGTAATAAAGATAATTTACACACAAGTCCCAACATTGATGCTTGAAGCTTTGTGAACCTGTCTTTTACACGTTTTCACCACGTGTTCCAGAAATAGCAAGCTGAGAGTTATGTGGTTATGCGTGGAGACTCCATCAGCAACCATTCAACAAACTGCATGTCACAAACAAGGCTCTAGCCACTGGTGCTTTCCTTATGATGCCCTGTTAAAGTTTCCCTGGGTGTGCTACAGCAAAAATGTTGAGGTCAGTAGTACTAAACAAGGTGCTGTTTTCTCCCATCAGTGTTAACTCAGAGGAAAAGTTCAAGTGTGAAACGTGTGTTGTTGTTTTAAGAGCTTTATTAAGGCATAACTTACATACCATAAAATTCACTCATTGTAATTGTACAATTCGATGATTTTTAGTTAATTTACCAAGTGGTGGAAGCATCACTACAATCCAATTTTAGAACATTTGTGTCATTTGCATAAGATCCCTGGTGCCCTTTTGCGGTCACTCCCCCTTCCCAAGACCGGTCCCTGGCAACCACTAATCTACTCTCTGTTTCTATAGAGTTGCATTTTCTGGATATTTCATAGCAATGGAGTCATACACTATATAGTCTTTTGTGCCTGGCTTCTTTCACTTAGCATATAATGATTTTGAGGCTGGCCTGTGCTGTGTGTCTCAGTACTCCATTCCTTTTTTATTAACAGAGAGTATTGCATTGTAATACCACATTTGGCTTATCTACTCATCAATGGATGGGCATTTGGGATAAAATTGTTTAGGAAAATTAGCAATGGCAGCATGTCAACATGCTATTAAATTAGAGACCTTGTTTAAAGAAGAGCATGTTAAGCTGCCGAAGCAAAAATTGTTCACCGCAGTGGCCAGCAAACCCTTACCCCAGTTTTTTGTCTATGGGTAGAGGCTTCTCAGAATGCACACTTCCAAGAAACTGAAAATACTTATTATAGTCCAGTGTGCAATGAAAACTAAGGAAGTTGCCAGTCTTAGCTCCTGGCAAAATATCATTGGTACGACCAACGTCTGTTTGGCAAATTTCATGAGACGCATTTTCTCTTACTACCCGTTCCACACCCTCCTGGGAGTTCTACGGGTACTAAATAGGTAAAAGAACAGGGTTTGAAACTCCTAATCCAGTTTGCAACCAAACTAATGGACTTAGGAAGCTGTATACTTAAGGCATCAGTTTTAGCAAACTCAGCGAGTTAGTTCAGTATGTGAGTAATAAAACCAGACAGAACGTTTGTAATTTATTCTGACAACAAACATTACAGTGATAAAAACAGTTTACCTGGATTCCCAAGGCAGAACCTCCAACAGGCTAAAAGTGACTATTGTAGGTATTGACATTTTTGTTATTAATATCACTTCTGTTATTGTGACCAGTACATGCCAAGGGTTCTGCCTGGTGATTTACATGCCTTTTTATACTTCTCATCAAATTATCTTGATTTATGGATGAGAAAACTAAACAAGGTTCAGACGGGAGGTATTAAGTCAATTCCCCAATGTGATATGATTAGTAAGGGAAGGCACTGGAGTTTAAATATATATCTCTTGGCCTCCAAAGATACGTTTCTTTTCTTATGCTCCCAGAAAGACTAAAAGACTAAAGGAAGACATTTCTAACATTGAGAAGCATGCAACACTGAAAGACAGTATGCCTTCTAAATTTTGCAAGCCAAATAATTAACTTAATGGGCTGTACTGGCATAAGAAATATCTTTTAACTGGGATGACGATGAGTCTGTAACTACAGGAAGTTGCTTCTGGAAAGATGATTGCTTGTTTCTCTTAAATTTATAGAACCAGTGGGCTATCAATTGCATCCTTTTCCATTCTTACTCGATGGAAAGTCCTTTAATGTCAAAGTGACATCAGGTGTTTGAGTCCAAAGAAAAAGAATCAAACCCAGTTGTACTGTATGCCGAAAAGACAAGAATATAAATTACCCTGATGCCGTGACCCTTGGAATAAGTCCTGATTCAAATCCCCGATGTTCCTGCTAGCACATATGTTAATTACTGTTTGCAGAAATATTGAGAACGTGACCCTAGATACCTAGATGTTGCCACTGCAAAGAGAGATTTGCCAGGATTACCCCTGTTACCATTTGATATGGAGTTTTGTTAAGGGTAGAAAAGTAGAAAGAAATATCTTCTATCTAATTTGGTCTCTATAAGCTCTTTTCACCCTCACCAGGGTTGAATAAAGTTTGTTTGTTTTTCTAATTAAGAAATAGTTTTTTTGCAGTACAGAAATTTACTGTAGTCTGATTAAAAACATTATTTTTTATCACTGGTCAGATTCAGTAATAATATACCACTGATTGTAAAGTGTCGCTTTGTTTTGCTAAAGAAATCTGTGAAGCTGCTCTGTAAATCTTTTCCTATGTCTTCTCCTTAAGTACTGTTGAATGCATCATATTACCACATTGAAAACCCAGTTTGTAAAACATAATTTCATTTAAACCATTAAATGGACGGTTTTGTAACTCATGTTGGCAATACTGGAGCTTCCAATAATGAATAAAAGGCGGCACAAAACTTCGACCTCAGCTAAACTAGGCATTAAACATCTCTCTAGCAGGATCCTTTGTTACATTTTGTCATTCGATATATGGCTGTTACGCACATAAATGTGATATTTAATGTTGGTTAGTTCCTCTCTGTTGAGGAAATACAGTTCTATTTTCAAATGCTTAACAACCACAGATGCTTTATCACCAGAGCTGAGCACGTGGTATCTTAAATCATGGCGTGAAATCAAGCCCCTTCTATGGTGGCTTGCCATGTATCAGCCTGGCTGGTACCACTCCTGCCTTTGGCATCATTTTTCGGTGGCCAGTGTATCAATTAGATTTTACCTCAGGTAACTCTTCAAAAGAAAAAGCCTAATCATTTTAATGAGATGGGCGACATCTTGGGGGGAAAAATAACAAAATTAAAGTTGATTTTAACCTGCAATGAAAAATAAGCCATGGGGTGTTTCCATGTGAAATTTTGGACATCGTACAATGGATGGAGGGAAAACAACCAAAACCAGGGGAGGGAAAGGGGAGGAGGGAGCAGGAAAGTTTGCTTGAGTCATTTTCGGCCAAAGTCTGCTTCTAAGTAAAGGTTCATGGAATGGGTTTAGAATTTCATAATGCTGCTGACAATTAGCTACACTTGGTGTCAGGCATTTGAGAAGGAAAACCTTAGAAAGAATTCTTGCTTTTTATTCCTTCGGCCTATCTCAAAGGTCAAGTCATCATGTTGACAATGTTTGAAAAAAAATGTCACTTCCCATTTCTTTTTTCTTTTTTCTTCTGTCCTAATAAATAAAGAAATCATTTTCTCTGTGGCACGGAGCCTAAAGAGAGAGGCAGGGCTCCAGTGCTCAGGTCTGAGATTTTATTTTAGTGGTGATTTTTAAAAATAACTTTTCTTTCAAAAAAAAGAAATAGAAACAAAGAGTGTTGGGGTGGGGAGAGGAAAAGGAAAAAAGTAAGGAAAAAGAGGGAAAGAAAGAGACGGAAAAGAAGAAATACAGGGGAGGAAGGAAGAAAGCTAGGAAAGAACAAAATGTGGAAAATAAAACAACACCAATACTGTTTCTGAGCTGATAGGTTTTACTTGTGTTTGTTTTTTCTCTTTCACTTTGATTGCTACGTGAGTTAGGAGGAAAAGTCTAAGAAATTATTCTTCTTTCCTTCATGTAGAATATACAGAATAAGGTATCTTCCGTCAAATGACTCATCTGTAAAATGCAGAAGGAGAATGAGGTCGAAAGAGAGCACTTGCTGAGCTAGTTTTGCAAAAATCAATAAGTGAAGATTTTAGGTCCCCTGGGGTCCAAGCAATTCAACTTTGGAAGATGAAAGACTAGGTTTTAACTCACTTATACTACAAGGGGAATTACTCTTTTCTAATTTCTTTTATTACATTTTATTTGTACTTTTATGATAGAACTTTCTATTGATGAATCAGCATGTCTTAAAATGCTTGTTATAAAAAGTACTTGGTGGAAGTGAAGAGAGATTTGTCTGTTCTCATGCTTCCCATAAACTCTACTCATGGAGGGAAGCTTCTGCGACGTTTGCTTCACGACTCATAAACTTGGCAACAGAACTGGAAGGCTATGCTTGCACACAAGTTTTAACATTTTCTCTCCCACAACCTTACAGGTGGTGTTTTTGGGTCTCTTTCCTCTGGTTCTCATTTTGGTTCTTCTCCGAAGTGAGTCTGAACTTTAATGTCCGTAACTTCTGGCCCCATGGTATAAAAATTGCATTCATAATAAGGATTTTCCAGACTGACCCTTGGCTCGTATCATTGAAGGGCATGCTTTGCTCTTCACCTGGGAACTATATTTTCTTTGTGTGCAGAAGTATGGAATAATTCTGACTACATCTTTAAAATTCAGCTGGCATCTGCAATAACCCATAGAGAAGCCTTCTAATTTGGAGGGCTGATACGATCATGAATCTACCAGATATCCTGTCCTTGGTTTTGGTCTTTCTTGAATGATTAGCACGGAGACCTTTTTTGCCTTAGCATCCCATCTGTTCTTACTGCTGATTCCCCACTGAAGTCAAGCCTAATGAAGAATGGCTCTCCGAAGATTCATAAGTTTGATTTGCATAGCCATTCAAAGTTTGAATATCCATCAGAATTTCTCTGGCCTAGAAATCAGGTTAGAAATGCCATGAGACCATGTCCTCATGGGAGATTTCTTTGAATCTGTCTCTCTCTCTTTTTATTTCCCTCTTTCTTCAGACCAGCTGGAAACAAATTACAAGAATGCTCTCTTATTTCTCCTTTTTTTTGTTTGATTGTAGTTATCATGCTGCAATGACCACTGTTTAAAACTTTAACTTGATTATAAATGTGTTAGAGTTCTCTAAATGCTGTCAAATATTGACCTTGCGAATCATCTCAGGTCAGTTTTATTTTACTCATTTGTGTATGTACATTTACTTATGTACATGACTTATGTACATTTACTCATGTACGTAAGTCATGGAAAAAGAGACGCTAGAAACGGGCAAATCATCTCTAAGCGGAGCACGCATGGGCTCTGACTTATTTGTATCATAAACTCAAGACAACCAGCCAACATTTTACATATACAAGAAGAGACAAATTGTCATATTTCCAAAATAAATTCTGTCCCTAAGCTTCACCAACTCGCCAGTGCTCAAGTTGGACTTACTGGAATGTTTATTCGGGCTGTGGGCTAAGGTGGCTCTTGCTCTGTCAAATGGCCAAATATAAATAATCTGCAAAATTTCTTTACCAACATTTACAATTCTCCTTTGGGCCTTCCGTTTATTATTGTAGTTCCAAGAAATATATTGTAATATTTATACATATACAGATTAACATATACCACATGATAAACGTCCTCAGTATGCCTTTTATGCTTCCCTATGAGATGTAAAAGTTGACACTATAAATAAAAACTAAAATGAATCATTTTTAACAGATATGCTTCTGTTATAAAGTATGACTAAGAAGAAGAAGGTAGATTTGGAATCAAATATTTTATCACACTGCTTTACTTAGTTATTTTAATTTTACTTAGATCTAGGAGATGTAGCAATCTACACTTCTTTACTATTTACTATAGTAGCAAAATCATCTAATGTTGGGGAAAATTATTTTGAAACTATATACGCTATTAAATTATATCGATATAAGTAAATCTAGAATTAGTTAAAATGTGATAGAAAAGTATTGGCTTTACCTTTTTCTTGGAGACACAAATACATAAATTTAGGTTATCAACAAAGACCCTTATACCTAAATAACCAATTAGCTTAGGAAATACAATCAGAAGAGCAAGCCATGAGTTTGCTAGGTTTTCAAGACCTTGATTAGGTGTATATTCTAAACTAGGGTTCATCCTGAGAAGTCAAACCAAAATTATTGCAAGTACTTTGATGACTGACTCATTAGTTTATAAACTTAGGGGCTCTGATTTCCCATGAGAGTTCCAGCCACCTATTATTTGGAACTGAGATAGGTCATTTCACTCATTTTTTGCTTTTGCTTTCTTATGTCTCAACTGAAAGCAAGAGTCCGGCTGACGGTTTTTCAGGAAACCTCTCCATATTTAGTGTTTTAAATTGGTGAGTGATTTTCTCCCACATGGTATTATTTTAAGGCTTAAGGAGCAAATCGGAAGTTCGTTGTGGTTCAACAGAGGTGAAATTTGAGCATTATCGTGTTAAACATTAACTACAATTTCCAAAAGCAATCTTTACTCTAATATATACTTTTTGATTAAAAATAGTGCTAAAATGTCAGTTCTGATATTCTGATTATAGTTAAAATTAAAATAGTTCTAGAAGATGAAAAAAATTCATCAGGAGAACACTCTTT
>NW_006780945.1:4708416-4718701 GCF_000442215.2 Lipotes vexillifer
TCTTTCAAATACATAGAAAGAATTCAATTTCCCTAAATGGATAAACAAACCAAAAAAAGGTCTTGCATTCAAAACTCCATTCTTGTCTTGACTTTTGTTTTGCTACTCACTCCAAGCATCACCACTGCAGAATGATTTTCAAATCAGCTTGTCTTCACATATCAAAATAGGGACCTGTCCCCTTGCCCTTGATTGATACTTAGTTTTGAAGGATGAGTGCTCCAAGTTTTAGGACAGCCTCCTTACTAGGGCCTGAGATGAAAGAAAGGAAGTAAGTACACGGGAAATTGCCCTGAGGATGTCCTTGTCTGGTTCCAGACAAAAGCACGTACTCTATTTATTTTCTTAAGAGTAATTTGCTTAAACAAATTATATACATGTACTGAATTACATGTTTACATAGTAAATTAAATAATAATACTACTCAAATTCCAAGTTAAGATGCTAATTGCAGCTTCCAAAATATACTTTAAAATAATTATTTTCTCTATCTAATAATTATTATCAAATTACCTGGTGCATACTCTACCTCATATAACAGGCAAAGTAAAACTTAGGTATGACTAATCAAAGAAAGAAGAAACGATCATATCCAAATAACCCTTTTAAGTTTATAACACAAGGACATTTTCATTCTGATGGTAGTACCTTAAACTGATGCAAGTTCAAATATTGTTTTTATGAGCTATGGTTTTATTTTTGAATCATCTCCATGAAAATTATTAACTCTCTTTAAAGTCCTTTATGTAATAGTTTGCATTTATAGTCATTGCAATTTGATAAACACTAACAGTACAAAATAAATAAACCATAGGGACTCGTATTTCAGAGAAAAACACTGAATTGAAGTAAGAAGGTATTTGTATAAAAGCTAGATACAGGGACCTAATGTTTGTATCTGGGTTCTGAAATAATGTTATATCTTAAACAGCCTATTAGTTAAAGACTGCCCGTATTCCTTTGAATACTATGGTATTCCTTCCCCTTGCCCTCAAAGGCACAGCTCAGAGTTCCCATGTGGTAGTATCTTCTCAAATAAATGGCTTAATCTAATGAAAAGCTTCTTTAGAAATAAATTATAAGATGTATTTGTCTGTATGCTATTTACTTATAATCATTTAAAGTTACAGCTCAAATCTAAAAGAGCAATTATTTTTTTAATTCACTATTTTATCAGCATATTTCATTCCACATGATAAATAAAAGCTAGACTTTGTAGACTGTGAAAAAATTCTCCTCTGTGTCCATGGTGCATATTATTTTTTCAGCTTTATAGACACGTTTTATTTTAAATACTCCCAGCATCTGAGTGGCCAGCACCCCACAAACAAAATGACTAAATATCAAATTGCCTTTTGTCATGCATGAAACCTACGAGCTCATTTTGGTGCCAGAGATGCCTGAGCAACTATACCACATATGGGAAGGAAGAAGCCTAGACACACTTTCAACATCCTGACAGGATCCTGATGAACTGGGAACGGGCCCTAGGAAAAGAGTGAAGACAGAAAAATCGTTCCCCATGGAAGAAGCTAAGAATTTCTCTAATAACAGAATGAGTGAGCAAATCAAGAGAACCACAGCTCTGCTACTGTTTAAAGACTCTAGTTAACAATGTAAACATTTCAGGGAAAGAACCATTTATTTCCTCTATTATCCTAGTGGGTGAAAGTTGTAGTTTGGTGCAGTGAACAAGAGTCCTTTCACACATCTCAATTCTTCCTTGTATGTAATGTCTCTCAATCTATTCAAGGCATTTACTGTATTTTTTTTCCGGGAATAAAGTGAATGAAGAAATACATTGTTAAATACTTTCTGTAATGATTCTTAGAAGATTCCGACTCAAAAAAAAAAACGGAATATCTTCTTTCTTGGGAGTAATTTTTTGAAATGTCACTGACAAGAGGATGAAAGAAGGGGATGTCCGTGTTACGTGTTTGAAAGAAGAAAGAAGAGGTCTTTTATCTTTGAGTTCTGGGTACCAGATTCAGCTCACAATTTTACTAAAACCAAGAAGTCATGGAATACCTAAAGCAATGATGTCGTGTTGGTTAATGGGTGGTCCCTAAATCTGGTAATTAGCAGACATTAATTAAGAGTCCAGTTCAGATACTAACAAGCTAAAAGACTTAAAGTTGTTTAATCTATTTAAGCATCATTGTTAACCAAATAAAAATGATCTCTTTCAGAGATGGAGTGAAAATAATGTAAAATAACAAACAGAAATATATTTTGAAAAGTTCAAACTTTCATTGAACTCTCCAGTTAGTAACCTATTCTTTACATGAGTTTATATAGTTTTCAAATAAAGAATGTTTGCAAACTTGGGGGGGAAAAAAATCCATACGTTTTTTTACTTCTCTCATTTTTATAAAGTAGAGACAAAGTTTTTCCCAAATTGGGTTAATTTCACTACCATTTGCTGCAAGACACCTAAATTCATACTCTGAACACATGGTATATTGCACAATAAATTTTTAAACTGCAGAATATTAAAATAAAACCCATACATTTATTCAGCCATATTTATAAACCAAAGGATTGCAAGGTATAATAATAAAAATAAGGGAAAAAAAAACAAAGAAAAATATAAAAATAAGAAAAAAAACAAAGTTGTAATCCATTTATCCCACTGGCCCCATCTAGTCCAGCCAATGATTATAGCAGATGTGTATTAAATATAGATATATTTGCAATTAGACTGAAAGACAACATTCACCATATCTGAACATGGACCTGCCAGCTTCGTAAATGTTAATGCCATAATAGTCTGGATTATGCAGTCACCGTTGCTGTAATAACATTCGTTTGCTGTCAGCGCTCCTGTGTTAAAACAAATTAGCTAGATGATTAATGAATATCAAAAACAGCATGTGGATTCTCTGTGCTCAAGTCTTACCCAGTGTGAAATCCACTGGCCTCCAAGTTAGTGAGATAATTTCTGGATCAAGTAATGCTCCTGTGGACTTCAGAAGCATGTGGGGAAATGTTTCCAACCGCTGGATTGCATTTGATTGCAGGACAGAGGATGCTCCTTGCCCCATAACAGATGGAAGCCAGAGTTGAGGGTATTTGTTTTTGTTCCTGTTCCTTGTTTTAGGACAAAATAGAAGGGGGTTATTTCATTTTAAAAAATGAACCAATTGGACCCAGAGTAAAAAGTGTGAAGAGCAAAGAACTGTAATCTTACAGACTGATTTTCAAACAAAGTATATTCTGGGCTTCGGTAAGAGCTATAGAGATCACAGATGTCTTACCCCACTTCCACTTGCTAAAAAGCAAAACTGCTCTAATTTTCTTCTTTGTAACCAATAAATATCCAGAGGTATAATATAAAAATGCAGATAAAATTAACCTTCATAAGACTGTAAGGTCACATTTATTAAGATGCAAAACAAAATCCAAACGCATACATAATACATACCGTTTTATATTTATAAAACTTTGTATATGTACACATATATATGTATACACATATTTACATAAGTTTGTTACAAATTGTGTGTATGCATACACACACAGTTTGAAAGGCATTGTCTGTTATCACAGGAAATAGCAAAAACTTATAAATATATTCACACTCAATAATTCTGCTATTTTAAACTGATTCTCAAGAAAGTATTTAACAGAGGTAATAAAATGCCACATTAAGATGTTCCTACCCGAACCAATTATAGGAGCAAAGATGGGAAACAAGCCAGCATTCAAACTTAAAGGGAATGTTTACTAAACTATATTGAATCAATGTGGTTAAATGTACCACTTTTATGGTGAAATCTTACAATGATGAATTATGAAAATTATAAAGACATTATAAAATGATCACAATATGAAAAAAAGGAATGCAGAGAAAATCACTTGAATTTCAACCATGTAAAACTTACTTACACATATGTTTAAATTTAAATTGTATGTAAATTTAAATTAATCGTAAAAATAAAAGTAGTTGAATACTTTTATCTCCTTTTATGATTTATTTCAAGTAAATTATTTATTATAATAGTAATTTATTCTGTGGTATAATATGAGTGTCTAATTTTCTTAACAAAGAGTTTATTACCAACTGACCAAGTATTATTTATTGAATAATTGTGAACTTCCATTGAATATGAATATTTAGTTAGAGAAGTTAGATTTTTTTTTTTAATTATTGTAGTTTTTGGACAATTTCCACATTATTATGTTTCTCTCCCAAATGGTCTAAATGTTCAGATAATTTTATATTAACTTTGGCAACTTAAAAATATCATTATCATTTGAATAGGAATTTTACATAATTTACAAATTAATTTGAAAAGATTTCATCTTTTGTATTTTGAGTTTTTCCATCCAAGAAAATAGTACTGTCTCCTAATTCAGTATCTTCTTTCTGGTCTTTCAATGATGCTTTATTTATTTTTTTACATAGTTTTAATAATTTTCTTAAGCTTACTCTTCAGATAGTATGAATTTTGCTCCTGCAAATATATATTTTTACGTTTTCTGCCTATTGCTAATATGTTAGAAACCTATTGAGTTTTGAATTATTAAATTATACCATATCTATTTTGAGCTCTATGACTAAATCAATTCTATTTTCCCCCAGTAGACGGTCACAAAAAAGTCAGATGATTAGAATATCACCATATTTTTGTTTTAGGGGTCATTGTATTGATTAAAATTTCCACATTTAAAATATGTCAATTATCTTAAGTGTTTTCTATTTTAACTTTTAAAATTTTTGAAATAATTAAATTTGCAAAATGTTGTAAAAATAATTCCCCCAATATCCCATATGTCCTTCACTTAGCTTCCCCAAATACTATCTTAAATAGCCACAATACAATGATCAAAACCAGGAAATTAAGTACAGTTCTACCAGGTGATCTACAGGCCTTATTCAAATGTGTCATCTTCCCACCATTGTCCTTTTTTAGGGTCAGGATGCAGTTCGAGATCGCACAGTGCGTTTAATTGTTTTGTTTCCTCAGTCTTTCTCATTGGGGACAGTTTCTCAGTCTTTGCTTTTCATGACCTTCACACTTCTGAAGTCCATTTGCTATAGATCTGTTGTAGAATATGTTCCTGTTTAGGCTTGTGTGATATTTTCTCATGATTAGAGTGAGAGGTTATACATATTGGGGCCAGAACATCGCAGAAAGTGATGTTGTGTCCTCCTTACTGTAGTACATGAGGCCGTACGTGAGGTCTGTGTGTCTTATTACTGGTGATGTTCACTTTGACCATGTGGTTAGGCTTGCCCATCATCTTTCTCCACTGTAACTACTGTATTTCCTTTTATAACTAGTAAGTATACTGTGGATAAATAATTTGAGACTATGCAAATATCCTATTTCTCACCATACTTTTTGCCTACTAATTTTAGCATCCACCGGTGACTTTTGCTTGCAACAATTGTTAATGCGTGTTCTTGCCAACTGCTGATTTTATATGTCCACCCCTCCTTCTATGCTTATTAATTGAAATTCTGTGTGCTTCAAGAGCTTCTCCTTTTCCCTCATTTGTTTATGCATTCAATTACTTACGTTAACTGGGACTCATTTATTTCATGGGTTATAATCTATCACTATTACTCTTTGTTTTGTTGTTCAAATTGCCCCAGATTTGATCACTGGGGGCTTCTTCCTTTGACATGTTTCCAGCCATTTTTTAACACTCCTTTTCCTTCTGGCACAACAGTCTTGTTACCCCGGACTCATCTTGTATTTTCCCTGCCCCAGCACCTTCTCCAAGGAATCTTGGTTCATTTTATTTGAAAATCATATTTAAAACCCAAGATCTGGGACCCTTGATGTGATCATTGCTAGAGATACAATTGTTTCAAGGCCCTCTCGATGGATGGAGCTAGGAAATATGTGTACGTGCATGCACGTTTGTCCATCTGTCTGTATTTATTAAACAATGAGTTTACACTCCTCTGATTCCAGTCTTACCCACAAGGCTCATTCTAGCCTTCCCACTTTCCTTATTTATAACTCCTTTCTCCAGCAATATGAAACCTGGCTCTCATTTTCCACAGTGTATTTACTCATTCTCCCAATCCCAGGATACACGTAAGATGGCTTTAGTATGGCTAATTTATTTTCTAACTAGGGTACAATATTTGTGTGACTTATTTTGGCTTTAGCCTTATAGTACAAGTATTTAGCCTCACAGTACAGTAAAATGCTTTTGACCAATGTACTTAAGTTAAATTTTTCTCCCCCAACCCATTCAGTTTGGTTATGTTATTCATTAGTAATGCAGTTAGGTTCATTTGTCACTATTTGTATTCCACTTGGGGTTTTTCCTTAAAAATCTGTTTGAGTTTGTTGGCTTGTTGTATACGTACACACAAAACAAGCAAACTCAGAAGCATCATTTTTTTCATTATCTCTAATGCTGTCTTCCCAGTCCCCAGAAGTTCCACCCTGTTTTCACCGATCCTCTTTAGATGATCAGTACCGTTAGTTTCTGGCTTATTCTTCGTGGATTTCCTTTTCTCAAATGAGAAGATGCATAAGTATTTTTTATCTCCCCTTCTTTCTTTTACGAACATACGTAGAGAAATTTATTCATGTTTTTCATGTAACATATATCCCAGAAATCACTCCATCTTAGTACCTAATAGCGATCTTCCTTATCATTTTTTACAGTTGCATAGTATTCCATTGTGTGAATGTGCCATCATTCATTTAACTGCTTTCTTAAATAGAGTCATTTCCTTTGTTTCCAGCATTTTGCAATTACAAATAATGATGCATGAATAATTTTATTTTTGTGTATTTTCATACTGTCGAAGATGTATCTTCAGGACAAATTTCTCTAAGTGAGATTCCTGGGTTAAAAAGGAAGTGTATGGGTAGTTTTGACAGGTATTTGCTGAATTTCCCTCTGGAGAGTTTGTGGGAGGTTACATGTCTACAGTCAATGTAGGAGAGGGCCTCTTTTCCCTCATCCTCACTAAACAGAATTTTTTCACTTTTCACAAATCTAAGGGAAAAATGATGTCGGTGTTTTTTCAAATACGTGTTTCACAGATTATGAAGGAGATTAAACATCTTTTCATATGTTATAGGCCATTTTAAAATCTGTGTGTGTGCGTATATGTACACCATAAATTTTAATAATAGTGGTGATATTTGTCTCCAGATTTACCCTGCTGATTTTAGTGTAAGTGCCTCCATTGCTTTTGATCTCTTAGTTTTGAGGAAAATGTTCTTTATCGTGGTAAGGAAATATCATATATTTCTATAATTTTTTAAAATAAGGAATGAATTTAGATTTCATCAAATGAGACCTGTTATCATCTTATAAGTATACTTACGGACATAATAAAATGTAGTATATTCATAATTTCCTTTTAAATAACTATTTCATCTTAACTGTATTACATTATTTATCAATTAAAATTGTCAATTTAGTTAGATTTACTTTGTTTTGTTCCATTTTGATTAGACTTTTCTTGGGAGAACTTGGCCGTAAGTTTACTACGAGCAGAATGGCTGTAGCAAAGCACAGGATGAACATTCAGTTCGGTTTTGTTTTTTTTAATTCCTTTTTCCAAGTTATAGGAAACAAAAATGACTAGAGTAAGTCCCCTACATACAAACCTTCAGGTTGCGAACTTTCAGAGATTCAAACGAGCGTTCGCGTGTCCAATCACGTAAGTTAGTTCACGTGTCTGGCGTACGTTGTCACGTGCGTGCAGCCTCTACAAGTGGTTGTGCCTTTGTGTACTTTCCTGTACAGTACTGTATAGAGTACACAGTAGTGCCGTATCTTTATTTCAAGCCCAGGATGTCTGGAAGCAGGCGTAAAAGCAGCAGTGATGTAGCTGGTACCGCTAAGAAGTGCCAGGAATTGGAGCCCCCACAGAAAGGATGAAGAGAGACAAGAGGAAGAAAAAGTAACGGAAGCGAAGAGATTCACAACTCAGGAAATGACAAGGGGATTTTCTTTATTGGAGGAGGCGCTGCTAGTTTTTGAGGCACGGGACCCAAACGTAGAACGGTACACGAAGGTGGCAGCAGCCATTCAAAATGCAACCCAGTTGCTACCGGGTCATCTATGACGAGAAAAAAAAAGAGCTACTACACAGGCATCACTGGATCATTTTTTTCAAGAGGGTAGACAGAATCGAACCCAGCAAGGAACCAGAACCTGTGCCGTCGACGTCAGGCGCGAGTGAAATTGCACTTGCCCTCCGTCTCCTGTTGCTGGCGATCCTTCAGCTCTACCCTCTCCCACCTCCTCTCCCTCCTCCTGTCAGTAACTCTTCTTGCCTGTTCGCTCGATGCCAGCCCCTGTATGCCAGCTGTTGTCCTGTACTACTGTACTTTTCAAGGTACTGTACTGTAAGGTGAAAAATGCTTTATTTTTTATGTTTGCATTAGTTGTGTGAAAAGTATTATAAACCTATTACAGTACAGTACTAGATAGCTGATTGTATTAGTTGGGAACCCAGGGCAGCTTTGTTGGACTTATGAACAAATTGGACTTACGAACGCACTCTCAGTACGGAGCTCATTAGTATGTAGGGAACTTACTGTATATGAATACAGTTGTGTTTGCACGCATGTGTATGAAGATGCACACGCATACGTATTCATGCTCACTCCCTAACGATATGTGCCATATTGAACCCATACTTTAGCTATGTCAGCATTATCTAACGCTATTATTAAACATATCATATAGCTTGTTCCAACAAATTATTTTATACCCGGTTTTCCAGTCAAATTAACCAAATAAGAGGAGGCAATGAATAGTTTTACTTTGTACTTAGGTTTTTTGATCTATTATAGGGTCCCGGGAACTCAATAGATCAGAGAAAGACATAGCTATACACATTTTCCAGTCCTGGATTGACTTTCTTTTCAATTTTTATTTGCTCTTGGAAAGTCAATGCCTGTTCATTGTAGGAGATGAGACCCTCCCAATGCCATTGTAACATCACCTTCCTAGCTATTGCCCTGGTAACAACACTTTAGTGCCCATTACATGGCAATGATATCTGAGCTAAAATCTCAGTGGTGTCACAAATGAAAGCAAATAAAAGGACATGTGTATTTTCTCTGCTAATGAAATAACCTAAATACTTAGACCCTTTCATCACAATATGTCACCACTAACATGGAAAATATGCATATATGTCCGGCTGTTCTTTTACATTTTCTTCTTTATTGTATTTTACTTTTTAAACATCTACCTTTTACTGCTTCCTAGATCACATACCTGAACGGAATCGGAGCAAGATCCAACCACAAGTAACTGGCATCTGATATCAAAATATACCTCTAGAGTTTTCATGTTTGCTTTTCTATCTGTACACATGTGGTCTATAGACTTGTGGTATTTAAGAATGTATATGGGTGAAATACCTACCTCGATATCTCTTACAAATATTTCCCTTTATTCTACAGAA
Organism: Lipotes vexillifer; assembly: GCF_000442215.2. Lineage (NCBI taxonomy): Eukaryota > Metazoa > Chordata > Mammalia > Artiodactyla > Lipotidae > Lipotes > Lipotes vexillifer. Next base: position 4,717,823 of record NW_006780945.1, read on the forward strand.
TGCGTTGAGTGGCATACATGGGTCAGTCTGTTAGCATAGATCACTTTGCCTTGTCCATATGCACGTATTGCACGTATTGCAAAATAAAGTGAAACATATTTAAACCATAAAAAAGTCATCAACAATAGGCAACATCCTAGATAGGAATCAGGTCTCGTTATTAACTGAATCACGGGAAGTGAGTAATTCCTCACTCCTATAGTTCTCTCACTGTCAGATCCTTACAGAGTGTTTGGGAGCAAGAAATATTCATTTTAATGAAGACAACCAGTATTTCCGCAGTCATAGCATACTACGATGGTTTGAATAATGCCAACGTATCCATATCTTAGGGAGAAAGTAAGATGTAGGCCACTTGTTTAAAAAGTTAATGCAATACAATCAATATCAATGTACCTCTTTGGCTTAGGGAGAAAAAGTTCCTGTAGGTCTTCTTTCAAAGTGTGAAGCATGAAGAGAAAAACAGTCTCCCTAAGATGATAAAATAAAAATTATATTTAGTAGGTTGTACTGTATTTGAAATGCCCTATCCTCCCCTCTCCCATTTCACTTGAGGCTAGGAGATACATCATTTTCTGTTTTTATTCATCTAATACTGGCTAATACACCCTTTGTGGAGTACAGGCCTCTGGTTCCTTCTAAGTGATTATGGGAGGTAAAGAAATCTTTGGCCAAATGTTAGTTTCCGTTATAGGAAAGCTTTAAATCTCAAGTCCATTAAAATGTCCACTGACGTGTTTGGCGGATCTCAAGCCAAATTGTTTCTCCTACTTTATCTTAAAGAGTACCCATCCAGAATTATGTATAGGAGCATCACACACACACACACACACACACACACACACACACACACACACACACACACACACACACACACAC
>NW_006780945.1:4718819-4720138 GCF_000442215.2 Lipotes vexillifer
TAACACACACACACACACACACACACACACACACACACACACACACACACACACACACACACACACACACACTACCCTACATCTCGGAGATGCTCCACCATTTCATGTTCTTTCTACCAGAAGGCATTTGGTGTCCACCTGGCCCCTTAGACTTTCTCTATTCTCGTTTCCCACCCCTCTCACCGGCTCACTCATGAGTTGAAGACACCACACAAATCTTGGGAGAATCGTATGCGTGTGTTCAAGATGTGATATGATATTGCTGGCATTCTTATTCCATCAACCAGGAGACATTTATTCTGACAAATACTTACTTCCACTCTCCAGTTTGAAGTCTGCACAATTTTCTTACCATTCAAATTTGTATCTTTGAAAATATTATTTGCCTTTATTTTAATTTAGATGAGCAAAAAGTATGCATCCTACCAAGAGTAACTTACCGAGGATGTATAAAGGAAAAGCTAATGATATTTTCCTCTTACTTCCCTCTTTTTGCGTGCCATCTCTTTTAGTAGCCTATGCTACCCATAATTTTGTCTACATATATTTCCTTAAGAATGGGTGATTTAGAGTGACTTTCGAACTTTTTTCAAAAGTTAATTACTTACTTTTTTAACCCAGAAAACCTAAAGTTACCAAAGAAGAGGAGGATTTGAGAGGTTTTTATTTTGACTAAACTTAAAGATCAAAATAAAACTGTAAGAAAGATTCAAAATATCGCTGCATTTCTATAGAGTAAATATCTTAGTGAAACATTTGATAATATAAATAGGAATTTGAAGGAATTTGGGATTTAGCCATGAGCTAAATGAGTGAGTAGACAAAAGTCTGCGAATAGGGTTTATCCCTGTTACTTGAGTTTGTTACTTTGCACAACACTTTATCTCCATGTTTACAGTTTCTTTGTTGCCAAAATAGAGAGCAGGACAAGATCAATCCATGGACTTCTCCAACACTAAAACCCTATGATACTGTAATTCACTTTCAGTCCATATAGAATGCTATAAATACTGCTTATCCAAGTGACATAGTGATATAAATTGGTTTAATCCCTGGCTTTAGGAATACAATTAGTCCATCACAACATATTAAACAACTAGATTTTTATAATTTTTGTGAATGTACCAATATAACCTTGTTTTATTTTAAAGTGAATGTTAGTCAAAGGTCTATGCCATCAGGTAAGGAAAGTTCCTATCCTAAGAGAAAAGCTGAATTAAAAGGCAAAGCAGCTTTTTTTTTTTTTTTTTTTTTTTTTTTTTGGTACGCGGGCCTCTCACTGTTGTGGCCTCTCCCGTTGCGGAGCACAGGCTCCGGAC
>NW_006780945.1:4720220-4731242 GCF_000442215.2 Lipotes vexillifer
TGGCCTCTCCCGCTGCAGAGCACAGGCTCCGGGCGCGCAGGCTCAGCGGCCATGGCTCACGGGCCCAGCCGCTCCGCGGCATGTGGGATCTTCCCGGACCGGGGCACGAACCCGTGTGCCCTGCATCGGCACGCGGACTCTCAACCACTGCGCCACCAGGGAAGCCCCAAAGCAGCTTTTTATTTGTACTATTTATTATTTTAATTTGTACTTTTCCCACATGACACCCAAGAAACTCACTTTTCCTCTTCCATTCTGTTTCCTCGCCCCTGACTAGCCTCTACTAAATTCAGAAACGTCTATAGCTGTGTGCTTGCTCTGGAGGGGTCATTTCTTTTTGAGTAGAAACTATTTCCCATTTATTATTCCCCCCTCAGTGACTTGCATATAGATGATACTCATCGAATGTATTTTGAATGGAAAATTTTCTTATATTATCTACTGTGTTTTTAAATCTCATTAGATTAGTATCGTTACCTTAATGTTGAGATGAAGGACCTGTGTCTTGGAAAGATTAGGACCTTTGATCAAGGTCATGCAGCCATCGAGTGGTAGAGCCTTGAACTTGGGCCCTCGACACCTCACCACATAACCTTTAGAGATGCAGGGTCTGACAGTCCTCCCTTCTCATTGTGCACAGACTAAACTTTACATTCTTCTGCTGAAAACACCAGAACTTCAGTGCAGGACTCACTCAACACACATATGGAACAGAAGCAGATTTGTTTGAATATTAGTCTTTCAATCTATCCAGAAGCACCATGTTGTAGCTAAAAAGAGAGTTATCAGAAGTCGCTTAAGATATTTCTAGTAATAGGTGCCTTTTTGATCAAATGTGTTTTTACTGAATTCTCTTTTGTGTGCATCGAATAGCCTTAGGGCAGCTTTTCAATATAGTTAGCTTTTTGGTGTTAGAACAGTATGTTTTAACGGAGGACAATTTGGAAACCTTTATTAAAACAAAGTGGTACAAGACTGGAGATTGAGGAGAAGCAGGTTGCAAGGTGGTGGCAGAAAGGGATCCCCGTGCTCCATCATTTATTTTCATTTGTTTTAATCTTTGTTTCTCATCACAAAGTCTAGAATTATAGTGCCCTGAGGGCCAATGCTAAGGAAATAGAAGGAAATTGAAGTTCACTGTGTCAGTGGCACACATTGCCCCCCTCACCAGGAAAGGAAGGGGAATCGGAGAAGCCTCAGGACAATTAAAATTTGATTTCCATATCCTTGCTGACAACGTGCTATTTACCTGCTATGGGATTTGAGCCTCTTGCCATATCACAGTTCCTCCAGAAAGGGACTGGGTCAGATGTAAGCAATTTAGTCACAAGTTTACATGGGTAGCTACTTGGCTATTTGTGGTTGGTGCTGTGTCATTCTGAATAATGGAAAAGCTTGCATTATATAATACGGTGAATAGAAGAACTCGGATGCTCTAGGTAGTAAAAGGAGGCTGGATTTTTTCTTTTTTTTTTTTTTTTGGCATTTATTGGGTTAACTGATTTTTTTTCCCTTAACATACACTGAGTAGTTATAGAATATAAAAAGCTCTTTTTCATATCCCTTCAGCGTGTACTGGGACTCCACATATAGACTACCCCCTCCCCCGCAAAAAAATTCAGACGGTGCCAAAATCTACATTTTCATTTGGTGAACTAGTTAAATCTATTCATAATCTGGTGCCTGAATCAAATTTCAGAGCCGACTAGACTGCTTGGGCTCCTGGTTTTTGTTGCTCGACCTGTCTCCGACTGAATTTAGCTATGATGTTACATCTCTAGCTGTAGAAAATTTCTAATAGGGGTGGCCTGTTTTTCTTTGCCATTGAAGGGTTTATACACAAGATTCAGCATTTCCGAGCAGGGGCCCTTTTGGAGCCACCGTGGAGCATTTTTGGGGAAAGAAACTCCTTGTTTCTTTCTCAGAATGTTCACTTTCATAGCTCTAGCACCACATAAAACTCATGTACTCTCTAGTGAACAAACTGTGCAGAGAACGTTGTCAAGAATCAAGAGAGAAGGCGTGAAGATCTTGGGGATTAGTTGTAAAAACACATGCGATTTCTCTACTTGCAGCACAGGGAGAGAGCATCTGAAGGAAGGGCAGGGGCGGGATGGGTGCCCAGTTACCTGGGATGAAGGTTACTTCCTTCTAGAGGAAATATATTCAGAGAAAGAAAGGCGGAGAAGCTGGTGGTGAGAAAAGAGAAGGTTGGAAGGCAATCGCCGGAAAACAATGTAGTTGGAGACTTAGTTGACATGAGAAAATGATGATTGGATTGTTAAACGGTAGGACGTGACCGTAGAACTCAGTTTGCTGTGGACAGTCCAGGTATAACTGTTGTTATCCTGTCTGGCTTATAAATGAGTCGATAGATCATATTCTCACCCTATACATTGTTTTTCTTAGGAAACCCATGATAAGTGTTTTAATGCATTTTTGCTAAGTTATAGGAGACATTGGCCCAATTTTTTTTCTTCTCCCAAACAGTAGGAAGTTTTGTTATTCCGTGAAAACATTAAAAGTATGCCACACCCCTATTTACTTAAATGGTACTGTGGAATTTTGTTATAACCGTATTAGAATAGTTATTGGAAATCAAGAAGTAGGTCAGGAGTTGGCAAGATAGTAAATATTTTGGTGTCTGTGGGTCACAGAGTCTCTGTTACAATTATGAACTCTGCCAGTGTAGTTCGTGAAAGCAGCCATAGACAACATGTAAACAGAGAGGCATGGCTGCGTTGCAGTCAAACCTTACTTACAGAAAAGATGACAGGCCGCATTTGGCCTGTGGACAAGAGATTGCCTATCTCTGATTTAGAAGAACACTTATAGTCATAAGACTGTGTTGAGAATATGTTGATAAATAAAAAGGAAGGCTACAGTAAGATGATAATATCATTAATACATCTATCTATTAAAAAACTAAATGACACCCAGCAATCTAACGTGTTAAGGGGTTGTACAATCACTAGTCGTTTAGGTAGTGCCGATGTGTACTCCTATGATTTTCTTAAGTTTTCTGGGGTTTTGCACTGAGTGTTGTTTTACTCTTATACCAAGGGAAAAGGAAAAGGAAAGAAAAGCACAGTACCCCAGGTCATGATGTCACTGTTAAGTGTGTGTTGACCTATTTCTACAGCATGTTGTTATGCTTCAATGCACAAGAATTAAACTGCCTGGGCTGGGATTCGGGCTCCAGTACTAACCAGCTGGGCACTTGGACCGCATTATTTAACTGCTTCTTGTCTTAGCTTCTGCTCCTGTCTACAGAGATAATCAGGCACAGTTACCCCCTGTGGTGTTCCTGAAGCCTGGGCTGCTGTAAAGGTCTTAGAACCACATGTTGCACATATTCAGCAAATACAATTCTGTTTGTGACCCATAGAAGATAAGAATACCCGATATTCCTCTCACTGAACGTTTGGAAGTTTCTCTGAGAAAATTTGGTAAAGATTTTGATTTTCTCAATGGGTAATTAGTAAAGAAACACAAAATAAGTATTGTTATTTGTTGATATTATTATTATCTCCAATGCTATAAAGTTCGCCTGGCAATAACACTGAAGGAGAAACAACCAACCAAAAAGGCGACAACTCCGTTTCCTATTTGCCACATAATGACATAAATCTTAAGTGGGTAAAGCTTGAAGGAAGACCTCTGTGAAGTCTAAATATTACACCTTTTGCATGATTTTAACATTATTACACTTTTAAACAATGCTTCCTAAATTCTACTTTGCAGCAAACCTCTGACCTTTGTGGGAATCAGAGCCTATGCGAGACTTCTCAGATCTCCACCCGTGTATGCAGGGCCTGGTATCTCACACTGTGAGGGTAGAAGCTGGAAAAGGGCACAGTTTTTCCCCTGAAATAGCCACAGGTTACAACGAGAGAGGCTACTAAGAATTAACTCCAGAAATAGCTTTCGTATTTTGATTAACAAATTTTCCTCCTTGAGTCTTCTCTATAAATATCATCCAGGAAAATGCATGAACCCCTCCCACAGTGGAAGTGGTCCCCGTTTTCTGCTGTATCCAAAGAAAGAGAGTCCAGCGCAGAACTCAGGCGGCAGAAGATGTTGGGGGGAGGCGTGAACGGAGTGCGGGGAAAGTAGGCTCCCGTTACCCGAGGCTGAAATTTCTATGGTAGGGAAACCTTTATAGAAAGGATTTTTTAAACTTTTTATATTTTTAAAACAATCATCCTTTTTCTTTTCCCATTTTTTATGATTAAGGGTTGGGTTTTTTTTTTTTAGCCTCCTCTCATCATATTCATATTTAATATTAATAGCAGTTAATATTTCCCATATTAACTCATTTTGTTATATATTTTTTCCCCTTAAAATGCAAGTACTTTGGTGTGAATCCTTTAGTTAAGCCAAAGCCCGAAGGCTATAGTAAAAGCATGAAAAATTCCCCCTGCCAATAAAATTTAAGCCAATTCTCTATTAATTAGATATCCTTTCTGCTCTTTCCATTCTCAGCCACATTCCCACTTTCCATTCAACTGTAATTTTCTTCCTCTTTCACATCCTAGTTGAAAATCCTTTTGGCTTTTACTTTTGAAAAGTCATCAGTCTGACCGTAAAATGTCTGTTTCTTGCATCAGATGAAGAAGGTAATGGTTTGTGTCTGTCGTGATCGTAATTGTTTCTCTTGTACCCATTGCCTGCTACATTACACATTACAGGTCCTCAAGAAATGTTCATTAGATTACCTAAAACATAACCTCTTACAACTCACTTATTCTGACTTAATAGTGGTTAGGAAATATTATTTAGGCCAGCTCTGTTGTGAAAGACAAAATGACCATCAGCTGCTATAGATACCTCAATTAATTTAACCATGAAGATTTTATGACAAAAAATAAATAAGCAAACAATAAAACATACGTTGAAAAAATGAATCCCAATTATGCCTTTTTTTCCTAACCAAGTGTGGCCAGTGGTCACTTCCCAATCCCTTTTTCTTTTAATAAAAGGGCTGCCAGGTCTGCTAATACCCCAGTGTAACTGTAAAGATGATTGGTATCGGAGGATTTACATCATGTTTCCTCTTGTCCATTTATGCCTGACAGACAGAAATTTCAAAGAAATAATTTGCATGTCGTGAAAACACAGGTGCGCCGTTTCCCTGAAGAGTTCTTTTCCAAAAGTCCACTTGTTTCTTCTGGATTTTAAGGACATCAAACAGGGCTAAGAAAAGGAGAGAAGAGTATGTATCTGTAGCTGTTATTATTTTTTAGTTAACTCTTCAGGTCTCTTCTTGTAAAATGTAAAGGAGGACAGAGGACATGGCAGTAATACTACATTTCACCATTGCCCTTCATGGTCCAGATCCAACATCGCTATTTGGTGAAGCATTACTTAATTGCTTTAACTCCTTTCTCTGCTTACCTAGTACCCAGCCTTTATCCTGCAGTTACCATTATTTGAACGATATTATAACTCTTTGTATTGAAGCCTATGTCTTGTACCTGAACCTAAGTTCTATGAGGGCAGAACTCATAGAACTCATCTTCTACCCAGGGCACTTAGAAAAGCTCTCGGTGAATCTCGGGTGGGCAAATTCATCTGTGTACGTCATATGTGTAGAACAGGCTTCAGACATACTGAATGATTTAAGAAAGTGTCAGTTGAACCAGATACAGCTTCCCTTTTGCTATTACTAGGAACATCTCTGCTCCTCACAGAAAGTAGCAAATACATTGTGGGGTTTTTTCAAATAAATTTTTAATTTATTTTTGGCTGCACTGGGTCTTTGTTGCTGCGTGCGGGCTCTCTCTAGCTGCGGTGAGCGGGGGCTACTCTTCGTTGCGGTGCGCAGGCTTCTCATCGCGGTGGCTTCTCTTGTTGCAGAGCCTGGGCTCTAGGCGCGCGGGCTTCAGTAGTTGTGGCACGCGGGCTCAGTAGTTGTGGCGCACGGGCTTAGTTGCTCCACGGCATGTGCGATCTTCCCGGACCAGGGCTCGAACCCATGTCCCCTGCATTGGCAGGCGGATTCTTAACCACTGCGCCACCAGGGAAACCCTACGTTGTCTTTTGATGCATTGCCACATGCCCACGAGAGCCTCACTTCACTTTTAAGGTCTATGTGTCTAAGGGTGGGCCACTGTCACATTCTGCCCACTCCCCACTGACTCTGTGCCATGGCCAACGTGGTCCCAAAGACCCTGCAACTCTGGTGGCAACTTTTCTCACCTGAAGAGGTCAAGCACACCAGCCCACGAGCAGAGCCTTCTCGCCGCTTTGTCCTTATGGTGTTGATACAACACAGCTCCAATCTAGAAGACAAGAAAGGCCCACCGTCCAAACGCGATTTTTACTAATTTAAGCGCATTTAACCCAGGGAGAAAGCCAAGCGGCTGGGTTGGTTGGGGTCATTGATTCTGCCAAGTTTGGGTGGGTTTGCACTAGTTGAGCATTTAGTGCCAGCCCTGATCATTATGGGCTGGCACAGAAAATTAAGCTACCACACCTTTAATGAACTTAATTCCCTTATTTTGACAGAGTTCCCATTTCCAGTGATTCACAGTTTACATTTAGACATTTCTCCTACAGGCGTTTGCCAAAGGACTTAACTGGCAGCTAAGCACTGGATTCGTTAGACACTAGAATGAGAAACATTCAAACCATCTTTACAGGCTCTGTAAGCAAGATTTAGACCTGGGATAGCCAGTGTCAGAAGCACTCAGGGTCCCCTCCAAACACATGCCCCGCATCCTCTCAACTTTTCATTACTGTTGCATTTTGAAGATTCAGGCCCCAGGCCTTTAAACAGAGAGGGGTTACTTGGAGAAAACATCCTCATGAGAATGAAAGAGAGGTAGTTTGTTTCATGGCTCTGTAAATGACAAAGGATTTTGGTTTTGGTGTTTAAAGGCTGGTGGGGTTGAGGAAATTATCTCAGCTTCTCATTTCGTTTATGAGGGAAAGACACTGATGGGTAACGTGATTTCTAGGTACAAGCAGTGTGCGAAGTGTTTTCAGAACTTGCTTTAATCCTTAAAATTTGTTCAGGGTCAAGCAGCTATTACAGATTAAAACTGGGACTGAGATTTGTCTGGTTCCAAAACTCATGCTTTTAAACACTACTCCAGGGATCGGCAAACTTTACTGTAGAGGGCCAAATAGTATTTTAGGGTTTGCCGGTTAGATGGTCTCTGTTGCAAATACATGCTTCTGCTGTTATAAGGCATAGAAGCTGCCAGAGACAGTATGCAAATGAATAAGAGCGGCTGGTCCAACAAAACTTTATTTGAGAAAATGAGTAGGAGGCCAGATTTGGGCCGTGGACCGCAGTTTGCGGACCCTTGTCCTGCTCTGTACTCTAAGCTTGAGTTTTAAATAATGTTTCCTTTCATGCTTTCAGCAACTTCTGGAGGACTGGATACTAACAGGTTGTATATGGGTCTCTTTTCTCTCTCCTTTCATCCATTTATTAAACATATATTGATTACTAATTTAGAAATATTTATGAATCCCTTGATCTTTCCCTTCCTCCCTCATTTCGTGTTCTTTCTTAATTATTTCAGCCGTCCTTTCTTTCTCAAGGCTGTCTCAGAAATTCTATTATTTTGCCCAAATGCTCCCCAAATTCCAGACTATGAAAAGTTTTTTTCCTTCTCTCTAGATGAACTCACTGTTAGCTCAAGACATTAGGTGACCTTCTTTTGACATAAAGCACTCTGCCACCCTCCCTTTCTGTTCAGGTTGTATATAATCAGCAGTTTGGGAATCTGTAATGGATTTTCCAGGAGGCAACTCTGATGAAAATGTCACCTTCCTAAACAAAGACAGTTGTCAGAATGTCCTTTCAGAAATCCAGATTATTCACTGTTCTCATCATGCTGTTTTCAGTTCTTCAATAGTAAGGGGGCATTGCCACCTGGTGGAAAAAATACTGAGGGGGTTAGATGGCCACCTGGGGAAAACACAGATAAGCACATTTACATAGACTGGAAGATTTTACCTTGGTAATGTCATTGCAATGCCTAGTGGTCTGAAAGCTGACCTCCTTCCCAGTTCAGAAGCTAAAACAAGTAAATGAAAGTAAAACTGTTAACAATTGTGTTTGAATAGATCTAGGTGATCTATTTTTAGAATAAAATGACTTGAAATGCCATGATATTCCTAATTGTTAAAGCTCCACTGGACCCGTTTCTTCCCCGTTTATAGAATTGTCCACTCTTTCTCTATAATTTTCTATTACTTCCTCTAAATGGACTTTTTTTTTGTTTCTATTTTTCAGTAATGCTCAGGTCTTCGATGGCCTCTTAACTTTAACCTAATAGGTCTTTGAGCAACTTTGAATTTTTATTCTTCACTGGCCAGCCTGGATCTGCTGCCCCTAAATTTTATCTGCCTATTCACCATCACGTACTCTGAAATCTCCCTTCCACTTCCCATCACGTTCCTAGATCTGCAATCAAACATGTTAAGTTTGACTTACTCAAGTGGCCCTCCCCAGTCCTTATGCTTGTTGGCTCTCTATGACCTCAACTCCATCCTTGAAATCCTTCCTTCATGGTTTCCAGCTATGCAGTTTCCTAATTCTGCCCTTTCTGCTCTCATTCTGCTATTATCCTTGTTCTGTCTTTGCATAATATTACCGCTTTTCCTTTCTTTCTTTCTTCCTTTCTTTCTCTCTTTCTCTTTCCTTCCTTCCTTCCTTCCTTCCTTTCTTTCTTCCTTTCTTCCTTTCTTTCTCTTTCTCTCTCTCTTTCCTTCCTTCCTTCCTTCCTTCCTTTCTTCCTTTCTTTCTCTTTCTCTCTTTCTCTCTCTCTTTCCTTCCTTCCTTCCTTCCTTTCTTTCTCTCTCTCTCTCTTTCTTTTTCTTTCTTTCTCTCTCTTTCTTTCTTTCACTTGCTTCTTATCAACAATTGTATCATCAGTCTTCTTCTCTTTACAGCGACACTTTCTAGATCCATTCATTCACTTGCATGGCTTCAACTGTTGTTCTTCAGAGCATCTGCCTTCCCAGGCCTGTACCCAACCCATGCCGTTGTCTTACTTTCTTACTTTTTCAGAGATTATCCTAAATCTAACATCTCCTTATACCAGCTGAAACCCACTCTGGACAAAATTGAAAGGAACATATTTCTTAACATCATAATTACATTTCTTGATTCCTCCTTTTAAAGGAAAGCACACTTTCCCTAATATTCAGTATTAGACATTTTAGAGCAATTCAGAAACAATTCCGCTGTTTGACTGTTCTGGTCCAGTCTGTCATCATGGCTCTCTTTGCTTCTTTCGACATGTTTATCTTGAGTGTAAACTTCAGGAGTAGAAAAGCTTCAATTCTTTTGTTCCCCATTGTCTCCCAGCACCTAGCACAGGGCCTGGCATATCAATACACGTTTAGTAAATATTTCTTCATAAATAAATGAAATAATGTTCACAAACCTTTCTCTTTTCCATTCCAAGTGCCAGGATCCGTGTCATATCCTTTTTACTTTAACCCAGGACTCCAGAAGCCTCTTAGATTATAGCCCTGCAATTTGACTATTGATCAAAATCGCCTTGGTGGTTCATTAAATGGCCAGTTTCTTGGGTCCCATTTCCAGATATAATGATTCACTGGACACCCAGAAGTTAAATGAGCACAACGCTTCATTCAGAGTCCTGGCTTTCCTCATTCTCTTCTGTTCTATTTTATTATATATTATAGACTTCTCTTTTTTTTAATAAATTTATTTATTTATTTATTTTTGGCTGTGTTGGATCTTCGTTGTGGTGCATGGCCTTCTCATTGCAGTGGCTTCTCTTGTTGTGGAGCATGGGCTCTAGGCACATGGGCTTCAGTAGTTGCAGCATGAGAGCTCAGTAGTTGCGGCTCGCAGGCTGTAGAGTGCAGGCTCAGTAGTTGTGGCGCACAGGTTTCATTGCTCTGCGGCATGTGGGATCTTCCTGGACCAGGGCTCGAACCCATGTCCCCTGCAGTGGCAGGAGGATTCTTAACCACTGCGCCACCAGGGAAGTCCTATATTGTAGACTTCTATGCAAATAGTAACAAATTCTTTTGTAGCCAGATCCAAATTTATACACAATTCCCTTCTTAGGCTTTCATCCTTGTTAGTTTTAATTTTTCAAACAAATTAGATGCATGTCAGGGGCAGAATTAACAGATCAGATTTCAGATTTCCATCTTCATTTCCTATCTCCTTAATCTGTTAAATCATATCTATATCTTGTGGTTCCTGTGAGGATCAAATCAGATACTTTTTATAAAATTGACTTGTAAATGAAAACACTTGGTTCATGTCAGTTGTTTTGGTATTCTGTTTCTACTGTAATTATAACAATACTAGCCACAAACTAGTCAGTCAATGGCCAAATCCTTACAAAATTATAAATTCAGTGGGCTGCTTCTCCGAAACAGTATATAAGATATACTGTTTCCAAAATATTAATTAGTTTATAAGTTCTTTATGGGAAATCACATGTAGACCATTATCTGTGTTTGGAATTTTATTTCTTGCCTTTGAAAGAATAAATGTGTAGTTCAGACTTAAGAGAAAAGAAGCTGATGAAGCAGATATTAGTTTGTCTTTATATAAAATCAACTTCTTACGCAGGACGGAACTTATTGCTCAGTTGGGAAAGGAACAGTAAGTGCTCATCCCTGTATGAAGTAAGGGTCTTAGAAAAAACATGGACATCACACTATCTTCTCAGATATTCACTAGGTTGCTGTATTTCAAAATCCATAGAGGCCACATGGCTTTTTCGCCACTATATTCCCAATGCTGGGAATATAGCAGAAGCTTGATAAACACTTATTACTTAAGAAGCCCAATCTTCTCTTATGGAACCTTAATCACATGAAAATATTCTTTTTGATGTCTTGCTTTCTATCCTCGTTCTTCTCCAGGGCTAGCTATTCCCTTTTTTTTTTTCCTTAATCACATGATCTCATTGCCAGGTAACACTTCATAGTTGCAAAGTGGACAGTTAATAATAATGAACTTAAGGGACTTCCCTGACTGTCCAGTGGTTAAGACACCGCTCTTTCACTTTA
>NW_006780945.1:4731252-4738995 GCF_000442215.2 Lipotes vexillifer
CTCTTCCACTTTAGGGGGCATGCGTTCCGTCCCTGGTTGGGGAGCTAAGATCCCACGTGCTGTGCAGTGTGTCCAAAACATAGAAAAAAATAATAATAATGAACTTAAGCTGGCCGCATAGCCTCACCTGGAGTCACTTTTTTTTTTTTTTCCCTGAACCTTCTAGTGGTTGGAGGTTGCCATGTGACCTAATTTTCACCAATGAGATTTTCAAGTAGCTGAAGTTGCGGCTGGCACAAATTGGTGTTCCAATATTTGTTGAATGAATAAAAAAAGAAACGAATGAAATAGGGAAACATAAGTTACGTGTGCAACTTCTGCCTCTCCTAAAAAGACTGCTGCCTTGTGCCCTCCCTGGCACATGGGCGAGTCTGTGCTCCAGCTTTGGGCACACCGATGACCACAGAACTCTAGGGCAAGGGCTTGCCAACTTTTTCTCTAAGGGGTCAGATAATAAATATTTTAGACTCGGTAGTCACGGGTTCGCGGAAATACTCAGCTCTGCCCTTGCAGCCTCAAAACAGCCATAGATAACACAGACACAAATGGATGTGTTTGTGTTCCAGTGAAACTTTATATATGGAAACAGACAGTAGGTTGTGTTTGAGCTTTGAGTTGCAGTTTGCCTGCTCTAGGGGATCGTGGGGAACAAGACAGGAAGCAAATGGAGAGCTTGAAGGGTGTCATGCAGCTGAGCTGTCCCAGCAACCTGAATTGCTCAACTCAGGGCAGGAATATGGGAAAGAAATAAATTTCTTCTTGAAACCGTTATATTTTGAGGTTTTTGTTACAGCAAAGCTAATTAGCTGGTGCAAACAAAATATAATAAAATGAATTGCTAACTGAATTTACCGTCATTGTTGTTCTAGTTATTGTAATTATCATTATTGTTATTATATTAAGTCTCTAATGACCCTGGGATAAATTGTCTATGATTAAACACCAGAAGTAGCCAAAAGGGGAAAAATAACTATTATAATGTTCGGTAAACTCACTTCACTTAATCGTCATAACACTCAAAGGAATAGGGGCATACTGATTCTGTCTTGGCAAATGAAAAAAGAAAGGATGATATAGATTCAGTGTCTTGCCCAAGGTCACAGAACAAACAGTGGTGAGATTAGGATGGAAGGTCAGTTACATCTGACTCCGTACCCTTTGCTCACCATGCCTTCTGCTGGGGTAGCTCTGCTACCATTTTGTTTGCATACCTACATTTATTAATATACCCAGGCCTACTATAGACTAGAAGGGAAACCCATCTCACAAATGCTCTGTATATTAGCCAGGTGCTTACAAAGTCTCCGTAATAATATACAAAACAATCCTTTATTTGGGATTCATGTCTTGGTATCAACTTGCTAGAAGGTTCACAAGAAGAGATGGGTCCCTTGAGTGATTGTTCTCCCCTTGCACTGCCCAGTATGGTGGTCACCGGCCACATGTGGCTACTCAAGTTACATGAAATTAATTAAGTAAAACACTCGGTTTCACCCCAAAATTGCTCAGCCACATTGAACGTGCTCGCCAGCCACTGGTGGCTAATGGCCGCTACTTGGGACAGTGTGGATTATAGGATATTGCCCATTGCAGAAAGTTCTACTGGACGGTACTCTCTCCTTTTCCACTAGATTTGACTTTTTTAGTTTCTTTGCAAATTCAAGCTCTCGGTACTTGACCTTTGGTGTCCCCATAGAGCTGTCCCATTAGCATCACCCAGAGGAAGCTGCCGCTACTTCCAGGTTCCGTTATTTAGCTCCCCACGGCCCCCTCCTTCTTTTTTCCTTTCCTTTTTGCTCCCCACTCTTACGGCCCTTTTGCCACTTCTGTGCTGGTTGTCATGCCTCCAGCACTAATTGCTTCCCAGCAGGATGGAGCCAGAGTCACCAATGGCGTAAAAGTCAAAAGAAGGAAAAAAGAAAAGAGACAGTGTGTGGAATCTGTCCTCAAAGTGTGGAATCTGCACACCAACTGAATTTTCACACTGTCTGTATGAACAGTCCCCTAAGTTATTATGCTAAAAGAATGTCTGCATCTCCTTACTCTCCCTGCTAGAACCCAGGAGGAAGGGAGAGTGTGAAAAACCTCCTGGCACCTCCATTTTTAATAGTATATGTTTGTGTACATGTTTGTCTGCGTTTGTCTGTGTGTGTGTGTGTGTGTGTGTGTGTGTGTGTGTGTGTGTGTGTATTTTCCTGCCCTACAGAGAGTGTGAAAGCTCCACTTAACAGCAAACACCTACCTGCCATACCTGGTCACCCGCCTATTGTTTGAAAAGCTACAGTAGGTGAACCAAAAGTGTGTCTTGATCCAACGCTTTGGCTGAGGTTGACTTCACTTTTATTACGAGAACACAGTCTTCAGAGTTTATGAAAGTAGAAGCTCATGGGGAAAGAAATAGATGTTTAAACAGAGGCTGAACAACAGTGACGGCTCTGGTGGAATTCATAATCGTGGACTAAACTTGAGTCTGTATTTCTGTCTGCATCACAGTGTGAAGGACCAAAGGGCGATACGAATTGCTTGGCTTCTGTGAAAGATGTGCATTGATGAGCTGCTCTTTCCAGGGGTGTTTTATTAGGGAAGCACAGAGGGCCAACCTGGGATCAATACCTGGGTCCCTACTACCCATCTCTCATCATCAGGAATAGACATTCCAAAGATAGAGACACACACAGAGATCTTACAGTTATTTGTCACTGAATTTGTTAGTAGAACGATACATTTTCAGAAAATTAGCCCCCTACTAGAAAACTTGGGACTTTTTAAATGTTCATCAAAAAAGGAGGGATTTGGGGGAAACTGCACCCCCTTGTTTATGTCAAAATGTGGTCCAAGGGGAGCTTTTGTGATTTGTACGTTTAATGAAATAATTGTTATTTGCCTTCCGGAGTGAGACTTTACTTTCTCTGACCCTGCTTTGGAGCTCTTCGTTTTAAGATAAGCTCAAATATTGACAGAACTGGAACTGAGATTAAAGGACATATAAAGTGCATTAGTGTTACACCAAAGGAAGAAGAAAGAAAGACCAAGGGGCCTCTCCCACAGTAAATAAAAGCGACAGAGATTCTTAAGAAAACACTGCTGAATTTCACTCCTGTGTATGATGTGAAACGGATTAAGTTTACAGTGGTCTGAAGGACAGGATGGATTCTTCACCTTGACACCCCCAGGAACAAACCACAGTATTACCAGAGCTCCTTTTTATATTCATTCTGGCCATTTTCTTTTTGGTGTGTATCATAATCTGACGCATAATGAAAACCAGCTGTTGCCCCTCAGAGGAAAAGAGGAAAGGCTCCACCAAGTACTCTAAAAGCTGGGTAGCAGGGAATCCACAGCCCAGCCTAGGGTCTCACTTGTTCCGTCACTTAAAGAAAGATGGACTTTGATGGGACGGAGAAGAGGAAAAAAGATTAGTCTGTCGATGCCCTTGTTATCAGAGAGTGAGTTATCCATGTGCACCATATATAACCTAAGGCTTCCAGTTTTTCTCAGTTGAGGGCTGAATCCTCCATTAGCCAATTTGTAAATTTATCCCATCTGGCCAAAAGAAAAAAAAAAGAGAGAGAGAAAGAAAAGTGTGTCCTACTTGTGGTATAAGCAGGATTTAGGATTCAAACTGATGACTAATTATTGACGGGGTAAATAGAGAATTACCTGGTTCCCAGTTAATATAAATGACTATGTTTAATGTAAGGGAAGGACAGAGCAAAGAGGAGTTCCCATTTCCCCTTGTAAAACACTTACTATTCAGGTCCTCACCAGTTCCACCAGTCAGATGTTTACTGACAGAGGTCAGGAGCGAGATGAGACACGTGCCATTCATGATGGTATATGGTCCAAGCTGGCCAGATTGAAGTCTCAGCCCCTAAATTTTTCTCTTCATTTAACACCCTGGCTCCCTGTGTTCGTGGAAAAAAAAAAAAAATCACTGAAGAATTTTCTGCCAACCAATGAGTTATTAAACAGAAATTATATGTTTTATAAAGGCTCTTGACAAACCTATGCATGTATTTTTGAGGCCCTTGAGATTCTATGCTGTTGTTCATTTGGAAAGCTACTTTTGTTACTCACTTGAATCACACTGACTTTCCAAAACACATTCATATTATCTTTAACAGCAGCTTGAAATTCAGCAAAGATAGGTGATATCTCTTTAAACATTGCTCATTTTTAGACCATTTTAACCATTCTCAGTACAAAGGTAACGCTCGTCTTAGAGTTTAGGGTACACCTTTCTCCAAGGAGTATACATCATATAATTTACCCTTTGAGTTCGGATGTGGTCCTGACGTTTCCTGTTGATTCCTTCTGATGGATGAGAGTGAGGCTGGTGGGGTGTGGGGAGGGGAAGAATAGGGAATCTTTCAGGTAGAGTGGGACCCCTAAAGGGCAGAAAGGGAGATTTTAAGTGTCCCACACCATGCTTTTCATTCATTTCATTCAGCCTCCGTTTTGATATTCAGTTTACATCTAAATTTTTCTTTCTGTATCTGTCCAAAAGAAGCAAACGCGTGCTGTTTGTTGCAACAGGATTTACACGTCTGACATGACTCAGCTTTCAACACTTGCTAAAGATTTGTGAGTAGGACTCCTGCCCTCTGTCTGGCTTCTACAAGCAATGCAGACCTGAGTCAACTTCCTAATGAAACTCACCAAAACACCGACTAGAATTCATCTGTTCCTTTGAGGAGTATCAACAAAGGCTGTTGGAGAGAATATATCAGTTCTGCTACTTCTGCTATGGTCCGTGAGAGCTTTCCTCCTGGACATTTCTCTTCTGCTTTAATGTTTTCAACTGCAGCCATGTGCTAAACAGAGAAAATCCATTCTCAGGACTTTCTGGGATCTGGGTCGAATGTCCCTTGGTTGTCATTCTAATCTTAAGGTCCTTTAAACAAAAGAGCTTTGTCTCAAAACATGGATCAGTTAGTTCCTAAATTAGGTGAATAGCTTACCTAAGCTAAGACAGGAAGCCACTTTATTAATGGATTCAGGACAAATCCACAACATTAAAACACTTGGTATTGCTCATAAATACGAAAGGGAAATAAATCTGGCTGAGAACAAGAAAAATGCCTAGGTCCAAAAATCTCTCTTAAATTCCTTAAAGTTAGAAAAAAAGAAATCTTTCCTGATGCCTCCGATTTTCACAGTGTTCTACAACTTTTCTTTATCCCTTACTTTATTTTCATTAAAAACCTATATTTTAAACACTCAACGCTCTACTTACTTTCATTTCACAATAGTTGTTTGGAGGAATCGTTGTAAAACAATCACTAGAAGTCAGGAATAAAATAATGGAAATGTACCTTAGCAGGAATTTTTTTCATGGTCTACACTTTTGGTTTCAACGTGAATTGTACTTCCACTGAGGGTGTTAGCCTGGTTATTCCAGGAACACTGGGAAGGACTGAAAAGAGACAGAGTTCCCGTACCACTAGCAGAGTGACTCTGAACCTGCATCTCTATGCGTGTCCCCAGATTCACAGCTGCTTCAGACAAGAATTTCCAAAAGAATAGAAAAAGGAAAATGATTCCGTGGAGGGCAGTCTTCTGGTTTTCTGACCAAGGATAATTCCTATATGGGGCACTGGAGTCTCTCCCAAAGTGTATTTGTCAATCCCCTTGCATGAGAATCTTTTCTTTAAAGAACTTACTTTGCTCATGTCCTACCTTAGAACCCCTGAATCTTTAAGAGAGGCCAGGAAATCTGTACTTTGAAGTAACTCCCTAAATGATTATTATGCATGCTAAATTTTGAGAGCCACTGGAATTGCATAAACTATACCAAACACAATTTTAATCAAAGGCTTAAAGCATAAAAAAAAAGCTTAATAAATGTGGTTATTTCAAAACAAACAAGAGATGGTATAACCACATTAAACCATAATCTAGAACCAATAAGGGATTAGTACTCAGTATAAAGACCGATAAGTCAGTTTAAAAAGGGAACGACTACTAATATCCACTATTTTCAAATGTTTTATTTCTGGTATTGATGCGCGCACGCGCGCACGCACGTATATTTTAAATCTAAAGCCAATTTAGAAAAGAAAAACAAACTTTCTAAATCTGAGTAGTGAGATTGAGTTGTAAGCTGGTGAGTCAAAATATTTCTGTACATTTCTCCATTTTTTGTTTTCGTTTTTAGTTTTTCTTTAAAATATATACATAAGATGACACTAGAATATGCTTGGGCACTTCTTCTATTAAAAAGTAACCTTGCTTTTCTTTTCTGCTTCACCTCATCGGTGCTATTTCTTACCTACCTACAAACACACACACACACACACACACACACACACACACTACGCTACACACACATTTGTGCATATATGTATGTATATGTATGTATGTGTGAATATGTGTATATGTTATATTATTGTAATCCTCCCAAGTTATGTCCACACAAAAACCTGCAAAAAGATGTATATAGTGGCTTTATTCATATTTGCCCAAACTTGGAAGGAACCAAGAAGTCCTTCAAGAGATGATTGGATGAATAAAGTACAGTATACACAGACAATGGAATATCATTCAGCACTAATAAGATATGAGGTATCCAGCCATTCAGAGACATGGAGGAACCTTAAATGCATATTATACTTAGTGAGCGAAGCCAATCTGAAAAGGCTACATACTGTATGTTTCCAAATTGTATGACATTCTGGGGAAGTAAAAATTGTGGTGACTAAAAGATTGGTGGTTACCAGGAGCTAGGGAAGGGGAGATGAACAGATAGAGCACAGGGGACTTTCAGGGCAGTGAAACTATTCACTATGATTATAATGATGTATATAGGTCATTCTACTTTTGTCCATACTCACAGAATGTACAACACCAAGCGTGAACTGTAACATAAGCTGTGGGCTTTGAGTGATTATGATATGTCAATGCAGGTTCATCCTTGGCAAAAAAAATATACCCTATCCTGATGAGTGATATTGATAACGGAGATGTTAAGTATGTATGGGGCAGTGTATATGGAAAATCTCTGTGCCTCCTTCTTAATTTTGTTGTAAACCTAAAAGTGCTCTAAAAAAATTGGCTTAAAAGAAAAAGAACCGGGCTTTCCTGGTGGCGCAGTGGTTGAGAGTCAGCCTGCCGATGCAGGGGACATGGGCTCGTGCCCCGGTCCGGGAAGATCCCACGTGCCGCGGAGCGGCTGGGCCCGTGAGCCACGGCCGCTGAGCCTGCGCGTCCGGAGCCTGTGCTCCGCAACGGGAGAGGCCACAACAGTGACAGGCCTGTGTACCGCAAAAAAAAAAGAAAAAAAAAGAAAAAAGAAAAAGAACCCAGGCTCAAAAGTTTAAGTGACTTAACAGATCAACAGATGGAGAATTGAAACTTGGTTGGTTTGACGCCCTAACCTGTTTTTAACCTCCACACTGGAATCATTAGTGTTATTGCATCACTACCTAAAACATAAAAATACATACAGAAATATGGTTAAGAGGACATGCAGTGAGTCTGAGATGGATTAAGATATATATTAGGAAGGAAGAGAGACAGACAGACAGACAGAGACAGAGGAAGACAGAGATTGATTTTCAACCCAAACTCCTTATTTAGTATTTCTTCCATGAAAGAAGTAAGCTAATACCTTTTTCAGAAAAAATTGTAAACATGACCCTGCACAACACTGATTCATTTAAAGTCAAGCTCAGCAACGAATCTGGCCTCAGGTTCTTCCTGCCTGTTCTCAGAGCTCCATTTGCTCTTCCGCAAATTTCTTCC
>NW_006780945.1:4739048-4750226 GCF_000442215.2 Lipotes vexillifer
CTCTTCCGAAAATTTCTTCCAACAGCTGAACGCTGAATTTTTATCCCACTTCCATTTTTCTCACTTTTGAAATGTCTTTTTGTTCTTTAATCTTGTAGCCCATCATGGTTTAGAAATTATTCCCTGAAGACATTAACCCAAGGAGACTTCCTCACTGTTAAATAACATCTAGTATCTGTGTACATCTTAAGGCCTCACAGAAGGCTCTCTTCAGAGCTATCTCCCAGCTCTCAGAGCCCAACTCTCTCACAACCATCCATCCTTCTTATCCTTTCCCATTAGTCGTTCTTTGCTTTTGAGTCTGATCACTGAATCCTATTATGGAAATTACTGGCTACTTTGAATGTCTTAATCCCTGGGGGCTGGTCGGCCCCTCCCAACATCCAACAGGAAGGAGAAAGGAACAAAGAAGAAAGAAATCTGAGAGCCTCTACGTTTCTTCACCTCTCTTTGGGATACTACGGATGTATCACTTTGCAGGCAAAACCCAAAGGCTCCAGGTCCCTGTTAGCCTTGCCAGGGCTGTCAATTCAGTGGATTGTGTACGCCCACATCAGAGTTTAGCTAACAGCAACCCAAATCTGTGTCGTGCTGAAGGAAGGAGGGGCTTTTCTGTGGTGCTGTTTTCCAAATACTTTTTGTATCTAAGGTGAAAGACAACGATTTGAGATAAGCACTCAGCAGCTTCGCTACTTACTCTTCAAAGATTGGAAACAGTTATCTTAAGGAGACACTGCCTTACTGTTGCTGTGTATTCAAAACTCAGGTCAGGTGTGTTAGGTTTGCATATGGCCTAGGAGTTGCAGCAGATTGCCGCAAAGGTGATGAAAGATGGTCCAAGTTCCCACAGGAGGCGAACCCACATGGAGAATTAGGTTCACAGCGCAGCCGTTCGCAGAACTCATCAGACTTGTGTGGTCCCTGCTCTTTGTGGCTTTATTTTTAACCCTGTTATGCAAGGTTGGCTTCTTAATTAGGCTCCCTAAAAGATAGGATTTATTTAAGGATACACATGAACCAGAACTACAGAGGCAACTGGCCATCTCTTCTCACGGCTAGATGATTCTTCTGTCTCATATCTCAGTCCCTGTTGGTGGGCCTACCCCATCTTTCTCTTAATAACAACGGGTTGATCATTTCCATCTCTTCTAACCAAATCACAGAAAAGGCTAACCTTCCTGCTTTCCCTGCTTACGATTCCCCATTTGGTCAGTTCTCCTTTACAGTGGGACTGTCTCCTGGACTCTCCTGAGGCCAGATGACTATTTTCTTGGTATGGCCAGTAGCCAGTCCTGTGCAATTGAAAAAGGCAAATTTAAAAATAAAAGGCCTGATATCTTTTCTATAAAACATAAAAATTAAAAAATAAAAAAAAAGAATCAGATGCTGCTGATCTAAACATTTTACGTGCCCGATTGGAATTTTCTGTCCATTCACCTTTCCCACTTTTCCACTCCAACTGAACCTATTCAAAATCACGGTGGAAACGTCTAGTTATTTAACTTTATCCTCCTTCCCCCAGTCCTTCTGACACCACCACCCCCCCCCCCAAGCTTAGTTAGTTTGGCTGTGCTCCCAGCTGTGGACCAGTGACAGGCATTTCAAACACGCTATCCCCAGAAGCCTCCATTTATTTCATCCCTCACTTCCTCGAGTCTCCTATTTCAACTTGCTGACAAAACAGAATCCCTCCATTATAAAATCTTTCTGTATTTCACCTCTCCATCTCAGAATTTCTTTCTTAAACCAAGCAGCCTTTTCTAGTTCTTTTTCTTGTTTTTTTTTCTTGTTATTTAAAAAAAAAAAAAAAATAAATTTAGCAAGACATATATATATATATACACACACACACATACGTAGACCCTTACTGTTTTTCAAAACCGACTTTTAACCTGGGCTTATTTCTTCTTGTGCTATTAATCCCACGTCACACTTCATTCTATTACCTAGTATTAGAATTTCCACGTACTTGTCTCTTTTGTTTTATAATCAGTCTCCAGACTTCTGCTCAGTATACACATGTGTTCTCATGTAACCAAATCCTGAAGAGAAAAAACAAAATAAACCTCCTCCAAGCTTGCTTCCTTCTCAGACTACCGTCTCATGCTCTTCCCTCCCTCCATTGCTAAAACTCTTTTAAGAAGTGTAGCTCACACTCACTGTTTCTGCTCTTCACATGTTACCTTTGTCCATAACCTGCTCCAACCTCTTTTGACCACTTTGGAGAAAGCATTCTCTAAGCAGACCCAAGGATGTCCAATGTGCCACAATCTCAGTGCTCTCTAATCAGTTCTCAAGCATCCCAAACGTTCTGTGATATTAACATTTAATGCATTTCAGGATGTTCTACATTCATATCCACCTACTGCGTTTAATTCTCACATTGGTATCGCCCCCATTTTATAAACGAAGAAACTCTGGCTCCAAGATGTAGAATGATTTGCACAAGTACCAAAGGATAATAAGCTTGACAAAGCTTGTCTCAACTCAACCCTGTTCTTTTGATCCCACTGGCATATGAAGCTACTGGAAATCCTCCTGCATTTCCTATGACACAGTATTTTTGGTTCATCCTCCATAGGTCATGGTCTCTATTACATTAATTGGCTCCTTCAATTTACGTTTCCGTGTAGGTTTCTACTGAAGTTTCAGTACCTGGTTCTCTCTCCTCTTCCCTTCACACCCGCTACCTGAGAAACATATCTATGCATATTGCTAACACTTTCCTGTGGCCCTCTCCCAAATTATATTTTGAGCCCTGGCATTTCTAACAAGGTCCAGATTTTATATCAATATTTCAGCTTCCACCTAAACATCTCTCTATGGATGGCTTACTGGCACCATAACTTCAATATATCTGCAATCAAATGCATGATCTAGCCTACAAACAAACAACAGAAATGAGCAAGAGTGTACTTTTCCCCTAGGCTCCTTTTTCTTGGTTAACTCTATTATTATTTATTTTATCATTCAGTCTATCCCACTGGAAGTCCAGGTCACCTTGAACTTTCCTTTCTCTCAACGCCTTATTCTCAAAACCTATGATTTCCAGATTTCCAATTCTGAAGTTTTTCTAGAATGTCTTATTTCTACTCATATGACCACCGTCCTAGTGCAGGTACACATTACTTCTTATACAGGTTATTCAGATCCTTACTGAAAAATGGCTTTGCATTCATCCCTCCCCCCCCACCCACCAGAAGAATCTGTCACATGACCCGGTCTTGCCACCTCTCTGTTTAAATATCTTGGATACTATCTATGATTTATCTACACGAGATCACATTCCTTTCCTAACCTGTCATTCTGTCTGACCAGGACATAACTTTTTAGAATCATGTCCCATTAGATCTCACTATGTGAGTGCACTTTTGCCAAACTAGACAATTTGAAATGCTGAACAGAAACATTCACTTGCTCACTTCTGGAATTCTGCTGGTACTTCGGCTCGGGAGCTCTTCATCGCCACTTATAAAATCCTCCCCCACCCACTCAATACTCGTTTCTATACTACTTGTAACTTCAGTGCTACTACAAATAACCAGGACTGAGGACCGCTTGACCCTTCTGTCACAGATACAAAAAATATTCTAGGACTATCAATGTGCCTCAGAACCATTGCAGTTTGGGAATCGGTACATATAACCTGTCTGAGGATAGAAAGGACAAGAATTTCCATTTAGAAGACAAGGGCAGCTGCCTACCTGAAAGCAACCTTTCCCCTTTGCCAGGTCCTGTGAAACATACAGTTCTCCATCTTCCCGTAGTGGGCTTACTATTGCCAAAAGACTTCCTTGATTCCCCAGCCCCTGACAAGAGCTTTCATCTCTTGGATTACAAAGAGCTTTCAGTTCTAAGATTTTGACCTCATCCTTGTTCCCCTCCACCGAGGTTTTACGGAATTCTGGAAATTATCCAAAACAGTTAATAATGTTTTGGTCCTTAAACAGCATTCTCAAAAACGTGACCCAGTGGACTGGGGTGAACAGCGTTGTCTCCCAAAATTCGTGTCCACCGGGAACCCTAGAATGTGACCTGACTTGAAAATGAGGTCTTTGCAGATGTGATTTGTTGAGATGCGGTCATACTGGATTACAGCGGGCCCTAATCCCAATGGCTGGTGTCCTTAGAAGAAGGCCACGTGAGACACAGACACACACAAAAGCATATGCCATGTGAAGACAGAGGCAGAGATCTGAGTGGGAAGTCTGAGCGCCAGGGAACACTAAGAGTTCATACCAGAAGCTGGAGAGAGGCATGGAGGATATTCTTCCTGCTGACAACTCGGTTTCAGACTCTTCTAGCCTCCAGAACTGAGGGAATAAATTTTTGTTGTCTTTGAACCACCCAGTTTGCAGTATTCTGTTACAGCAGCCCTAGGAAACTAGTCCGTTCAGTTCAACCCTTGGGATCAGAAAACTGCCATCTAGCTCAGATCAGCATACATCTTCCGTAGCTTTGTTTGGGTTCTCCTCTTAAATAGTTCCTGCTACATCCCAGAAAGTCACAACCATATCTCCTTTGTGACAGACGTTTGAAAGTTTTCCTGAGAGTCTGCTTTCCTGCCCTGCCCCCCACCATCTCCCCACAGGACACTTCTCTCCTCTGTCAGCATGACCCCCAGACCCTTCCAGGGGGAATGTGTATCTGAAGCTTTTGTGAGATTCAGTTGGGACATCAAAAGCCAGCTCCTTTATCATCTAATCCCTCTGGTCAGAACGCAAGTTTTCTGCCTGTTGTATCAATAACTTTACAGCACCCTCTGCCTCTGTTACATCCGCCTCTGTTACACTCCGTTGAAGCAAGTTTCACAAAATTCTTACCTCCCTCCTACAATTGATTACAACTCTTAAAGGCAGGCACCAGCTTTCACCCCCGTTTGTACAGAGTACAGTGCCTTTGGTGTTAAGTCCGTTCAATACCCGTCTATTTCCAGCCCACACTATAGCAAGTATGTTTCAAAGTACCTCGTACATGTTTGGTCAACAAGCCTTGGATCAAAACGAGGGTTACCTGAAGCTTTCCTTTCCTTCATTTTAGCCTCTGTTGGAAAATAAGCCTAGACCTTGCTCTGCTTTAGCTTACCTCCCCTTCTGGTTAAATTATTTGATATCAGACACCACTGACATCCCTTCTTTTTCTTTGAAACAGGAAATAACCCCAAGAATACATTAATCTAAACCCACTACACTTCTGCATCTCAAAAACCAGAGGGCAGAGGAAGCTGGAGAGAGGCCAGAAGGGACCAACTTTATTCCCTCATCCTGTATTGTAACCCCCATGTCTAATCTTCCCCACCCTACCAGGCGGTTTAAGAATTTTATCCTTTCTTCAGAATGGAAAAGGAAGCGGGGGGCTGGAATTAGGTGTGTACAAACAGTTGAAAGGGCTTTCTGTGGACTTTGAGGCCTGAGCTAGAGTATCATTTGTATAGAGCAGCCCAAGCCTCTAATTTGAGAATGAAGGTCTACACTCATTCTCTGGCATGCTTCCTATCAGCAGAATCACTGAAGCCAAGGCTAAGAAATAAATAACTAATCCCTCCACACAGGGAGGCTGGTAAACAATGCAAATACTGACTTCTGCCAAGAGGAAGAAGCATATAAACCAGGCAACTGCTGAATACATTGCCAAAAGGGGGAGGCTTCCACGTTAATCACTAAAGCTTTCAAAAAACTAAATCAGATCCAAGAGCAGTCACAGATGCAGAGTCACAAATGACAGCGGCAGAGAAATTGGCCTCTAAGCACTATGGTATCGGATCAGTGGTTCTGATGTTTTCATTTACATCAGATTCCCTCAAGGACCTTCTAAATTTATCAGATCACCAGACCCTATCCCAGACACTGTATCAGAGCCTCCAGTGCTGGAACGCAGATTTGTGACCTACTAAGCTGCCCCAGTGAACAGATGCGTGCCCAAGGTGGAAAAAGCACTGAATACTTCTTTCTGGCCCACACACCTTCCCCAGTTACTGAATGTTGACCTTAGGCTAATTTCTTACTGAATCCAATTCTCTCAGCTCTAAAAAGGAGATAATAATAGCACCTTATCGTAGACCTATTGGGAGGATAGTGCATGTAAAGGGCCAGGCAGCATGCCTGTCACACAGTAAGTGCTTAATAAATGCCTGTGCTAATTATTACGCCTGCAAGAGACGCTACTTACCCAATAGAGAGTTGCAGATACCAAATGCCTCTCCACACTTCAGTCAGAAATTCTACATTATTAATTCTCATTGTAAAACTCGATTGCTGTATCAGCCATTTCCTGAAAGATTTAAAAAATGACTCTATTATCAATATTACTTTTATTTGTTAAAATACTCTGAGAGTGTTTGATCCTCAGGAAGCTATCATCATCAATGATTTTATGAGTGTACTGAGAGTCATTTTCAGGTGCAGAGCAAGAGAAAAGTAAATAGGAATGCTTCTCCGCTGTTCAAAGATGAAGGTTCTGAGATCAAAGAGCCTGAGTGATGTGACCACATCCCTAGAGATAGTGCCAAACGCCACCTTGCTGATAAGGCTGCTGCAGGTGCCTTAAACCTGAGTTCCTCTCTGAATGCCTGCTCCAGTGCTCTGCTGACAAGAAACATTTTGAGGTGTCCAAGAATTATTTGATGACCCTGATAGTCATTGTTTCTTTAGAGACTGAAGTCTACACCTGTCACACTCAGGTTTTTGTCTCTTTTCTTTAAATCAGGAAACCTTGCTTTTCCCAGAGGCTCCTAAGTAAGAAATTAGAATAATAAAAATGGAGAGACTTCTAAAAAAGGCTGCTACCTGCACTGTTTAACTCCAGAATGCCTCAGCTACTAAAACAGAGAGCCTGCTGGGTTGCCTGGAGTGGGAAGTCCCAGACTATCTCAGGGGAACTTGTTCAGTGCCCAGAGGGGATTCTGTAACTTTAGTACACACACACACACACACACACACACACACACACACACACACACACACAATGAACCCATCCCCACCCCCTTCCTCTCCTATGGTTTTTTATCAACCTGTTGGCTAGGATTTGGCAATGGAACTGTAGAAAGCTATATCATTTAGAAGTAACTAATACATTTGCTTGTAATTTCTAAATTTTCACACCAGCTACAAGTCAGTGCAGCACTTTGCTTCCTGTTAGAGCTTTAACAAAGCAACTTACTGCCATCCTTTGATAAGAGTATGTTTTACAGACTGTACAACTTTGTCAGGTCTGAATATCACAGATTCCAGATCTAAGAAGGTTTTTTAAAAATAGTTGAACTGTGCAGTATTCTCCCTGCCCCCCGAAATGTTTTATGTTTTCCTAGTAACTACTTTGTTGTGCTTTATTTTTATTTACTGTCAATTTGATTAAAGTTAAGTTCCATGGCAAACATGTAGCAATCCAAAATAAGAAGAGGCTTATTAAATGTATTTCTTTGAATATCATACCTCGTGCCTCAAAAACAATACTGGAATTTCGCTGTCACACTTAGGTTCGTGGGACCTATATAACTTGCCTTTTACCATGAGTTATTTTATCAAGAAAAAAAAAATCATTGTCTGACCATGAGTAGGGACATACGTTGATATTTTATTAATTAAAATACCTAACATATAATATTTAAATATATCATTTTGTTGGGGAAAATTCTGTAAGACTATATTAAAATATGGGATTATCCCAAAGGAAAATGAATAAAAAGTATTGATCACCTGATGTCTCTAGAAATTATACAAAGCAGTGCTAGTCAATAGATATACAGTACAAGCCACATATGTAATTTTTAAGTGTTCTGGTAGCCACATTTTAAAAAAAGTAAAAAGAAACAGGCAAAATTAAGTTTAATAATGTTTTATTTAACCCAATATATTCAAAAGGTTATCACTTAAACATTTAACTGATATAAAAAGTCACTAATGAATGAAATTACATTCTTATTTTTTTATTATGTCTTCAAAATCTGGAGTGTATTTTACAGAATGGCTCACTTTGGACTCGCCAAGTTTCAGGTGCTTAATGAGCACACTTGGCTAGTGTGTATTGGGTATCCTGTATTGGGTAGTGGAGATCTAAAGAATTTTTTAAAAAGGAAAAATAAGAAAGCCAGGGGAAAAGTCAAATGATGACAAGACTTAAAGATAGATGATGATAGATAGATAGATTGATAGATAGATAGATAGATAGAGATAGATAGATAGATTATGGATATAGGACACATTTATGACCTTATTTTTAAGTCTAAAAGAACAAGACACAGAGCGAATACATTTATGATATTAGAACACTAATCTATGAAATACAACTTTTCTTGAATTGGATAAAAGACACATTTTTCTATGATTTACTATTCTTTAAAAGAATTATCTTCCCTGCCATCATTAGCATGGGTTTGTACATATAAATGGAAGAGCAGTGTAGACACAGTGACAGGTATTACTTGAGAATATGCTTTAGCCTCCACACTTTGTTCAGAGCTGTGAAAAATTCGAAAACATTAGACGTGTTTGCTGTGCACTAAGTGTGGTGTATCAGAAGGAGCCGGCTAGGTCTGGATTTCAGTTTGCATGGTCAGTGACTACCCTGTCTGTCTGAACTTCACTGATTTCTGTAAAATAGATGTAATGATCCCAACCTCATAGGGTATGGTGCTGTGAATGAGACCAGGTACCTAGTACAATGCCTGATTCACAGCAGTGATTCAGAGACAAGCTCCCTTTTACCTCCTTGACTCTATTCCATAGTAAGTTAGAGTCTACTTGGTGAGAGGTAGAGAATGTGTCCAAAATAATTCTCAGGCAAGGCAAGACAGCCTTTAATGAAAAGCTTAATTGTGTGAAGCACAATTTAAGAACCACAGAAAGTTAGGGAATGAGGATTGAAGACTACTTGCAGGAAACGGGATGTGACGTTGCTTTCATCGTCAGGAAGATCTAGATGTGGAGGAAGAAAATCGCAGACAGGAAGACGTAAGGCAATGGTTCCGACGTAGTGTATACAGTGGAGTGACCAACTAAGCATGGTTGTTTGGAACTAAGGAGGCCCCCGGGATGCACGACTTTCAGTGCTAAAACCAGGACAAACTGGGATGCTTGGTCACTCTAGCACAAGATAAAGAAAAGTAAGAAATTCTGAAGGCTTACTTTTATGAGTTACGACCTCACTAAATGAGACTTCGAGCTGGAATTTTCGATGCTTCTCTCAAAAAACTAGTTTTCACACCAAAACCTGGAAAGAGGAAAAGAACAGCCGATAGAGGGGAAAATGAGGGCGAAAGCTACAGACACCCTCTCTAGAGCCAAATAACTCAGCCTTTATCTTGTCTGAATTCATTTCCTTTCTGTTTATGGATTAACTGTGAGACCTCTAGCCAATATCTCCTAAGTAAGAAGCTTACCTATTAGCTCCCTAGATCCCATTGGCAGAAACACTATGCTGAATTTATAACCAATAAACCTTTAATGTTAGACTTGACAGAATAAAAGTATCATTATAAGTCTTCACGGGAGGAAGAAGAAAAACAGTGCTTTGGAAACTCAGTCAATGAGAGTCTCCATGAGAAAGAATATGGATCATATTCTACCTGTTTAAGGGAAAAGGAAGAAACACCTTAATTACACTAATGGCTTACATTTTTTTCATATAATTACAAGTCTAAAGTTTTTCTTTGCTGCTAATTTTGTATGAAACATATTCGTGCTAAATATTCCCTTACCATACACCTAGAGATGTTTATTTACACAGATGCAGGGTATTTGAATTTAGGGGGAGGGGGTCATTGAAGCCAGAACCCAAGGCCAGCCCCTCTCCAACGGTAATTTGTGGTTTTTCCTGCATTCAGTGGTCACAAAGGAGCCTTAGACTCTGTTGGTCAAGACCAAAACTGCATCGTTATTTTATATGAAATTTTAGAAAAAAGAATCCGCACCCTCATAACCCAATAAATATTTTAGCTCACTTTAGGTGAGTCTAGTGGTGGTAAGGAAGGGGTGGAGGGAATCTGGTGTCACATAAATGAGACCAAATTCCCACAGAAGGGAACCGCTTGTCCAGTGTCTTTATCTTAGCCATGAAAACAGACTTGTGTCTGGGTGTAAAATAAGGTAGTAATAAAATAAATTAGGCAACGAGCCGAGTTTAGAATCGATTTCCTTTCTGTCTTATTCCATGAAAATCTCTACGTGAAAACCCTTAAGCAAAAACAAAATACCCACTTATCTACACAATATGTAATTTATATAATGAAATATATGGGAGTATCTACAAACAGAAATGTTCATGTGGGTGCTGTTCATATTGAGAATCATAAAATAGAGGGAAATACTCGTCAAGAATAAGGCAATGCGGGCTTCCCTGGTGGCGCAGCGGTTGGGGGTCCGCCTGCCGATGCGGGGGACGCGGGGTCGTGCCCCGGTCCGGGAAGATCCCACGTGCCGCGGAGCGGCTGGGGCCGTGAGCCGTGGCCGCCGAGCCTGCGCGTCCGGAGCCCGTGCTCCGCAAGGGGAGGGGCCACAGCAGGGAGAGGCCCGCGTACCGCAAAAGAAAAAAAAAAAAAAGTAAAAGCCAGCCTTGTGATTAGACCTTTCATAGATTTGTTTCACTCTCCACCACTAGCTGAACATCGTAAGCAAATCAAGAAAGAAGAAAAAAAGTCTTAAAACAATATTACTTTGCATCCCGACTGAAAAGGAACACGGGAAAAATGATGAAGAAAATAAATCCAGATAGGCAAAAAAACCTCTTGCACATGACGTGGGGAAAGAAAAATGACATTTCATTGGGATGGTAACTTGGTCAAGGACTTGAATTGATCATCAACTTTGGTATTTTCCTCCTAAAATTTTAGCTCTAGAGCACAGTTTTCAAGCAATAGCGAGTTTAATTTCATATACAACCTAAAATATCTATGATTTTTAAGTGTTTTCTGTGGAATCTCAGTAGAGAAAACAGCAGCTTTGGGAGTTAGTATGACTATGACAATGATTTATCAAAACTTTGTTTTGAGGTTGATATAATCAGTACGATGTTTTAGCCTCCTTTAGCCTCCTTTCAAGAAATTGTGTGTTTTGTCCCATGGCCCAAGCATTCAGGAACTGCATGGCTAATTTTATGGCTGAAATAATCATATTCCATTTCACTTATATGCTTCCAATGTACAGAAAAAAAAATATTTCCAAGGTTCTGCCACTAACTCTTTCC
>NW_006780945.1:4750236-4755667 GCF_000442215.2 Lipotes vexillifer
CCCTCAGCTAAGAACTGAAAATAGTATATTGTTATAATTGGCACTCTGTGGTAGCTTATTTAGAGCTCATAATATTAATTTGACTTGATTAAAATACAAGACTTTCTGAACTGGAGATTCTGTTGGAGTTGGGGTTACAGAAAGATTAAAGAGTTATACAAATTCAGATCTGTGATATGCCAGGATGAAATTTTCTAAAGACTTTTAAAATATTTAAAACTAGAGATATTAAAAACCTATACTCTTTACCCTCAACTACATCTCATATATATATATATATACATATATATATATATATATATATATATAAAATGAAAACCTCTGCGTGAAAATATTTAAACAAAAACAAAAACCCACGTATCTACACAATGAGTAATTTATATTATGAAATATATGTGAGTATCTACAAACAGAAACGTATTATATATATGACAAATGTATCATATATATGATACATACAGTTGCTTGGTGGAAAAGAGGGTATACTTTTTTTTTTTTTTTTAGAAGATTGGATGGTTGAACATAAATGAGGATGATTTTAAGAAACCTGTAACAAATTAGTTGAAGTATGTTTCTAAGTCTCTTTTCATTAGGGAGAGATAGATATATCACATATATATATATATATATATATATATATATATATATATATATTTAAAATGAAAACCTCTACGTGAAAATATTTAAACAAAAACAAAAACCCACGTATCTACACAATGAGTAATTTATATTATGAAATATATGTGAGTATCTACAAACAGAAACGTATTATATATATGACAAATGTATCATATATATGATACATACAGTTGCTTGGTGGAAAAGAGGGTATACTTTTTTTTTTTTTTTTAGAAGATGTTGGAGGTAGGAGTTTATCAATTAATTTATTTTTGCCGTGTTGGATCTTCGTTTCTGTGCGAGGGCTTTCGCTAGTTGTGGCAAGCGGGGGGCCGCTCTTCATCGCGGTGCGCGGGCCTCTCACTATCGTGGCCTCTCTTGTTGCGGAGCACAGGCTCCAGACGCGCAGGCTCAGTAGTTGTGGCTCACGGGCCTAGTTGCTCTGCAGCATGTGGGATCCTCCCAGACCAAGGCTCGAACCCGTGTCCCCTGCATTGGCAGGCAGATTCTCAACCACTGCGCCACCAGGGAAGCCCAGGGTATACTTTCTGATAGGTCAAAATGACATAGATAAAATATTTAAGGGTTGATAGTATAAAAGTCTTTATAAAATAGAAAAGGTGTATCCTGACTGTACATTGACAATATTTAGCAACATGCAAATGAGCCTGTAATTTTATATATGTTTCTATATCATCTTCCTGCTTCATACCAGTATTACTGTTTTGAAGACTTTTGGAATCCTAGATTGATGTGGGAGCTTCTATTTCACTTTATGCCTGGGAAGGCTTTGGGACTTGGACTTCTGACCCAATTAATACCCTTCCCTGCCCCCTTGTGGCTGCCAAAGTTAGAGACGAGGTTTGCCAGTACAGGTAAATGCCATCAACATTGTAATCATGGTGCTTTGTTTACAGGTAACTTCGTTGCAGCCTTCCCATAAATTTTCGCTCCTTAATATACACTGACATATGTTTCAGCAGTGGAGCGAGTACAGAAACATGCCCAGTCGTATATGGAATCTTGAAATATGACAAGATGACCTGACCAATTACTGGGAAAAGGAGGAATTAGCAATAAATAGCACTAAGCAATTGGTTTGCCGCTGGAAAATAATGAAACTGTATCCCTATTTTACACCGTATATAAAAAGTAGTTGCAGAAGGATTAAAGATCTAAATGTAGACTTCCATTCCAGTAACAATAGGCTACGCTGTTGAGACCAAAGCCCTTTTGCTAAAAGCAGGTGCAGAGTAAATAGATTTTATACTAGTAATACTTTTTGTGTTCAAGAGAATCACGTTATAGTGATAAAAGTTTCAAGTCACCAGAAAAAAAGTAACAATTCTAAATGTATATGGACTAAATGGCATGGCTTTGAGATACATTAAGCCAAAATAAAACTAGCTAAAGAGAAAGGACAAATTCATGACTATAATGGGAGGTGACTGCATATCTCTCCTGGTAGCAGCTAGCTCATGAAGACAATAATATCAGAAAGAACAGGGTAAGATATGAACAATACAATATACAAATCCGACTTGATAAACACACGTAGACTACTGCAGTAAATAACTGGAGAATTATTTTTGAGCACCCAATCGTAAATATTGACTAAAAGATATTACCTTGGAGTTGGTAGGACTGTGTTAAAATAGTTTCTATTCATCAGATAACCCCATTAAAATAAGGGACAGGAAATCCACAGAGTTAGAGAGGATATTTGTATATATATAATACATGGAGTTGACAAAGGATTTATATACAGAATATGTAAAAATTCATATAAATCAATAAGAAAAAGAGATAGACAGCTCCATAAAAAAACGGGCCAGAAGAATTGAATAGACAGCTCACTAAAGAAATCATTCACATGGCCAATAAACATATGGAAAGGTGCTCACCAGTCCTCAGGGTACCGTAAAACTCAACCACAAGGAGATGAAACTGTCCACCTGAAGGAATGGCTAAAATGAAAAAGAGAGAAAATACCAAGTATATTGCAAGGATGTGGAGGGAGCCATAGTCTCACAGGCACTGGTGGAGGTGTAAATCAGTACAACTATTTTGGAAAATGATTTGGTGCCGCTAGTAAAGCTGAATGTATGCATGTTCTATGTACCCCCAAATTGCACTCCTGGATGTACACTCCACAAAACTGTGCACATGTATTAAAAAAAAAAAAAAAACATATATTAGCATGCCCTTAGTGTCATTATTGATAACGACCAAAAACCGGGAACTATTAAAATGCAGTTGAATGAATAAATAAATTGGTGTAAATTCATTAAATGGAAGCAGTTTACAACTATGCATAACAATATGATGAATTTCACAAGCATAATGAAAGAAGTGAAAAGAGACTCAAAAGAGTCCATTCTGTATGATTTATTTATAGAAAGCTCAAAAATAGGCAAAATGAAAATATTCTGTTAGATTCTGTTGCTTACAGAAACATACATAGATGATAAAACAATGAAGAAAGAAGGGAAATAATTATTACACAAGTCAGGATGAGTTGAAGATGACATTCGTTTTCTTTATTATATTTATTTAATTAGATGTGATTTACGTTATTGCACATTTTATTCATTTTTCTGTGGATAGTACATTTCACAATAAAATGAAAAAAAAACACACATTTAAACCAGGAAGAGTAGAACTTTAAAAAATAAAAAAAGTAACTGTTTTGGGAATTCCCTGGTGGTCCAGTGGTTAGGATTCTGTGCTTGTGAGTCTGTTTCTGTTTTGTAAATAAATTCGTTTGTATCATTTTTTTAGATCCCACATATAAGTGATATCATATGATATTTGTCTTTTTCTGACTTATTTTACTTAGTATGAGAATCTCTAGATCCATCCATCTCGTTGCAAATGGCATTACTTCATTCTTTTTTATGGCTGAGTAATACTGCATTGTATATATGTACCACATCTTCTTTATCCATTCTTCTGTCCATGCACATTTGTGATTTTAAATGCCACCCATATGCTGTGAATGCCCACATTTACATTTCTAGCCCAGGATGTTCCACTGAACCTCAGACAGCTTTTCAACATCTGCATTTGGATGTCTAATAGACTGAACTAGTGAGATTTCTCCGATAGCTACCCATTTTCCATTCTCAGGCAAATAACAGATACCGTCTGCAAATATCTTCCTGTCGTTCCTGAGTGCCCCCTTTGTTTCACACTCCATGTCCAATCTGTCACTCTGTCCTGTTTGCATTATTTACTCTCTCTCTCTGATATTTTCTTAGATTATTGAAGTAGATTCCTAATTGCTCTCCTTGCTCCTTCTTAGACTCCTTGAAAGTCTAATCTCAATACTGCAACCTGTAGGATGTTTCTAAAACTTAAAACAGACGGTGCCCCTCCTCTGCCTGAAACCTTCCCATGGCTTCACATTTCACTCAGAGTAAGAGACAAAATCTTAAGCAGCCTACTAAGCACTCTGTGGTCTACTCTCTGACCTCACTTCCCACTTGCTCGCTCAAGTAGAGCCATACAGATATAAACCTCACTGCTGCTCGTGGGATGGGCACGCTCCCACCTCAGGACCTTTGGACTTCCTCCTCCCTGGGCTGAAGATACTCGCACATTTCTGAGTGGCCGATTTCCTTGCCTCCTTTGTTTAAATATCAACTTGTCAATGAGGCACCTTATTTTAAAATTGCAAGTGCCCACTTTCAGCACTCCCAATCTCCCATTCCTTATTCTATTTTGTCCCCTAACACTTAGTATAACACACTGTCATTTACTAATTCAATTTTAATCTTTTTATACTTGAAGAAATGTGTCTGTTTTGTTTACTAACGTTTCACCAGCTCCGAGAAGAGTGTTCTACATATAGCAGATGTTCATAATATATTTGTTCAATGAATTAATTGTATTGCTTCATGTAAACTACAAACGTTTGAAGAGTCTGGAGAAGCGAGAGACAAGTATAAGCCAGGGGAGTTAGAAGTCTGAACATACACAACTCCTGCTTGTATTTCATGTGCCATATGTGGTTGAGATCAAGCAGAAAGAAAAACACCCACATTGGATGGAGGTATGGAAAACAGAGTTTAGAAGAGACACTTTCTCCCTTCAGAATAAAAGTCATGGTTTCTAGATGGTCCCTCATCATCAGCTTGGGGCATAAAATAAGGACCTTTCCTTCCCGTTTTTGCAGGGGATGGTCTATGATTCCAATCTCCCATCAAACTTTTCTTGAAGAATTATTTTCCTTCCTAAGGTCCTTTTCCCATGGTAAGTCAAAGACTATGACGTGATTAGCTGTGGTCGAGACTTCTGTTTATCTATTCATACCTGGGATTTTTTCCCTTCTACAGTAATAGCATCTTTCTCTTTGGCTAGGCTTATGGTTCTCTGAAATAATTACTACAATTACATTCTCCCTTGGAACTAGATGCAGTGATTAAGTCCTAACCAATGGAATATAAGGGCAATAGTATGTGTGACTTCTAGGAGAAATAATGGTGTCCAGGAGGCATCATTAAGGGGTAGAAGGGGGTGCCCTTCTGTTTCCTTGTTTATCTTCATGCTGTATGGAATGCAAAATGATGTCTGGGGCTTGAGAAGTATCTTGGATCACAAGCTGATAGTTAGTTATGAAGAATGGCAGAACCATACAGTAGACAAAGCTCAAGTCTTCAGTAGTTCAGACGCTGGCACGCCAGCCCCAGGCTGTTCACCTGTGCCTTTACGTGAACAAGAAAGAAGCCTCTATGTTGTTTAACCCACTGAGAGTTGGGTTTTCTGCCATCCGCTATCAAATTTTTTTTTTTTTTTTTTTTTTTGGGTACGC
>NW_006780945.1:4755907-4782138 GCF_000442215.2 Lipotes vexillifer
CTCCGGACGCGCAGGCTCAGCGGCCATGGCTCACGGGCCCAGCCGCTCCGCGGCATGTGGGATCTTCCCGGACCGGGGCCCGAACCCGTGTCCCCTGCATCGGCAGGCGGACTCTCAACCACTGCGCCACCAGGGGAGCCCTGCTATCAAATTTAATCCTAAAACACTCTCGCTAAAAGTTCCAGTTTTCCTAAAGATGAAACCTCTTCTCTCAAATGTCATATAAAAATATAAAAGAACCAGTAAGTCACAGTTACCAACCAAAGCTGAATGAACACTGACCTTGCAGTTGGAGCAAAGTCCTAGAAACCCTCTGCTGTGCCAGTCATTAACCCTCTGATGGATAGATCTTGGAGAGGGCAAGGTGATCCCAAGAGAGTGGCTAGATTTCCAGGAACTTGGAGAAGGGGCTCTTTATCAACGAGTATGGGGAGTGTTTCAATATGTTAGCACATCTCAGTGTCAGCTGCCTCTTCTCGTGATAAAAGTACTGTAAGAGTGAAGTGGGGATCCAGCTCCTTGACTTTGATCTACATGATTCAGGTAGGAAGAAAAACACCCACATTGGATGGAGGTGTGAAAAATAGAATACTCCGGTATTCAGGATGGAGGACATGACCATAGGCGAAATCAATTATAAAACCCCGTGCTAATCAATTTCAGGGTCAGTAAATATTATAAAACCTAGGCATTTGTCGTCACTATTAAAGAAGCAGGGTCTGTGGCTCTCAGGATCTGCTTCTGTAGTGACATGAGCTTAGGGCTGCTGGGGTCACAAGTAGCTTGAAAATGAACCAGCACAGAAGAGGCGCTATTAAGTGCTGGGATTATGGGTGCCAGTAACCTTCTGTGTCCTGAATTCAGCCATACTTGAAACAAGGAACTATCTGTAGACTTTTCATTATTACTGAATAGTAATTTCCTCCTTTCCTCTTCAGCAAGATTGGGTTGATTTTTTTTTTTCATCTATAACTAACTGCCCATTTGATACAATGAACAAGAATTGCAATCTGCAGATGCATCAGAAAAGAGCATTCTAGACAAAGAGCAGAATGGGCACAGACACAGAAATGTGGGCATTTATTCTGGAAAAGGGAATTAATCTTGCGTAATAATTTGAAAATTATTTGACCTTCTGAAAGGTTGGTTGAGTGATTGCCTACACTCATTCACGTATTCATTCTGAGGGGTTACAAAGGAAGGGCCTGGAAAACCAGAACATCTAGGTTCAGATCAATAGCTGTCACTTAATTCCACTTAACCTCAATTTTCCTGCCTTTTGAAAGAGAAATAACAATAGGGGCAAACTCATTAGGGTTTTCTGATGGTTATATGAGTGAATACATGTAGGGAAGTTAAAATAGTCCATGGAACATTGTAAGCACTGAGTATATGAAACAATTATAATCGCTTTATCCATTCTATGAAGTGCAGAGCCCCGTGCTTAAAAGGGTCCCGTGTTTGGTTTAATGTTCTGCCATGGCCATCTTGAAATTCATGATAAGTTTTGGACAAGAGGTCCACGTTTTCATTTTCCGGTGGGCCCCACCATTTAGGCAGCCTGTCCCTGGCAAGATGTTCCTTTGCATCATGGTTGAATGGTCAAAGCAGGGACCTGTGGAGCTGGAATCACCACGTCTAAACACCAGTTCTAATTAAAAAATCCATGACCTCCCATAAAGCATTCAGCCTGTTCCTCTGCTATCCATTTTGACTTCGTAGTGGCTCTACTATCTGCTTCTTTCCATTTATTTAATTCATAGCTTCATCATCAACTTCGGACTGAGATTTTTCAGTGGTCTTTTCATTTATCGTGCTGTCTTGAATTTTTCCTGACTCAATTTCCTTTTCAGACTGCTACCTTGTGTCCAGCATTAACTGAAAGAAAATAGATCCACATCAAGGTGCCTCATAATAAAATTTTAGGACACCAAAAAAAAAAAAAAAAAAAAAGAGAGAGAGAGAGAAAGAAAAGAAAGAAAACATCTTAAAAGGTTTTAGGAAAAAACACAGATAAGGCACAGGCAAAAATAAGCCATGAATGGGATTACGGGGAGCAAAGAGCACAGAGGAAACATGTCTTCAAAGTTGAACAAAAAAATCCCAAACTATGTGATCCTAGCCTAACCATCAGGAGGTGTAATAGTAGAATCGAGATATTTTCAGACCTGCCAACTTGCAAAAAATTACCTGCCATACATCTTTTTTTTCAAGAAGCTCCTGGCATCATTCTCCAAGGGAGTAATCCATAAAAGAGGAACTTGTAGGATTTATGGTAGGGAAGAAGTGAGGACAACTCCCATGAGGTTGGGGAAGAGGAGTCTTAGGAAGATAGCGTATCAGACCTAAACAGTACCTCACTCAGGCTGAGACAGTGGGAAAAAGACGCCCGAAAATACACAAACATATACACATACACACATCCCGAACTCACAGACTATCTAATGTGGAACTAATATACTGAGAGAAGTCTTATGGTTCTTTTTTGGAAATCTTTGAAGCCAAGTAGGTTATGGTTCCGTAGGACAAAATGCAAAGGAAAACAAAACAGACACAACTATCGTTGTGAGAACATAAAAATGTACAAAACAGAATGACACACAATCTTAAAGTACTGGGTGGCTCAGCTATAAACAAAATATGCCTAGTCACAAAAAGAGGTGCACTGAATATTAATTTAACCAAAAAATTGGGGGAACAGAAGGGGGGATAGAGAAGGGCCCACCCATGCCTGTGTGTGTTGAGTAATGAGCACCCGAGTTAATTCCCCATCAGCTATAGAGCAAAGTGAAAACACAATATGTAAGTTTTTTGTTTTTGATTTTGTTTTTGTTTTGCGATACACGGGCCTCTCACTGTTGTGGCCCCTCCCACTGCGGAGCACAGGCTCCGGACACGCAGGCTCAGCGGCCATGGCTCACGGGCCCAGCCGCTCCGCGGTACGTGGGATGCTCCCGGACCAGGGCACGAACCCGCGTCCCCTGCATCGGCAGGCGGACTCTCAACCACTGCACCACCAGGGAAGCCCAAGATTTTTTAATATTAAAGATAGATACATAGGCATCTGCCTTAGAAATATGAAGATCAGTACCATTAGAAACAGCTAGAGTGGCTTTTTCACCGGTGAGAAGGAATTATCCGTGAGGACCAGTGGAGTAAGAAACAGCTGTCTTTCATTATGAAGTCATCTAGGACTATGCAACTTTCTAGAAACGTTTTATTGTGGATTATCACATACATACAGAAGACTGCGTAAAACGTATTTGGACGGTTTAACACTATAATAAAGCAAGCATCTGCGTGACCCTACCTAGATGGAAAAATAGAACATTGCCAGCCCCTGGGACACGCCCCCTGACATGCCCTCTCTGAGCAAAACCTCCTCCCAACCCGACCCCGACAGGTAACACTCTCCTGACTTTTGTGATAATAGATTTTGCATTTATTTATATTTGTATCACTTATGCATGCATCCCTCAACAATATAGTTTAGCTTTTCGTGGTTTTGACTGTTTGAATTTTTGAATATGTATATCATCCACTTAAATGAAATTTAAATTTTTAAATGCAATATTTTGCCTGTACAAGTACAAAAACTGTATTAATACACCCTCCACCATAAAGAATTATTGAGTACACTGGCTTTCCCAAATTGATATTTTCATAAGAAAAATGTATTATTACTCATTTCTCCCAGACACTTGTAAATATACATTTACCTTGGAACTGCACGTAATGCCTACAGATCTGTACAAGGAGTACTTGTATTTCTATACAATTAATGACTAAAGTACATTTTTAATATTGTGAGCTAAAAAGTTTATTAAAATGTGATTTTAACAATAATTTCAATGACCATTCATGGCTAACAGGAAAAGAAGATTCTAAGACCTGAAGGAAGAATGATGGCAAGGACAAGTCACCTTTAGAAAGGAAAGAAAATTTAGTATTTGGGCCCATGCCACAAATCTGGCATTTTCGATCAGTGGTTTCTGTACAGGGCGAGTATCAGGGTTGA
Source organism: Lipotes vexillifer (assembly GCF_000442215.2). Taxonomy (NCBI): domain Eukaryota; kingdom Metazoa; phylum Chordata; class Mammalia; order Artiodactyla; family Lipotidae; genus Lipotes; species Lipotes vexillifer. Next base: position 4,759,926 of record NW_006780945.1, read on the forward strand.
CTTTGGAGGTTTCAAAATAATCCCAGTAAAAACCATCCTCTTCACCAGAGAGGGTAAATTAGAGTTTCAGAGATAGGGAGGTGGTAGCAAGCATATATATTTTAACAAACGAACAATGAGCATCCACGACAATGTCAACCAACTCTTCAGGCCATCTGGATCTTAACATTTTCGTTCCTCATCCTGATATACTATCCCCGAGCAGAAGTGGTTTATTAACAAAGAGAAGACACTCCCAACATCTCACTTGACCCATGGGATCCATGGTCTTCTTTTCTCAACTGTGTAAATAATGGTCCCCATTTTCAAACTTGTGGGAATCTGCTCCGTCCATTTCCGACTCTGGCCCTGCTGCCTGCACTGGGTGGCCGGGTACAGTACTATAAGGCAAACCACCTCCTTGCTGCCACTTCTCCACCTAGCCCGGAATTATTCATTGGAACTTATTCTGGGCTGTGGAACAAAACATAGCAAGACAGGGTCCTGCCATTAGCGGAGGCCAGAGATGCAGAGAGAGAACCAGTTTGGCTACATCAAGGGTGAGTCCTCCCTCTGTTGCTAGGCAGGAGCTTCATCTCGTGGTCAGAGCAGAAGCTGGGCGCCATGACTCATAGACCCTTTCCCTGACTCTGCTCTGACTCACTTTGTGACCTTGGACAAGTCCCTCTACCACTCTGGGCTTCCCTGTCCCCCCACCCCCACTCCCACCCCCCACCATCTAGTCCTTCTGGTCTCCCTGAGACTTGAAGCATTTGCATTTGTAAAGTATTTAAACCCTTCAGGAGAACCATTGCAGAAGAAATATTGGTTCTGGAATTCAAGGGAATTATCTGAGTCAGGCTTTCCAAATAGAGGTACTAAGTCACTGTTAACCTGTGCTTGCTTGTTGGTTTTTCTTTCCTTTTTCCATCTTGAGTTCTGTCGACTTTAGTTTCACCTGTCAGTGCTGCTTATGGCTGCTTGGTCTCTTTTACTTAAGGCACCCTGTTGATCAGGCTATATCTGAAATCTGCTCAGAAACCTCTGTGACCTTCTCATTCTCTGTCACGCTGGGATTCAAGTACTTCCGTGATTCGATCCCAACCCACCTTCCCTGTCTTGTGTCCTCCATCCCTCATACATATTTTGTGATATAGATGAACTGATCACCTACTTTACCACCTCCTGAGGGTAAAGACCTTGTTTTCTTTGATCTCGTGGGTCTGGGATCAAACTCAATGCCTCCCTTCTATTGTCATTGCTCAGCAGGATGTTGGGTGAATGAGTAAATAAGTGAATGAATGAATAAATGAATAAATGGATGGATTCTGTTTCCTCCTCCCAAAATGTCTTTAAAATGTAAACACTGCCCATGTTTTATGGCCCATCTCAAATGACGTCCTCTAGAGAGCCTTCCTGGACTCTCCCCGTGGGAAATGGCTTTCCCTCCTTTACACCATTCTGTCTGCTCTAATGACATAATTCCATGTATTGGATTTACATGTATATATCATAGCCCTCATATCAAAGTCCCTTGAAGGGAAAGGATATAAGTGTTTCCCAACTCAGCTTTCACTCAGTAGCATTTTAATAATTACTCTTTGCACTGAGTGTGTGTGTGAACACACATGCCTTGGAAGTACCATAGCCCCTCTTTTTTCACAATTATTCTTCGTCTCTCGCTATCTCCTATCATTTGGGAGCTCTGAAATTTAGCCAACGTCTTCCTCTTCTACAGAATACGGAAGTAGGACCAAAGGAGCCATTTGCAACTTGAGATTCTGTTATCTAGGCACAGATTTCTTTAGGTAAAGATTACCGGAATGAAGAATTTTCATTAAAATGTACATTACTAAAAACATAATGAGCTTTGGGCTTCTTATATTGTCTGGTATTTTTGTTTTCTTGTAAGTCATTAAGAAAATTATATTTTTCATAGATTTTTCGCATTTGGCAATTTGTTTGCTAATTTTCTGGGCTGAAATGTCTCCAAACAAAATTAAATAATAAAAATCACAGATCCCAAAAAGACCTTAGAAGTTATGTACTCTGATCTTTTCATAATGACAGAGGAGGGTATTGAGCTTCCGGAATGGAAATTGGTTTGCTCCAAACAACATAAAGCTGGATGAGAAATCCCAGCGAAGGATCTCATTCTTCTGGATAAGCAAGCAAAGCAAAGCACGAGATTCATCGGCTTCCTTCTTCCTGATGACATGCCCAAGATGGTTTTTGTTTTCTTCTCCATACCACCCCATCCTCACTTTTTAAATAATTTTGGAGATTCAAAATTAGTCTTTTGGTTTCAGCAGCAATCCTAAGGGTGTCTAAAGCGTATGGTCCAAGTTTTTCTTCATATTAGATACATATCCATTAAGGAAAGCATTGTCAGATGGAGTCAGGGACCATTTTCCAGCTCCAGCTGAAAAACTGGGCAATAAATGAGAAAAGCAAGTGTGAGTTTTGACTTTCTTGGAAAGCTCACCATGTCTCAGGCCAGACTTGCATCCTTTGTAACTCCACAAGGGAATTCCCAGAAGACGTATATTTTCTTTCCTTGACAAATGTCTCAAATTAAAGAGCAACAAAGGAAAATGGTTGAAGCACCAAGGGTGTGCTATTTTAAGAGATTTAACTCCGTCTTTGGCTCTTTTGAGCTGAATTGTTCACAGTTCTCTGCAGGGAGAACATTTGTCGATCAATTTGTATCACATTAGGGCCCCAAGGGCACTGCTAGCAAGCTCATCTATTTATTTGAGGTTTAGTAGTGAAATAGATGGATTTCCTCCCCACCCTTACCCATTTTTTTTTAAAGTCCCAGCTGTCTTTTATTGTTCCCGATGGTAGGTGATCCTCTTAAGGGAAGCTTGGTAGAGAAGGTAGAGCCCCTGGTGTTGATGTATGCTTACATTAATCATGTCTGGGGAAGATAAAGAGTCTTGTAGGCAATTCTATACAGCAGATTGAAGACACTCAAATGGCAGGCTTACTAACCCTTAAGACTACAGCATTGGCAAAGATGTCTTTTTCTCCCCCCCCCAGAGTAAGGAGCATTGATATTTTTACTCACTGCTGTAATAGACGCTGATTTGAATTGGGGTTACTACATCTGAAACACTAAAGTTCTTATGAACCACTTTCTGCAAAGGGTCCTTTTGTCTACATTAGCAAGAATGGTGACACATTTCATTTCAGCTTGCATTCTGTGTTCATTTCTCTTTTCTTGCAAGTATTGAAAGGATGCTGAATCTGAATGCAAAGATGTTTTCTGAATGTAAGCTCTTAACAAATTTAGAAAGGCATTGAGAGGAATAGTGCAGATATTTAAAATTTGATGCATGATAAATACTGATCTGATACCAGGGATGACAGAGGAAGTACTTAAATCTAAGATGTTCTTTGCATCAGGATTTTTTTTTCTAACTTTCAAGAGACTTTACTCATTTGCCTTCATATTCGGCATATATAATGAGAAAGGCCCGGTACCTTCTTGGTCGGTTTTTGATCGAACGTTATTTCTCGTCCCCAATTCCACACATCAACCGAGTTAAGATAATCTAATTAAAATGAGGCTGATATTGACCTTTTTTCTTTTAAATACTACTTAGTATTTAAAATAAGGCTAATAAACACCACTGTCTCAGCTCCCTGCATCCCACAACCCCTTTTCCTCTCCCCCGACTCAAAAAATACCAACAGTGATGTGAATTAGCCAATATACAAAAATAAAAATGGCAGACTTTTATAACATTTTATGGTAGACACATGTCAAAGAATTTACTATCATGAATTCCAATCATCCTCACATTTCTACGATCTCACTCTGTTGTGAACAGTTGATAAACACGAGAGAGGTCCAGATAATTTGGTACAGATAATGAGGCATGACTTGTCAAGCAGCTTGGCCAAAGTCAAAGAGGTTACAAGCAGGAGAGTGAAAATTTGAATCCAGACCCTTGGTCTTCACCATCCATGTTGCTAACACTAGGTTCCGCTTCCCTCCTGGTGAGAACGGAGTTCAGATACTTTGTTATCCTTTTCTAAGTATGTTAGAGATAATCACCACTGCATTCTTGAAGAAACTGACAGATTACTTTAGGAATAACAGGATATTAGACTTCATAGACTAGACTCAAAGGTATTTTTAAGTTTAGTTTTGATGGCACAGGTCAGTACCTGACTGGGAGATGTTATATCCAATTTAAAAAGTCCTAATCATGGGGAAATTACAAGCTAGAAAGAGAAAAGCTCAATATTAGTAACAAAATATAAAATGGTAATAAGGATAGTAGGTAATGACAATATTCTCTAATAACCGCACATGTGTTTTTATTATTGTTTTCCACAAAACTATAATTTTGATGATATATTCTTTAATAACTGCAAGTCGAATTATTCTTGTTCCCTCAAAAAATGTTATGCCTATAATGTATGCTTTCTAAGAATTTAGTCCATGCTACTTTTAGCAAACGAAAAATTTTTTAAAAAAACAGTAGTTTGGAGCAAATCCTATGATACCTTCTATATAGTGAAAGCTTCAAATAGTCTCCTATTTTAAATGATAATAAATCAACTCAGATTGAGACGAATATTTATTGTATTTGGAATTAACAATAATAAAACCAGAAATTGCCTTCTGCAACATTCAGAGTGGAATTTAATGGAAATAAAATGATCCTGTGAAGTTTGATTTTCTACTTAAGACATTGTCATATTTTTGGAACCAAGGTCTCCCTAAGATTACATTACTTGAAAAGTTGAAATAACTGCATTCGAGTGTAAATCAGACTATTTTTGCTGGAGCTAATATCACCACCGTGGCCTAGTTTTACCTCTGTAGCCTTTTTTAAAACACACTTAAGAACAGTCTGCTTAAATTTAAGAGGGAGGGAGAGGAATTCCTTCTCTCTGCCTAAATCTGAAAACAAACTCACTTGCAGTAAGACGGGACTCTTCCGCACATTAGAAATTTCCTTCAAAACAGGGAGAAATCGTTTTTACATCAACTGCATTCTTCATTTTCACGGAGTAATTAAAAAAGAAAGAAGGAACAATGAAATACCGTAGGAATTTTACCAAATGAACAGCTTTATATATTCAAAATAGACCTTAAAATTTTTTTTGAGTGAACATATTGATTTCCCCATTTCAGTTTTTCATGGGAGCCTTTTAAAAACCAAACACGTGGATCATCGCTGCTGATGGAGAGCCTTAATCCCTCTGGTGTTTGATAGGCTCCATGTAACAGAAGACACTTATATTTGGTATTTGCTGAGACACTGTACTCTGCAGAATTGGACCAAAAGACAAACCTCAACCCGTAGTGGTTGCTTAACTCCTGAAACAACATATACTTGGGCTATATTTGGAAAAGCCTGTGTAGACAAAACCCCATGCACTTGGGAAGGGGGCGGGTAGGAGGAGTGCAGCCCCGTTATCTGGTTTCACTGTCCACAGTTGATCATGTGACCTGAGTGATTGCCCTTGACTCCCTTTGCAGTGTAGAGCTCCAGGGCAGTGTGTTTACTTTCAAAGTGGGATGAAGAATCCAGAATAAGGCAGCTCCCCTATGACGTTTTCCCTCTTCCATCTCTGCTCCAACATTTTTTTTTTAAACTTCCCCAGTTGAGGTGACCTTCATGAGAGCTGTGCCTGGGCCTTAACTTGAATTTCTCGACTTCGTTTGTGATGTGATTATGAGCGGCTCTGCACCCTTTGAGCAGAGCGTTATAAAGGATATTCAGCCAGGGTGTGTGTGTGTGTTTGTGTGCGTGTGTGTGAGCATGCCTGCTGGGGCAATGGTGGAGTCAAACCACTTGGGATGGGAAACCGTAGGAATGTGAATGATAACAGCATTGGGTGTGGTGTGAAATAAATTATTTTAATGTATTTAATGTCAGATAAATGTCACAGACTATAGATTTCATTTAAAACAATTTCTGGGCCTTACAGCTCAAATATTTCTCAAATGCATGCCTTTCTTTTCGTGCCACTTTCCGAGTCCTAGAACACGTCCCAACATCAGTCACTTTGAGTACCGCAGCCGTCTCTAGTCTGGCTTCCAGCTTCCTCCATCCAATCCGTCTTCCACGTGGCTGTTAGAGTATTCTCCTCAGACGAAACTCTGGCCATGACTTGGCGGCTGCTCGAAAACCCTCCAAGGGCATCCTGTTACCAGAAGGGACAGAACCCAGCCTCCCTGTGACCTGGCCTCTTCTCACTTGGGCATCCTTCTGCCATCTTGCTTCTCCCTGCCTACAGTTCCTTCTGAGTAATAGCAAGCCACTTGTAAATTGCCCAGACATGTGCCCCATTCTTTCCCATTCTGCATGCCGTGCCATGTGTGTCTCCTGCTTCAAATCCTCTGTAATGTAATAAAACCATCAACCTCTCCTTTCGCAACCTCTCCATCAAAATTGTGATCGTGAGGCAGCTCCCTCAGCGAATATTTTCTGACGCTGGAGCTGACTGTCACTCATCTGTGCTTCCATAGGACACTGTCTGTAATTTATCGTAGCATCAAACACATCGGATTAAAATTAGCAGATGTGTATATATGTATGTATGTTATATATATGTGTGTATAATATACATATCGGGTTGGCCAACCCAATAAAATATATATACTACTATATATAAAATAGATAAGTAACAAGGATCTACTGTGTAGCACAGGCAACAATACTCAATATCTTGTAATAACCTATAATGGAAGAGGATCTATATATATAACTGAATCACTGTGCTGTACACCTGAAACTAACACAACATTGTAAATCAACTATATTATCATGATACAGTAATCTTTTCAAAGGGGAGCCATTTCCCAGGACCTGGCATTTACGTCCCCAGGGCCTAGTAACTGGTCTATCAAAGGCATTGCATACATGTCTGTGAAGGAGTTTCTGTATCACGGAGAGCCCCACTCACCCTTTTACACTTGGTGGATACGTCCTCGGCTTAAGGAACACTTCATGTCAGATCTCCCCGCGGGGACCACTTAAAGTTTACTTTTGCTCTAGGCTAAAAACAATATGTTTGAGGAAAAACAATAACATGACTTCCATCCTTGAAATTTTCATTTGGCTAAATTTTATAGCTTCCAGACCGTTTCTGAATGACTGAAATAGTCACTAAACAAAGATATGTTTTCATATAACAATTCTGGCGATTGCAACAGATTCTCCAGTTGCAGAGGACTATAGATGTTGGGCTCAAAGCAGAATGGAAGCTAGCATTCACAGCAGGAGGAAAATTATCAAATTCACGAGTCGGTTCAACTGCAGTTGAAATACATGTCTCTTAAGACTGTCCTTTCCAGAAAGAAATCGTTATGATTCTGATTCTAATTGACTCTTGAAGGATGATCATTTATTATTTTAAGTAAGACCTTATGTCTTGAAGGTAGTTTAGGACATAAAAATGCTGACTTAGTGCAGTTCCCTGCTGTGAAAAGCAAAATATGTGAAATTCAAACGGGAGGCCACCATTTTATCCTAAGCACAATAACTTGGATGTAAGCAAACACAGAAAATTAACTTTGGCAGCGTGATAATAAATAAGACCTGTTAGTGAATTGACTGGCTTTCTCCGGCTGCTGACTTGAACCTCAGTGTAGTCTGTAATTGTGGCACATCTGTACTTTTTATCTGGGATTATAGTAGAGTCTGGGTTAGTCAATAAATATACACAGAACATTTGCTTCATGCCAGACTCTCCGCTAAGTGTTTAACGTACGTATGTGAAAGATGTAGGCAAGGACTTGGACGATTTCACATTTTAGTGGAAAAGGCAAATGATTAATTCAATAATGGAAATGCAGTGTTATAAATGATAATGATGCAAAAGGTAGTATTAAAAAAAAAAAAAAAAAACAGAAAAGAGAAATTGAACTCAGCGTGGAAGTCCCAGGAGGGCATTCCGGAGAAGATGCTTCCGCATTTGAATCCAGTAAACTGGTAGAAATGAAGCAGAGAATGTAGCAGGAGATTCCAGAAAGAGGCAGTGGAGGCGCAAAGCGCTGAGAGGCCCCTCAGAGTAGGGTTCATTCAAGAAACTTCAGTTAATTCCATATGTGGCTCAAATATTGAATGTTTTATGGGGGAGGAGGAAGGAGATGAGTGCCTAGAAGTGCGCAGATACCAAATGATGGGCATATGTGGAGGCCCCACCTACTCGCTTCAGCTATATCATGCCTGGGGAACGACAAAGAGATTGCAAGCGAGAAGATGACAGGATCATCTTTACAGTTTATAAACAGTAGGATGGAGTGACACCTTAATCGGATTTAAATTAGAGGCAGGAGACCATCGCATTGTTCCAGGGAAGAAATGGTGAAGACCTGAAACAAAACACTGATGCAGAGAAGGAACTAGATATGAGAGCCATTTAGAAGTAGAAGCCACAGACCTTAGGGCCTGACGGTACATGAAATGCTGATAACGAGGAGGAAAGTGTCTCAGATTTCTGGCTTAGGAGACTTGCTGGGTAGGAGGAATGCCATTTCCTCAATTAAAGAAGAGCTCGATTTGAAGAGGGAGGGGAAGTAAGAAAGGTTGAATTTTAGACAGTTTGAATTTGGGTGACTTTGGGGGCTTTCAGTCGGCCATGTTAGTAGAGAATATATGCAGTCGTTTAAAGCTTGAGATGAGAGCGCGGGCAGATAAGTGCTACTTGGAGTCATGGGTGTAGTAATCATTCTAGAAAAGCAGATAGAATAAAACAGGAGACTTTAACCAGGTAGGAGGAAGGGAGAAAAAGCTCAGAATTGTCTAGTTCCGAAAAGGGCTCAAGTGCCAAGGGAAAGGAAAGTGTTCATGGCAGTAAAACAATAGGTCACTGTTGAATCGAAAAGAAAATCTAACTCGGCTGTAGTGGATGAACCCAAGATAGAAGGGTTGAGAAACAAATTGGAGGTGAGAAATTGGTAACCAGTGGAGGCTATTCTTTCAAGACCCATTGATGTGAGGGAAACACGATTAAAAGTTTGACACGTTTTGATGCTGTTTTGAGACGTGCTTAAATGGCAGGGCAGGGACCCTCTAGAAAGGAAGAGGATCTACAGGCCAGGTGTTTGAGGGGTTTGGATCCATAACAGAGAAAGAGAAGTTACACTTGGAGAGGAGACATTTCATCTGGTGTAAGTCATGATTTTACATGGAGGTGAATAGCAATTTGAGGCTGGTCCCACCTGGTGGCTTCTATTTCTTCAGTGAAGTAGGGGGAGAAATAATTGGCTGAGATGAGGGTAGAGATGCTGAGACAGGTGAGCTGCAAGAAGCAGAGGTGAGTTGGGGGAACACACTGCTGAGCAAAGAGGACTGGCTGTTAGTACAACTGAGGCTTCAGCCCCCTGCCCTGTTGTTCAGCCCCCCTTTCCCCTCCTCCCTTCTCCATTCCTCTCCTTGTCCTTTGGTCCTTTTAGAGGCAAAGTAAGAACAACAATAACAGCGAAGCAATTTCCAGGTCCTCACATGGACCATCTTAGCCTCTCCAAGATGTTTGACTATGGTCAATATGAGCAGTGACCTGGCAAGGTCTTTAAGCTACGTGAAATCCAGTCCTGCGTTTACTAAATTCTTAGACAGAGGCCACCTTCTCCTTTGGTCCGTTTGGTAGAGGGTGGGGGTGCTAGTAGAGTTCAAAGAAGTTGCATTCTTAAATTAAAGCTATAGGAGAAGTTCTTATAAATGAAATGCTAAGCTCATCCTGTCTTTACTATCTTCTATTTCAGTTTTATCTGAGAATCCATGAAAATATCGTGCAAGAATTGTTCTACATGTGAAACATACTTTTATGTTTAAAATTTTAGAAAATATATGATAAAAATTGCATGCACTTATTAATTGTGTCTTCGATCAATAAACCAAGGTTCAGTATCTAAAGCCAATTCCCATTCTGATTTTACTTCTGGACTGATTTGTTTTATTTTGAAGATTTTTTCATAAACATATTCCAATTCTGATAGTACATTAAACTTATTATAACAATAAATATATCATATATATGCATACACAGACATACATATTAAATGTTTCATAATACATTTTATTTAACTATCATACTCAAAGAAACTAAACCATTAAAAAAAAAAACCATTACAGGGTTGGGTTATTCATTTATTTTTTAAGTTTTGGAATGGGGGGAATTGGTCTGGCAGAGACAGACGGAGACAATATAGGGACTTTTGAATTTATAAACGTAAAGATTGTGGGTTAATCATAGTTTTATAAATTGAAACACATTTAACCTTAAAAGGGACTGGGTTACATTAAAAGTATACTACTGTGAATATCTTTTTAAGTAGGTCATTCTGTCTACCCATGAATTAAGTTTATCTTTCAAAATACATAGTGCTCAGAGTGGGTTATAACTTCATGACCAGCTGAAGGTTACTATTTATTCAATTATTTTTCAAGTGACAGCAATCTGCCTGCATCTGCATTAAACTTTGGTATGGAAGACTTGACCGCTACTCAAATACAAGGCAAGGATGATGTGAAAACAAGGAACGTTGTTAATATCAGCTACGCGTTAACGTTGTTAATATGCAGCAGGATGTAAGATTTTGGCCTTTGTCTGTCATCCATTCTCCCTTGGAACGCCTGACACATCATTTATCAGAATCTCAAGATTGAACTCATATCCCAAACTCTTCTCTCTACTCTCCAGAACCCCCACCCCACAAAGGGTGATCTAATACACTAAGACTCCTTTTGGTGTCTCATTTTCCATCTATGCCTAACAAGTGTTTTAACTTTAGTGTCACATCGACTTTTTTTTCCTCCGTAAATTACCTTGCAAGTATGCATACACTCTGTTGGCCATTCACATCCAAGAAACACGCCCTGAGGAAGAGCCAGTTTCAGCAAAGCTGCCACCTAAAGAGACAGGACCACTATTCAAATGGCTTCCGTGCTTCAGGCACTCTGCTTTCTCCATGCCAATGGGAGCGAGTACAGCCTGGACGAGGCAGAGGAAAAGAATCCGGAAGATCCAGGGATGGAGTTAATCGACCATGCAGATGTACCAGAACTTCCAGGAACTAAAGGGATAAGCCAGGGCTTTCCAACAAGAAAACACTGAGAAATAATGTATAAGAGAGTTGGAGATGTATCAAAGGAAAATTATTCCTTCTGTATTTCACCATGGACGTAAGAATTATGAAACCTGGCTTCAAGATATCCCTCCGGTTATTTATATGACACTGGGTACTTGGCTTCCTTGTGTCCCATTTTCTCTATCACTAAGAGGAAGAAATTGTATGAACTGACCTCTGGTTATAGTTTTGTCTCTATTATTTAAATTGCAGACATCTTTAAATATAAGTTCAAGCATATTTTTAAATGTCAGTGAAAATGTGTCTAGTGATTAGTATACAAGTTACACACTAAATATACTATTTGAATAGTTATCTGCTATATCTGCAGTTGCAAGTTGTCTGCAGTTGCTGAGCCTTCACACTTTACTATCCCTTTATGTGTCCTTATCCCACCTTTATCTGTGTAAGTAGTTTTTTCTTTCAAGTGTCTCTATGAGTGAACCATCTGTGAATTTTTCTTCCTGGCAGGATCTTGATGGATTAGAACATATAACGATAAACAAACATAGTATAAAAATGTATAATAATAAAAATAATATTAAATATAATATACAAGTATATTCAATATGCGTATGTATTTATGTATTTAACCCTATAAAGAATGTGCTTTTAGAGCCAGCATTTTAGGGTCAAGAAAATTGATACATAGAAATGTTAAATAATTTTCCAAAAGCCACACTAGGCTCTATTTGGCAAAGTCAGTAGCCGGTACTATAACCTAAATGTTTTTTCTCACTCCAGAGACCCTCAGAGCCACCTGTTTCCTTATGAGGAAAACCTCTGGTCACCTCTGTTAATGATCATAATTTTTGATTATTTCTATACCATCCCCATTATCCTATTAATCTGATATGCTATGAATGTTATAATATCATTCATACTATTCATACTATATATCACGCATTCAATATCGTTCATGTTATACTTTTCTGAGAACTTTCTAGACTTTCTGGGCTTAGTAAACTGGACTATTACTAACTAGTTGTTAGGTTGTTAGGGTGCCTACTGTCAATGGCAATGGACTATTATTGGGTAAAAATAATAATAAAACTTGGTAAACGTAATCTTTGCCACTATAGCCCAGCCAAGCAGGACTGGCTGTAGAGTTGGATTTTTTTTTTTTTTCCCAGCTCTTCCTCCTTGCTTAGTGCACATGGGCTTGGCATTTATTTTTCCTCGCAGTGGGAACATCAGAGCTGTGGGTGGCCTCTCTTGAAACCTCCTGCTTAAAATGTACTTGAGGAGGAAGCACAGTGCTTTTTCTCAACGAAAAAGAGAACATCTGTTCTTTTCCATAGGGAATCAAAATATAGTGAGATTGGAGCCAGGGTGAGTTCATTTGCCCCCTCTACCTCTTGGACTCACCAAGCCTATTTTTTTCCCCAACTAATGGTCCCCAAGCAGAGAGGGAGGCAGATTCTCCATCCTATAAATCACATGCTCTTCCTGCCAGAAGGAGACACTTCGACATCGCATCATCAATTATCGGTGGGTGAGATTGTTTCTTGCCTGTTCGGGATTTCCAAAGGAAATAAGGAGCCGTCTTAGTTGTCTGTCTTTCCCTCTATCCTCCTTTTCTAAGAGTTCCTCTTCTGCCCCAATTTAATTCTTCTTGCTGTGCTCTGGGACATTTCTCTCCTCACACCTCTCTCTGCTGTGTCTTCTCAGTCTTGAAACAACAGTGCCCACTTCCTTCTCAGACCATTTCCTTCATCTAAACAAAAACACATATCCCATGAAAATTGTTTTTTTTTTACTTTTTTTTCTTTGGCCGTGCCCCATGGCTTGTCTGGGATCTTAGCTCCCAGACCAGGGATCAAACCCCGGCCCTCAGCAGTGAGAGCACGAAGTCCTGACAACTGGACGCCAGGGAAGTCCCTAAAATTCTTTTTAAAAATGAAGGAAATCGTGTCTGCAACTACTGCCACCTGTCACCATCTTTCTGTCTTGCAAAACCCTTTGAATGATGGTTATTCACTCTGTGCATTGATTTGCCTGCCAATCTACTCACTCCACACCCAGCCATCCAGCGAAACGGCTCTCACCAAATTCTAGAGTGTGCTTTTTGCCCAAAAAGTCTAACAGGCAGTTTTCAGTTCTATTTTAAGGTGACCTTCCTCCATGATTTGATACTTTTGACCCCTTCATTCTCAAAAAAGCCATCACCCCTTGAATTCTCTGGCACTCACTGATGCTTATTTCAAACCTGTCTGGCTATTCTTAGTCTTTTCCGTGCACAATTCTTCCCCACTTATCTGCTGAAAGGTAACTACTCTCCGATGTCCTGCTGAGAGCAGCTGAGTATCCTGCACTACAGAGTTCTGTGCCCAACAGCCTTCTTCACGTTTGATGGACACCACAAACTAAAACCTTCACAGCACATCTCCGCGTGTCTCGCGTAGCAAACAGGCACTGCTTCTCTGATCCCACATTCTCAATGAACTATACCATCCTGTTTGCAGCTGCACAAAATAGAAACCCAAGGGTCCTCCTAAATCTTCCATTTCACTCATCCCCTTATCCAGATTACCCTTTGGTTGATTACGTGTATTAAATGCTTTAAAATCCATTCATTGCTCTGTGTCTCTTATATTTCTGCTTTAGTTCAGGCCCAGGCTTCTCTTGAATAAACCAATAGACTTCACTTTTCTTCCTGGCTCCACCTTTACGTTCCCATACTCTACCTTCCGTTGCTGTAGCCAAGGTGGGCTTTCCAAAATTAACATGTGCCCTTGGCATAAGCTCAGAACACCTCGGAAAAAGTCCATCAGAGTTGCCACTCTTTTGCTTCAGCCCACAGCAGCCCTGCCCACTGTGTGCCCCAATATTCTCATATGTCTGCAGGTAGCCACACATGCATGTTCTCCCATCATCCTGTCTTTGTACCTTGTAATTTACTCTGTCCAGAATGCCCTTTCTTTATTATACTCCCCTCTTCATCCTGCTTAGAGTCTAATTGTTCGTTAAGGTAAAGATTTAAAGTCTGTGAGAAGCGTTCCCTGAGCACCCAGATTGGGTTAGCTTCCTTTCTTTGAGGTCCCAGAACTTCTTACATCTCACCCCTTAGAGCACATACACGTTCCAGAGTAAACTTCAATCTACTTATCTAGCTGCCCTGCCTCACTAGTGGTTCATTCTTTTAGCTCTGTATCTGTCAAATGTTCTATCTGTAGTACCAAGTTCAGACAGTGACTCATAGTAGTTTCCACATATTGGTGGAGGAAATAATATGTTCAGTGAAATATGTTATGGCTGGTTTGTCTAGTCATATAGGAATAAAGTCTGGGAGGAATTTACAACCCAAGGTAAAGAGCACTTTCATCACTCACCCTGGAAGCTGCTGTGAACCCTTCCCAGAAGCAATAAGATTTTTGTGGGTTTCAAGAAAGAGATATATTTCTGTTTCACACCAGATGCTCAGAGAATTTTTAAAGAATGGTTGAGCATTCTACAAAATACAGAATGCAGGCTTTAATTGTACCACCTAGGAAAATAGATTAACCCTAACTTTGTCTCTCACATAAGTGAATACTTTTACCATAAAACAACACTTTAGTTTAGCCACTGAAATAGTGGCAATAGAATTTAGTATGTCTTTCATTCTGTTACTCCTAGGTGCATACAGTGAAACACTACACATTTAAATGTCAGAATGTGTGATAACTCCAGCATAGGTCAAACTCAAGTTTATCTTTGCTTTTGCTTTAAAAATAAATGGAATCATACAATCTGTGGTCTTTGTGACTTAGCATAAGAGTTTTCCAGGTTTATCTATGTTATAGCATATATCGGTTTTTCACTCATTTATAGTGCCGAATAATATTCCATGGCATCGACGTGCTACCTTGTATTTATCCACTCATGAGTTGATGGATATTTGAGTTATTTCCACTTTCTGGCTATTATAAATACAGCTGCTATAAAAATTCGTGTACAAGTTTTTATGTGGGCATAAGGTTTCCTTTCTCTTGGGTACGTACCTAGTAATGGAATTGCTGGGTCATATGGTAACTCTATGTTTAAACTTTAGAGGATCTGTCAAACATTTCACAAAGTGGCTTTACCATTTTACGTTCTCTCTAGCATTATATAAGCATTCTGATTTCTTTACCTCATCCCAAACACTTGTTATTTTTCCGTTGTTTTCTTTACAGACATCCTTATGTGTGTAAAATGTTATCAAATTGTGATGTATAATTGTGGGGTTTTTTTTGTTTGTTTGTTTTTTTTTCTTGCGTTATGCGGGCCTCTCACTGTTGTGGCCTCTCCCATTTGCGGAGCACAGGCTCCGGACGCGCAGGCTCAGCGGCCATGGCTCACGGGCCCAGCCGCTCCGCGGCATGTGGGATCTTCCCGAAACGGGGCACGAACCCGCGTCTCCTGCAACGGCAGGCGGACTCTCAAGCACTGCGCCACCAGGGAAGCCCCTAATTGTGGTTTTGATTTGCATTTCACTAATGGTTAATGACACTGAGAATCTTTTCATGTGATTATTGGCCATTTGTACATCTTCTTTGGATAAATGTCTATCGAGATCCTTTACCTATAGTGATACTGAGTATCTATTCATATGCTTTTTGGGCTTTTGTATATTTTTCAGGAGAGATGTCTATTCAGGTACTTTGCCCATTTTAAAATTGTGTAATTCTTTATTGTGGGGTTGTAAGAATTCTTTATATATTCTAGATGTAATTACCTTATCAGAGATATGGTTTTCAAATATTATCTCCCATTCTGTGAATTGTCTTTTAATTTCTTGATGGTATCTTTTGGAACGTATGTTCACTTTTTTTTGTTAGCATCTTCATTAGAGTATAATTGCTTTACAATGCTGTGTTAGTTTCTGCTGTATAACAAAGTGAATCAGCTGTACATATACATATATCCCCATATCTCCTCCCTCTTGGGTCTCCCTCCCACCCTCCCTATCCCACCTCTCTAGGTGGTAACAAAGCATCAAGCTGATCTCCCTGTGCTATGCAGCAGCTTCCCACCAGCTATATTTTTTACATATGGAAGCATATATAAATACATGCCACTCTCTCACTTCATCCCAGCTTACACTTCCCTCTCCCCGTGTCCTCAAGTCCATTCTCTACATCTGTGTCTTTATTCCTGTCCTGCCCCTAGGTTCTTCAGAACCACTTTTAAATTTTTTTTAGACTCCATATATATGTGTTAGCATACGGTATTTGTTTTTCTATTTCTGACTTACTTCACTCTCTATGACAGACTCTAGGTCCATCCACCTCACTACAAATAACTCAATTTCATTTCTTTTCATGGCTGAGTAATATTCCATTGTATATATGTGCCACATCTTCTTTATCCAGTCATCTGTCAACAGACACTTAGGTTGCTTCCATGTCCTGGCTATTGTAAACAGAGCTGCAGTGAACACTGGGGTACATGACTCTTTTTGAATTACGGTTTTCTCAGGGTATATGCCCAGTAGTGGGATTGCTGGGTCATATGGTAGTTCTATTTGTAGTTTTTTAAGGAACCTCCATAATGTTATCCATAATGGCTCTATCAATTTACATTCCCACCAACAGTGCAAAAGGGTTCCCTTTTCTCCACAACCTCTCTAGCATTTACTGTTTGTAGATTTTTTGATGATGGCCATTCTGACTGGTGTGAGGTGATACCTCATTGTCGTTTTGATTTGCATTTCTCTAATGATTAGTGATGTCGGGCATCCTTTCATGTGTTTGTTGGCAATCTGTGTATCTTCTTTGGAGAAATGTCTGTTTAGGTCTTCTGCCCATTTTTGGATTGGGATGTTTGTTTGTTTTTTTTTTGATATTGATCTGCATGAGATGCTTGTAAATATTGGAGATTAATCCTTTGTCAGTTGCTTCATTTGCAAATATTTTCTCCCATTCTGAGGGTTGTCTTTCCGTCTTGTTTATGTTTTCCTTTGCTGTGCAAAAAATTTTAAGTTTAATTAGGTCCCATTTGTTTATTTTTGTTTTTATTTCCATTTCTCTAGGAGGTGAGTCAAAAACGATCTTGCTTTGATTTATGTCATAGAGTAGTCTGCCCATGTTTTCCTGTAAGACTTTGATAGTGTCTGGCCTTACATTTAGGTCTTTAATCCATTTTGAGTTTATTTTTGTGTATGGTGTTAGGGAGTGTTCTAATTTCATTCTGTTACATGTAGCTGTCCAGTTTTCCCAGCACCACTTATTGAAGAGGCTGTCTTTTCCCCATTGTATATTCTTGTCTCCTTTATCAAAGATAAGGTGACCATATGTGTGTGGGTTTATCTCTGGGCTTTCTATCCTGTTCCATTGATCTGTATTTCTGTTTTTGTGCCAGTACCATACTGTCTTGATTACTGTAGCTTTGTAGTATAGTCTGAAGTCCGGGAGCCAGATTCCTCCAGCCCCATTTTTCTTTCTCAAGATTGCTTTGGCCATTCGGGGTCTTTTGTGTTCCCATACAAATTGTGAAATTTTTTTTTTCTAGTTCTGTGAAAAATGCCATTGGTAGTTTGATAGGGATTGCACTGAATCTTGTAGATTGCTTTGGGTAGTATAGTCATTTTCACAATGTTGATTCTTCCAATCCAAGAACATGATATATCTCTCCATCTATTTGTATCATCTTTAATTTCTTTCCTCAGTGTCATAGTTTGTTGCATACAGGTCTGTTTTCTCCTTAGTTAGGTTTATTCCTAGGTATTTTATTGTTTTTGTTGCAGTGGTAAATGGGAGTGTTTCCTTAATTTCTCTTTCTGCTTTTTCATCATTAGTGTATAGGAATGCAAGAGATTTGTGTGCATTAATTTTGTATTCTGCTACTTTATCAAATTCATTGATTAGCTCTAGTAGTTTTCTGATAGCGTCTTTAGGATTCTCTATGTATAGTATCATGTCATCTGCAAACAGTGACAGCTTTGCTTCTTCTCTTCCAGTTTGTATTCCTTTTATTTCTTTTTCTTCTCTGATTGCTGTGGCTAAAACTTCCAAAACAATGTTGAATAATACTGGTGAGAGTGGGAAACCTTGTCTTGTTCCTGATCTTAGAGGAAATGGTTTCAGTTTTTCACCATTGAGGACGATGTTGCTTGTGGGTCTGTCATATATATGGCCTTTATTATGTTGAGGTAAGTTCCCTCTATGCCTACTTTCTGGAAGGTTTTTATCATAAATGGGTGTTGAATTTTGTCAAAAGCTTTTTCTGCATCTATTGAGATGATCATATGGCTTTTCTCCTTCAGTTTCTTAATATGGTGTATCACATTGATTCATTTGCATATATTGAAGAACCCTTGCATTCCTGGGATAAATCCCACTTGATCATGGTGTATGCTCCTTCTAACGTACTGTTGGATTCTGTTTGCTAGTATTTTGTTGAGGATTTTTGCATCTATGTTCATCAGTGATATTGGCCTGTAGTTTTCTTTCTTTGTGACATCTTTGTCTGGTTTGGGTATCAGGGTGATGGTGGCCTCGAAGAATGAGTTTGGGAGTGTTCCTCCCTCTGCTATATTTCGGAAGAGTTTGAGAAGGATGGGTGTTAGCTCTTCTCTAAATGTTTGATAGAATTCGCCTGTGAAGCCATCTGGTCCTGGGCTTTTGTTTGTTGGAAGATTTTTAATCACAGTCTCAATTTCAGTGCTTGTGATTGGTCTGCTTATATTTTCTATTTCTCCCTGGTCCAGTCTTGGAAGGTTGTGCTTTTCTAAGAATTTGTCCATTTCTTCCAGGTGGTCCATTTTATTGGCATATACTTGCTTGTAGTAATCCCTCATGATCCTTTGTATTTCTGCAGTGTCACTTGTTACTTATGCTTTTTCATTTCTAAATCTATTGATTTGAGTCTTCTCCCTTTTTTTCTTGATAAGTCTGGTTAATGGTTTCTCAATTTTTGTTTATCTTCTCAAAGAACCATCTTTTAGTTTTACTGATCTTTGCTATTGTTTCCTTCATTTCTTTTTCATATATTTCTGATCTGATCTTTATGATTTCTTTCCTTCTGCTAACTTTGGGGGTTTTTTGTTCTTCTTTCTCTAATCGCTTTAGGTGTAAGGTTAGTTTGTTTATTTGAGATTTTTCTTGTTTCTTGAGGTAGGCTTGTATAGCTATAAACTTCCCTCTTTGAACTGCGTACGCTGCATCCCATAGGTTTTGGGTCATCGTGTTTTCATTGTCATTTGTTTCTAGGTATTTTTTAATTTCTCTTCGATTTCTTCAGTGATCTCTTGGTTATTAAGTAGTGTATTGTTTAGCCTCCATGTGTCTGTATTTTTTACATATTTCTTCCTTTAATAGATATCTAGTCTCATAGCATTATGGTCAGAAAAGATACTTGATACGATTTCAGTCTTCTTAAATTTACCAAGGCTTGATTTGTGACCCAAGATATGATCTATCCTGGAGAATGTTCCATGAGCACTTGAGAAGAAAGTGTATTCTGTTCCTTTTGGATGGACTGTCCTATAAATATCGATTAAGTCCATCTTGTTTAATGTATCATCTAAAGCTTGAGTGTCCTTATTTATTTTCGTTTTGGATGGTCTGTCCATTGGTGAAAGTGGGGTGTTAAAGTCCCCTACTATGATTGTGTTACTGTCGATTTCCCCTTTTATGGCTGTTAGTATTTGCCTTATGTATTGAGGTGCTCCTATGTTGGGTGCATAAATATTTACAATTGTTATATCTTCTTCTTGGACTGATCCCTTGATCATTATGTAGTGTCCTTCTTTGTCTCTTGTAATAGTCTTTGTTTTAAAGTCTATTTTGTCTGATATGAGAATTGCTACTCCAGCTTTCTTTTGATTTCCATTTGCATGGAATCTTTTTCCACCCCCTCACTTTCAGTCTGTATCTGTCCCTAGGGCTGAAGTGGGTCTCTTGTAGACAGCATATATCCGGGTCTTGTTTTTGTATCCATTCAGCCAGTCTGTGTCTTTTGGTGGGAGCATTTAATCCATTTACATTTAAGGTAATTGTCGGTATGTATGTTCCTGTTCCCATTTTCTTGTTTTGGGTTTATTATTGTAGGACTTTTCCTTCTCTTGTGTTTCCTGCCTAGAGAAGTTCCTTTAGCGTTTGTTGTAAAGCTGGTTTGGTGGTGCTGAATTCTCTTAGCCTTTGCTTGTTTGTAAAACTTTTAATTTCTCTGTCAAATCTGAATGAGGTCCTTGCTGGGTAGAGTAATCTTGTTTGTAGGTTTTTCTCCTTAATCTCTTTAAATATGTCCTGCCACTCCCTTCTGGCTTGCAGAGTTTCTGCTGAAAGATCAGCTGTTAACCTTATGGGGATTCCCTTGTGTGTTGTTTTCCCCTTGCTGCTTTTGATATTTGTTCTTTGTATTTAATTTTTGATAGTTTGATTAATATGTGTCTTGGCATGTTTCTCCTTGGATTTATCCTGTATGGGACTCTCTGTGCTTCCTGGACTTGATTAACTATTTCCTTTCCCTTATTAGGGAAGTTTTCAAGTATAATCTCTTCAAGTATTGTCTCTGTCCCTTTCTTTTTCTCTTCATCCTCTGGGACCCCTATAATTTGAATGTTGGTGCATTTAATGTTGTCCCAGCGGTCTCTGAGAATGTCCTCCATTCTTTTCATTCTTTTTTCAGCTCTGCAGTAGTTGTCTCCACTATTTTATCTTCCAGGTCACTTATCCGTTCTGCCTCAGTTATTCTGCTATTGAGCCCTTCTAGGGAATTTTTAATTTCATTTATTGTGGTGTTCATCACTGTTTGTTTGCTCTTTAGTTCTTCTAGGTCATTGTTAAACGTTTCTTGTATTTTCTCCGTTCTATTTCCAAGATTTTGGATCATCTTTACTATCATTGCTCTGAATTCTTTTTCAGGTAGACTGCCTATTTCCTCTTCATTTGTTTGGTCTGGTTGGTTTTTACCTTGCTCCTTCATCTGCTGCGTGTTTCTCTGTCTTCTCATTTTGCTTATCTTACTGTGTTTGGGGTCTCCTTTTTGCAGGCTGCAGGTTTGTAGTTCCCGTTGTTTTTGGTGTCTGCCCTAGTGGGTATAGTTGGTTCAGTGGGTTGTGTAGGCTTCCTGGTGGAGGGGACTAGTGCCTGTGTTCTGGTGGATGAGGCTGGATCTTGTCTTTCTGGTGGGCAGGACTGCGTCCGATGGTGTGTTTTGGGGTGTCTGTGGCCTTATTATGATTTTAGGCAGCCTCTCTGCTAATGGGTGGGGTTGTGTTCCTGTCTTGCTAGCTGCTTGGCCTAGGGTTTCCAGCACTGTAGCTTTCTGGTTGTTGAGTGAAACTGGGTCTTACTGTTGAGATGGAGATCTCTGGGAGAGCTTTTGCTGTTTGATATTATGTGGAGCTGGGAGGTCTCTGGTGGACCAATGTCCTGAACTCGGCTCTCCTACCTCAGAGGCACAGGCCTGGCACCTGGCCGGAGCACCAAGACCCTCTCAGCCACGCGGCTCAGAAGAAAAGGGAGGAAAAAAGAAAGAAAGTAATAAAATAAAAAGAAATAAAGTTATTAAAATAGAAAATTAAAAAATTATTTTAAAAAATTAAAAAGTAATTTAAAAAAAAGAAAGAAGAGAGCAGCCCAACCAAAAAACAAATCCACCATTGATAACAAGTGCTAAAAACTATATTTCAAAAAATAAAAATAAAAAAATGGACAGACAGAACCCTAGGACAAATGGTAAAAGAAAAGCATTACAGACAAAATCACAAAAAGAAGCATACACAAACACACTCACAAAAAGAGAAAAAAGAAAAAAATATATATTTATATATGTAAAAAAAAAAGGAAGAGAGCAACCAACTCAATAAACAAATCTACCGATGATAATGAACACTAAATACTAAACTAAGATTAAAAATAAAACCAGAAAGCAGTCAGTCACGTAGAGCAAACCCCAAGTCTACAGTTGCTTGCAAAGTCCACCACCTCAATTTTGGGAGGATTCGTTGTCTATTCATGTATTCCACAGATGCAGGGTACATCAAATTGATTGTGCAGCTTTAATCCACTGCTTCTGAGGCTATTGGGAGAGATTTCCCTTTCTCTTCTTTGTTCTCACAGCTCCCAGGGGCTCAGCTTTGGATTTGGCCCCGCCTCTGCGTGTAAGTCCCCGGAGGGCGTCTGTTCTTCGCTCAGACTGGACGGGGTTAAAGGAGCCGCTGACTCG
>NW_006780945.1:4782215-4810429 GCF_000442215.2 Lipotes vexillifer
GGGGGGTAGGGAGGGGCACGGAGTGCGGGGCGGGCCTGCGGCGGCAGAGGCCGGCGTGACGTTGCACCAGCCTGAGGCGCGCCGTGCGTTCTCCCGGGGAAGTTGTCCCTGGATCACTGGACCCTGGCAGTGGCGGGCTGCACAGGCTCCCGGGAGGGGCGGTGTGGATAGTGACCTGTGCTCGCACACAGGCTTCTTGGTGGCGGCAGCAGCAGCCTTAGCGTCTCATGCCCGTCTCTGGGGTCCGCGCTGATAGCGGCGGCTCGCACCCATCTCTGGAACTCGTTTAGGCGGCGCTCTGACTCCCTTCTCCTTGCGCACTGGAAACAATGGTGTCTTGCCTCTTCGGCAGGTCCAGACTTTCCCGGACTCCCTCCCGGCCAGCAGTGGCGCACTAGCCCCCTTCAGGCTGTGTTCACGCCGCCAACCCCAGTCCTCTCCCTGCGCTCGGACCGCTCCGACCGACCGAAGCCCGAGCCTCAGCTCCCAGCCCCGCCCGCCCCGGCGGGTGAGCCGACGAGCCGCTCGGGCTGGTGAGTGCCGGTCGGCACCGATCCTCTGTGCGGGAATCTCCCCGCTTTGCCCTCCGCACCCCTGTGGCTGCGCCCTCCTCCGTGGCTCCGAAGCTTCCCGCCCGGCCACCCCCGTCTCTGCCAGTGAAGGGGCTCCTTAGTGAGTGGAAAGTTTTCCTCCTTCACAGCTCCGTCTCAGAGGTGCAGGTCCCGTCCCTATCCTTTTGTCTCTGTTTTTTCCTTTTTCTTTTGCCCTACCCAGGTACGTGGGCAGTTTCTTGCCTTTTGGGAAGTGTGAGGTCTTCTTCCAGCATTCAGTAGGGGTTCTGTAGGAGCTGTTCCACATGTAGATGTATTTCTGATGTATCTGTGGGGAGGAAGGTGATCTCCAGGTCTTACTCCTCCGCCATCTTGAAGGTCTCCCCCATACATTCACTTTTGACAAAGTGAAGTTTATCTTTTTTTTCCTTGCAATACAGTGGTTTTGCTGTCATATCTAGGAAAGCTTTATTAAACCCAAGTCATGAAGATTTACTCCTGTACTTTCTTCTAAGAGTTTTATGGTTTTAGCTCTTACATTTAAGCTCTTACATGTAGAGTTAGCTTTTGTGTATGGTGTGAGGAAAGGGTTCAGTTTCAGTTTTTTGCACGTGACAACCCGATTGTCCCAGCACTATTTGTTGAGAAGACTATTCTTTCTGTATTAAATTGTCTTGGCACCCTTGTTAAAAATCAAGTGACCATAAATGTGAGAGTGTGTCACTGGACCCTCAGTTCTCTTCCACTGATCTATGTGTCTATCCTGGTACAGGCACCACACAGTTTTCATTACTCTAGCTCTTTATTTTAGACATTGGGAACCATGAGTCCTCCAACTTTGTTCTTTTCCTAGTTATTTTTGGCTATCCTGGGTCATTGAATTTCCATATGAATTTTAGGATCAGCTTATCATTCTCTGCAAAAAAAAAAAACCTTTTGGGGATTTTGATAAGAATTGTATTGAATCTATGGATCACTTTGGAGCATATTGTCATTTTAACAAAATAAAAATAAGTTTTTTGATTCATGAATTTGGGATGTTTTCCCATTTATTTAGATTTTCTTTAATTTCTTTCAGCAATATTTTTTTAGTTTTCACGGAATAAGTTTGTACTTCTTTTGTTAGATTTATCCCTATGTATTTTATGCTTTTGGGTGCTTATGTAAGTGGAATTTTCTTCATTTAATTTCAGACTTTTATTGCTAGTGTATAAAAATAAAATCGATTTTTGTATATTGATCTTATATCTTGCAATTTGCTGAGCTCCTTTATTAGTTTCAATAGTATTTTCATGGATTCCTTAGGATTTTCTACACCCGAGCTCCTGTCATCTGCAAATAGAGGTAGTTTTGCTTCTTCCTTTCCAATCTGAATGGTCTTTATTTCAATTACTTGCCTAACTACCCTGGCTTGAATTTCCAGTATAATGTTGAATAGGAGTGGTGAGAGCAGACATCCTCATCATAATCCCAAAGTTAGGAGGAAGGCTTTCATTCTTTCACCATTAACATGATGCTAGCTGTGGTCTTTTTATAGATTATCGGTTTGAGGAAGTTACCTTCTATTCAGCATTTGTTGAGTGCTTTTTGCATAAAATGATGATGGGTTTGGTCAAATATTCTTTCCGTGTTTATTGAGATGATCATGTGTTCTTTGTTCTTTATTCTATTAGTATGCTGTGTTTAATTGGTTGAAAGTCTTATGTTGACCCAACCTCACATTCCTGGGTAAATGTGACAAGTTCACGGTGTATAGTTTTTTTTAATACAGTACTAGATTCAGTCTGCTAGAATTTTGTTGAGGGATTTCATGTTTAAATTTATAAAATATATTGGTCAGTAGTTTTCTTTTCTTATGATGCTTTGTCTGGTTTTGGTGTAAGGGTAAAATCAGCCTGGTGGAATGAGTTTAGAAGTGTTCTGCTCATTCTGTTTTTAGAAGAGTTTGTGCAGTATTGGTGTTAATTCTTCTTTCCATATTTGGTAGAATTCACCTATGATGCTTTCTGGACCTGGGCGTTCCTCTGTGGGAAGATTTTTGATTAGTAATTCAAACTCTTTACTTTTGTAGGTATATTCAGATTTTCTTCTTGAGTCAGTAAAATAGTTTGTGTTGTCTAAGAAATTATCCATTTCATCTAAGTTACCTAGAGTTTGTAAATTGGACCAGAAGCGTTGGAAATCATAAACTCTATGATAACTGTATTTAAGATTAAATTATTGCTAATGCTCTTTGATCAGGCATATGTAGCAGCATTTGATTAAAAATGACAATTAACAATATATATTATATATATAATTAACAATATAGATTTAAATAGAGATATTAAATTACTTTCAGCTAGAAAAATATGTGTTGGTTTAAATAGTACAGCCTACCAGCCTACTTATTAAAAGAGTACACATAGACATCTCAAGTCCCTTCTCAATCTAGGAGAGGGATATGTCAATAAACGTCCACCCACATCTACATTAACCAGCTATGTTACCTGTGCAGTGTAGCATTAGTCTCTTTTTTCCACTATAACTTAGCCCTTGGTAACGTTGTCAGGTGTTTATTGAACACTTGGAAATGAAATAACTCTTTAGTTACCTTTTCGAGTAAATAAACAAGGTAATTAAAAAGGAGCCAAAAAACCAGGTATCTTTGTTTGCCAACATAATGCAAATAACTCTTGCTGTCAGCCCCTTCTTTAATGTAATTTAGTCCCCGATAGACTTTCAGTCTATGAACACACCAATGGAAGTGGGGAAGAAAAGGTTCAAAGAATGGTTGTTCTTAGAGGATGTGCAGTTGTCGCTAGAAAGGAGAGATATGCAGGTTATTTTAAGTGTCTTTAAAAATGAGTGATGGAAAGAAGTCTAGAAGAAAAAATCTTTCAACTTGAACTTTTAAATCTAGAGAGACTTCATTTCCAATATAAAGATTTTTATAAATTGAGACATAATTGACACATAACACTGTGTTAGCTTAAGGTGTACAATAGGTTTATTTGACACATTTATATATTGCAATATGATTACCACCATAGCATTAGCTAACACTTCTATCTGGTCACATCATTTTTATTTATTTTTTATGGTGAGAGTATTTAAGATCTAGTCTCTTAGCAAATTTAAAGTATATAATGCAGTATTGTTGACTACAGTCATAACGCTGTACATTAGTTCTCCAGAACTTACTCATCGTCTAACTGCAATTTTGTTCCCGTTGGCCAACACTCCCAAACTCTTCCCCCCACCCCCCAGTCACTGGTAACAACCCACTCTCTGTTTTAATGAGTTCAGCTTATTTAGTTCTACTATAAGGGATATTAACACCTGTGTTTGTCTTTGTATGACTTATCTCACTTAGCATAGTACCCTCAAGGTCCATTCATGTTGTTGCAAATGGTGGGATTTCCTTCTTTTGCAGGGCTGAGTAATACTCCATTACATATTCTGCATCTTCTTTATCCATTCATCCATTGATGGATGGTTATGAAATGTTCTGGGGCCATAATGACAGACCTGGTCATGAATAGATTAGAGTTCATTTCCTTGGAAGATCTGTATTGCAAGCCATTCACTTTTATACATACCAATTGCAATTTAGTTAGAAGCAACTGAATGAGTGTTGTGTGTAAATAATTTATTCTACTAACAAGCTCATGGAGAGGGGTAGTTATGCCTGTCTGACATACGGTAGAACTGAATCTCACCCAAGTTAGTAAGTATGGAATCTTAGAGTTCCTTAAACTAAATCCAAAGTTAGAACAAGGCAGAAAAAGTGTATTACCAAAACCAAACACTTGTCTTATTGTCTAGAGTCAGGGCTTTGGAATGCAACACACAGAGAAGGACTAGTGAAATTGAATTTAAAAAGTGGTTTAATTTTCTGTATCTGTAAAAAATAATGCAGGGAAACAGTCACTTCTTCGACATGCCTCAGTAGAACTTTTTAAGATTACTTACTTCATATGTTTCCATGATAAATCCTTCACAAACTTCTACTCTTTCATAACAGTTTACCTTCAACACATCCTACAAGTGATTAAAACACATCAAGGACATGGCAGTTGAGAAGCCATAAATCTCAATAATTCAAGCTTGAAAATCCTTCTCTGTCTCTCTTCTTTTTATCTCTCCTCTCTTAGTTTGACAGAAGGTCTGAAAAATCCAATTAACTGCCTTAACTCATCACTTGGAACGTACAGATAAAATCATTGCATACAAATAAAATGCAATCTCAGCTGTGCACAGGGTTTTCCCATGCTTGCGGCAGGGATTAAATTCTACACTGTATTCTGATGTTCTCAATCACTCATCTTAGGCCAAAAATTACTTCAGACTTTAACACTGTCTCCTCAGGATATGAAAAATTTCCACATTTACCAAACTATTTTCATGGAGATTTGCCTTGCATATTTGATGAGTAGAGACAGCGCTCTGAATAACTTATACCCAAATGCTCATAACAATAAAACAATTTTAAAGGAATAGCCACATTTTTTAAGTTCTGGTTTTTTATTTTTTTGATGTGGACCACTTTTAAATTCTTTACTGAATTTGTTACAATATTGCTTTGTATTATGTTTTGGTTTTTTGGCTGTGAGGCATGTGGGATCTTAGCTCCCGGACCTGGGATCGAACCCACAGCCCCTGCATTGGAAGGTGAAGTCTTAACCACTGGACCACCAGGAAAGTCCCCTTAATAGCCACATTTTAGTGAATGCTTCCAATGTACTGTGTTCTGAGTAAAGACATCATCATAATTTAATTCTTCCAGTATTTCTTACAAAGTATTACTATCAGTGCCCTAGAGGAAAAAACAAACACGCACCCAAAGCAAACAACAAACACCAAACTCTGAGACCAGAGTTTGTATAAATTGCTCTAAGTTACACGAGCGCTAAGGGGAAGTCTTAAATTTAATATCAGCTGTCCTCAAATATAAAACCATTACCATTCTTATATGTTAAATTAAATAAATTGAAATGATATTCATTCGTTCATTCATTTATTCCACAAAACACTCGTTGAGTGCTTACTGTGTGTTAGGAGTACTGTGTTAGGAATTGGGACTTCAAAACTAATAAGACCCTTGTCTTCAAGCAGCATATGGTCAAGTAGGGGAAGCTGATGAAAGAAGAATTAATGTATTGCGACAGGAGGTCTATACGAGGTGAGGTGAGAAATCTGAGCGA
Source organism: Lipotes vexillifer (assembly GCF_000442215.2). NCBI lineage: Eukaryota > Metazoa > Chordata > Mammalia > Artiodactyla > Lipotidae > Lipotes > Lipotes vexillifer. The sequence continues at coordinate 4,787,953 of NW_006780945.1, forward strand.
GAGCTTTGAAGTCTTTTCTTTTTTCAAGTTTATTTATTTATCCATTTATTTACCTATTTTTGGCTGCGCTGGGTCTTCGTTTCTGTGCGAGGGCTTTCTCCAGTTGCGGCGAGCAGGGGCCGCTCTTCATCGCGGTGCGCGGGCCTCTCACTGCCGCGGCCTCTCTTGTTGTGGAGCACAGGCTCCAGACGCGCAGGCTCAGTAGTTGTGTGAAGTCTTTTCTTTAAAATAATCAGTTCCTGAAGCCGAGCTGAAAGGTTTTTGGATCTCGAAAGCAAGTCACTCTTGGAAGAGTTATCCCCAGCTTGTAGGTACAGATGACATTTGAAGAGCAACTCACTATTCGCCAGAACCAGTTACCCTGACCTAAAACCAGTATATGCTGTGCAACTCGCATTTCACAGGCAAAGATCAGTCAATATCTAGAAGGTGAACCTGAGCTTTCTCTAGGAAGACACTTTTCTCTCTCAGTTTTCCAGAGTAAGTTTCCGTGAGGTGGGCGTGTTTGGGTTTAGCAGGGAAGAACTCCACGGTGCTGTGTTGTTTTAGTGGCTGGAGGATGACATAAAGTGAAAGCCATAAGTTCAAAGTGTCTGGCTGTTTACGGGAATCCCACCTCCAGAGAACTGGCATTTGAGTGTGAGATGACTCATCTGTATTAACTCTTTGGATAAACACTTTCTTGTTAAGTGTAACATGGGCTATACATTTCCGGACAAAACTGTCCTCAAATTTAAATAGAATATCTGAACCAGGGTTGTTTTTTTAAGATATATTTAGGAAGAGACAAGTCACTTCAGTACATTCTTTTCGGATGCTGCCCAGGCCTTTTGGGCAAAGCCATGGACCAGAGATTTTTTTTTTTTTTTTTTTGCGGTACGCGGGCCTCTCACTGTTGTGGCCTCTCCCGCTGCAGAGCACAGGCTCCGGGCGCGCAGGCTCAGCGGCCATGGCTCACGGGCCCAGCCGCTCGGCGGCATGTGGGATCTTCCCGGACCGGGGCACGAACCCGTGTCCCCTGCATCGGCAGGCGGACTCTCAACCACTGCGCCACCAGGGAAGCCCGGGACCAGAGATTTGATACCACATGTTCAATGAGAAGAGAGCTTACCAAGATTCCAGGTATTTTCCATGGTGTTACTTCATCTATGTCTTTGCAACTCCAGTCGTCCAATTATCTCTGGGTCAGTTTGTTAAACAGTGCATTTATTCTAAATAAAGCAAGGCTTTCCTCTGATTCTAATTTAAAATGAGTAAGTGCCCAAGGAAGATACAATTGTAAAAATAAATCTAGGGGGAAAAGTCATACTAAAAAAACCCCACAAACTATAATACACTCAACAGATGATGAAAGAAAGAATTTGGAGGACTAGTACATCTGATCACCTGCATCATTCTATTGCAGTGGGCTTAAGAGCCAGCATTTACTTGTTTGTCACGTGTGTATGAGTTTAAGGTACCGTGGTGGTCTTCTTTTAGTATACCCACCTATCTATTTATTTATTTTTGGCTGCATTGGGTCTTTGTTGCTGCACACGGGCTTTCTCTAGTTGCGTCGAACGGGGGCTACTCTTCCTTGTGGTGCGCGGGCTTCTCATTGCGTTGGTCTCTCGTTGCGGGGCGCAGGCTCTAGGCGCATGGGCTTCAGTAGTTGCAGCACTTGGGCTCAGTAGTTGTGGCTCGTGGGCTCTAGAGTGCAGTCTCAATGGTTGTGCCACAGGGGCTTAGTTGCTCTGCGGCATATGGGATCTTCCCGGACCAGGGCTCGAACCCGTGTTGGCTGCATTGGCAGGAGGATTCTTAACCACTCTGCCACCAGGGAAGTCCCCTATTCATTTTTTTTTTAACAGATAAATCTCTAAGGCACTGTGAGATGCTTTTGGCACCGTAAGAATTGTAACTTTTAAAAACTTGTCTCCAGAGCAGAAATTTCTGGTGAGATCATAAACAAATTAAAAATTCCTTCAAACTGAGTAAGTACTTACCTACCCTCCTGTCTTAGTCCGTTCGGGCTGCTATCATAAAATGGCATAAGTTGGGTGGCTCATCATAAACAGAGATGTATTTCTCGCGGTCTGAAGGCTGGAAGTCCAAGATCAAGATGCCAGCGTGTTCAGGTTTTGGTGAGAGCCTCTTTCTGGTTCCTAGTCGTCTTTTCCCTGTGTCTTCACGTGGAAGAAGGAAAGAGCAAACGCTAACCCCCAATCACGAGGGCTCCGCCCCATGACCTCATCATTTACCAAAGCTCCCTACCTCCTAATAGCATCACCTCGGGGGTTAAGATTTCAATATATGAATTTTGGGGTGGAGGACACAACCGTTCAGACCATAGCACCTCCCATCTTAAGACTGAGCAAACCTGGGGTGTAAAAGGCCAGAGAAAGCAAAAGACATATTTTTCATCCCTTCAGACATGTTAATGATCTTGGGAAAAATTATAGAGTTAAGAGTAAAATTATTTAAGCAACGACTCTCATCTAAGAAGTGTGAATATTGTTGTGACAGGACTTTTGCTTCTATGAGTTTAAAGAAGGGCAGTGGTTACAGCAACACCGTCTTCTTACCAGATTGAAAGCTGTTAAATGGAAAGATTTTTGCTGAGTACCTTTCATGAGTTTAGATATACAACAGTGGGCCTGGAAAGGAAAATGAGATTATGAGCTCAAAAGTTACAAAACACTGGGGCAGGTCTTTGCTTTCCCTGGGCTTGAAGTTGAGTCCCTGCCCAATCTACGCGGGCCTCTCACTGCCGTGGCCTCTCCCGCCGCGGAGCACAGGCTCCGGACGCACGGGCTCAGCGGCCATGGCTCACGGGCCCAGCCGCTCCGCGGCATGTGGGATCCTCCCGGACCGGGGCCCGAACCCGCGTCCCCTGCATCGGCAGGCGGACTCTCAACCACTGTGCCACCAGGGAAGCCCGTGCCCAATCCTGTATAGGTCTCGAGGAGCACGAGTACCCAGCTTTATACAAGTAGGTTTTCAGGAAAACATGGGCGTACATAGGACTCAAGACCAGTTGTGGATCTGTGTTCCTCATGAAACCTTTTAACTCAAGACCTGGTATGGAACTCTCCATTGCAGGGTTCAACTTCATACTGCAGATATCGCATTAAAACAAAATAAAACAATAAGAAACAAAAAACCATACAATTTACTCCTGTTATACCTCTTGCCTCTGGGATATACTTTCTCAAGCAAGTTAGACACCCTGTCTTGAAGAAGAGACTCTGAAGGTCAAGGTACAAAGAAGACCAACTGTGTCTTGAGCTGACCCTCCTGAAGTTGCCAGACCAGCCAAGAGGGCCTCTGGAGCAAGACTTGGTCCTTGTGACCTCTGCGCCATGGGCAGCAGGCACAGCCCCAGGGGGGATGCAGCAGAGGGAGGGGCAGCTGCTCTAGAACCACTTTCAGGTGGGGTCACTGGGTTGCAAACATCGCTAGACCAACCACGATTATAGCTATAGTGTGCTTCATAACATTTATTGCTCTGTGTAATCTCTGTGGGATTATCATATTTGCCCAGGAACTTAGGAGCCAGAAATGACTAAAAGGTGGCACATGAATCCTCTATTTCAAAAGCTCCAAAACCATTTCATCGACTTCACTTTTCTTCCTGTGTGTTTCTGACAGAGGTAGCAACGGCACAGTCCTGAACACAGCAAAGCTCGCCTCTGGTGTGCCCTGCTTCCCAATGCTGAGAAGCTTATAAACCTTCCCTTTAGCCCTAGGTACCTAATTCTGGGTTACTAGCTGAATTCATGCTGCCTGGTAACACTCAAAGCTCTAGACTTTTCCGAAGTCCTCGCTCCTCGCTCCAGTACCTTAAATCTGAATATTCCATTTCTGTTTATTCTCAAAGCTTTTCCTCTGCTGAGGGATTGCTACCATATACCGTTAAGTTGTGAAAGGACTTTTGTCACTTTTAGGTATTAATATCTGTTTTCTTATTAAAATTTCTTGGGGGAAAACGCCTTAAGCACACTGTTGGTTAGAAATTTAAAGATAAGGCTTGGTGAGATTTTGGAGCAACAGAGGACTTTGGGGATCAAGAGGAGAAGTGAACTCTTAGATGATATTCAGGAATACTGGATCCATGGGTATCTATCCCACTAAAAATGCATGCCTCTTCCTTCCCTCTCTCTCTTTCTATCTCCCTTTCTAAAGTCAATAATTTATATAACCATACTTTTATTTATTTATTTTTGGCTGCGTCAGTTCTTCGTTGCTGCGCGCAGCCTTTCTCTAGTTGTGGTGAGCGGGGGCTACTCTTCGTTGCGGTGTCCGGGCTTCTCATTGCGGTGGCTTCTCTTGTTGTGGAGCACAGGCTCTAGGCACACAGGCTCAGTAGTTGTGGCTCGCGGGCTCTAGAGCACAGGCTCAGTAGTTGTGGCGCACGGGCCTAGGTGCTCTGCGGCATGTGGGATCTTCCCGGACCAGGGCTCGAACCCGTGTCCCCTGCACTGGCAGGCGGATTCTTAACCACTGCACCACCAGGGAAATCCCTATAGCCATACTTTTAAACCTAGAGAATACAACATTCCATGTTATAGAATGTTTTCTAATGAACTTTGTTGACTGTGCAATTTAACATGCATAATGATTTCAAAATTAATACTCTGTGTAGAAGGAGCAGCCTAATAATCATAAATGTATCTTCATTGAACTATTTTCTCCTAGCTTAGTTTATTAAAAACATAATACCAATCAACAAGCAAGTTTCCTTTGTGGCAGTATACTTGCACACGCACACAAAAATAATACAGTCAATTTTGTCTCCTGGAGACCAAGAAAATACCTATTGTGGCTCCTAAAAATAAATAGATGATAGATAGATAGTAGATAGATAGATAGATAGATGAATCCTAACTTCTACCCAGCTAGTCATCCTAGAGACATGACATAAACAAGAATAATGTGAATTGCCATTTCACTACAAATGGGGATGTCTCATTCTAGATCTAGTGTTCCTGTGACACTGGTCATAGAGAAATCATAAATGAAATAATATGCAGCCATATATAAATCAGAAACTGAAAGATGGGCTGCTTATTCCTTCTAGTTTTTTTTTAATTCAATCATCTCTAGGATCTATAGGATTATTTTACATCTAAGAATACTGTTGTTATTCTAACCCCAAAGAACACAACATTAGTTACACATCAAAGTTACAATATTTTCTTCACCTAAAGATTGTTATCATTAGTAATGATCATTGTTTACTGTTATTTGGAAATCCAGTTTGACTCTGAGTATATCTAATTTGCATTCCTTTATACTGACTGTTTCCCCTTTGCCATCAAAAGGGAAGACTGGATCATTTACTCTCTAAATTTGGATGTGAAAAATAATTTGGAAGAAAATATTTTTAAAGCTACAGGGAAACCACTTTATATCTATAATCACAGATGTTTTCCCTGAGTTTGAACTGAAAACAGTGCAGATCTAAGTGTATACCTGAAAATGCAAAAATTATTACTAGAAAAACCTATCATATCTCTCACCTAGGATAGCAGTTGGCTAAAAGTAAATATTTGTTAATTCAGTAATTTATTTTAAATCCACTGAAAAAAGGAACCTGGTTTTTAGAGCAAGTTTTTGGTTTGTTAAACAAACTCCCATCTGGCCACAAAGTTCTTTGTACCTGCTTAAGTACATTCCCCAAAAACGATGAAAAATCAGTTTTGCTTTTGCAAGTCCACCCATTTAGGGAAAACTTAATGCAACCTAAACTAAAATGTTAAATTTTTAATTGTGAAAAAGTATTTTTATTTCTATAACAGACCCTATTGCTTTAGTTTTGGGTAACTGATATTTGAGGACACTGTCCAGGTAAGGACCAGAGACAGAACTTTGCCACTCATTCTGCCAGCAAAATCCTACATTCGTGCCTGAGAATACAGATTCTCAACCCCCAGCCTCCACAGAGGTTCTTAAATCAGTAAGAGAAAATGGTTATGTCTTCACACTGAAATACTGAAGTTTTATGGACTACTAGATTTGATTTTCCATATCAGAGAGAGAGAGAGAGAGAGAGAGAGAGAGAGAGAGAGAGAGGGAGAAAGGGAGGGGTCAGGAGGGGAGGGGAGGAAAGGGAAGGGAAGAGAAAGAGAGGGAGAGGTTTGTAGGAGAAGGAAGGAGGGAAAGGGAGGGACAGACAGAGAAAGAAAAAGCCTCAGTTTATCTGAATCATTTAAAATCACAATGGGTGTCCCATGCATATGAAAACTGGTTTGCAAAATTTAAATTACAGTATAATTCGTTCCACTCCCAGGAGATGGATTTGACCAGGGACCCTTGGGCTGTCACAAAAGTCCTCAGACCCTCGAGGAAGAAAAACATTTATCTTCATGTGGAGCTTTCTTTTAGAACAGTGCTTCTCAAATTGTAAGATACAGATGGACCACTTGAAAATCTTGTTAGATTGCAGGTTCTTCTTTACTAAGAAGAGACCTGAGATTTTTGCTTTTTTTTTTTAAAAGCTCCCAGGAGATGCTGGTTCTGCTGGTCCATGGATCACACTTTAAAGAGCAAAGGCTTTAGAAAACCATCTTCCTATAGAGGATGTACAGAAACATCAATCCTCACTAAAAAGTAGACGTCCTCTCCCCTCGTGGTGGATTTCTTCTTAGTCAAGTAGTGCATCGTGCCTCTGCTCTTTACGAACAGACTTTCTCTGACAACCACTCAGATCCTAAGAAACAAGATTGAGAAACCCACCCCTGATCCCCAAGATTCACATCTTATCACAGTGACCCTCCTCTCAGCTCAGACAGCCTTCATCTTCACGTTCCTCAGGAACCTGGCTTAGAAAACAGAGTGCAGAGTCATAAAATATCAATTTACCCACGTACAGCGTCAGAAAAGCCAGAGTGCGCCCATGCGTCTTCACAAGTCTGCGTATAGAAAGACATCTGCTCCGATAAACACTGGGTGCACTCTCTTTTTTTTTTTTAATTATAATTAAAACGCATACTTATATAGACAGCAAAATTTTAATGAGACAAACTACCACACTGGGTCATCCGTCAGCGGCAATAAAGATTTCTCTGCATAACATAACCTACGCTGAAAACTACATGCCAAAACTTTGGTTTCAGAACAGTGGAAACCTTTCTCAATTTGCCAGGAGAAGATGAACCTTTGGAAGAGATTTCCATTATCAGATTCCAGAGAGGATAACTAAGGAGGACCGACCCTCACTCAAAACGTACTCTCCCGCTTTTTCCCGTCTTGAAAGGGTCTGTAAACTGCCCCTCCGATTTGCTGTGCGTTCTTCGCCTAGACATGCATTCCTATTATAGGTTAGAAAACCAGAATAAGTACACAGTGTCACCAAAGGCATCTCCTCTATAAATGATCAAAGCCGTTAGCTGTCTCCTCCCCATTTTTTCATAATACTCCTCCTGCCTAAACTGCGGCAATCTCTAGGTCAAGGTTTTCAGCCTTGCTCTGAAGACTACCGATACCCTCATTAGTAGAACTGCATCATTTTGCTGGTCCACACACTCTTACCGTGCTAACCATTGGCTACAGATGGCCTGTCAGGGTATCTGTCTCTTGCTGACCTGACTCAATACAAGTCTGATGGAATTCTGTGGGAAGGTAGTGGAGGGAGTAGAAAGACTGATTAAGCCATCGCTTACGTTGATTTAGTAGCCAGCAGCTTAAACTGATGCATTATCAACTCTTAAGTTCAAACCCTGGCTGGAAACTGAGTCATTCATCAAGAAGGATTAGAAAATGCAAAGGGTCCATAAATTTCACAGACTGATTCCTGTTATCTCCAGAGATTTTCCTGTCACTTAAAAATGATGTCTGGGGTACAATTTGCATCTAAAATGGCCTTGGAAAGAGGCAAAAGGCCAGCACTTCAAACTAATGAATCCTCAGGTTACAGGGAAATGCTCCCAGCCAAGTAAAGCAAACCACATTCCGCCATATTCCAATCGGACCTAGCCCAGATCGGTAGCAACCTTGCTAGTGGACTTTAGCTTCTTTCTTCCAGGAGAAATGCTAATTTTTTTTTTCATAAAATTCATATCAAGTGGAAGTAAGGGTAACATATGGAAAACAGAAAAGTAGGGTGGTATATTCAGAAACTGTGGGTTCTAATTTTAGTGAAGCCACCAAATAGCTCTGTGATTGCAGACAAGTCACATCTTCTCTTTGGGCTTTCATTTTACCACTTATAAAATTACATATTCAAGGTCCCTTCTGTACTGGTCCTGTACAAGGTCTTCCCTTACTGTTACAAGGCTGTAATTGTCTATGATTTTACAAAAGAGTAACGGCTAGTGACTTTTTTCTAATGAATTAAAATGTTCAAACATCCTTTCTACAGTGTAGACGAATGTTCGATGTTTTTACTCTCTTAAATATATGTTCTTTAGAGTATTTCTTATCCCCCTCATTCCAACCACAGATTACTTGAAGACTAGCTCTAGTGTGACAGCACATTGTATAGATCACCCGTTCAAGGGTTGCGCGTGCACGCACGCGTGTGATTGTGTGTGTGTGTTTTCAGATAAATTTCTCTAAGCCGTATTTCTAAAAGAGGAAAGACATGTTCTACTCATTTGAGGCTATTATTTGGATAAGATTATAATAGTTTCATGCTAGAGTGTGGGTCCCAAGGTTGTACAGAGTAAGATAAGAGCTCCTTTTGCTTGAGGATTCTGACAAGGGTTCATTCACAGGTGAGAAATGCTACCACCTAGGTAGATTTTCAGTGTTTCAATAGACACAATTATCAGATCAAATCTGCATGTGCAATAGCCTAATATCACTGAAGGATACAGTATTTACATGCAAAACTTTTAAGACCTTGAAGGCTGCTTCTTAATAGTAACATTTTATAAGTTATAATATTTTTATTGATTCCAGTGACTTAATTTTCATTCTGATTTTATCCTCTTTAGGGAACCAGTAGAGATATCAAATATTATCGTATAAAAACCCAAAGAATTACAGAAAACGTTTATGTACTAGACATTCTGTTGTAAGGTCATGTGCGTGGCAAGGTGTCTTATTAGGCATTTTCAAGTCGCAAACAAAAGGCAGACCCAGGATAGAAGTGAAAGTGCTTTTAAAAAGCGTCAAGGAGGGCTTCCCTGGTGGCTCAGTGGTAGAGAATCCGCCTGCCGATGCAGGGGACATGGGTTCGTGCCCCGGTCCGGGAAGATCCCACGTGCCGCGGAGTGTCTGGGCCCGTGAGCCATGGCCGCGGAGCCTGCGGATCTCGAGCCTGTGCTCCGCAACGGGAGAGGCCACAACTGTGAGAGATCCGCGGACAGCAAAAAAAAAAAAAAAAAAAAAAAAAAAGTCAAGGAAAAGCAAAGCTCAGGAATATTTTCTGCAACAAAATAGTTCTTTGGAGCACATGATTTTCTCAGTCCCTCCTTATCCATTACCCCTTACATTGTGCACCTAGCAGACCTCAAATGAAAGTAATGTATTTAGGATCATTTCGCATTTTTCCAAAGTCATCAATTTTGACCTTTTTGCCTCGCCTAATTCAAATTATGTGCCCTTATCAACTTTCCCACTAGAAGGTGTTATTTTTCTGTGACAGTTATGCCTCATAAACTTACTGAGTTACTATCATCACCAATTTTCATATTCATTGCATGCACTCACTTGGAAAGTGCCACATCATTATCCACTAAAATGTAGAGTTTCGCTATGTGGTGTGAGCAAATAACACTTCATGTAAGTGACCAGCCAGTGGTCAGAGCTTTGCTGTGTTTTCACGGGTTAAAATCTCAAGTGGTCTAGTTCGTTCAAACATATGTTAGAGACGCTCATTCTCTAGCAAGAAGTTGCAGTAACTATTCTTGTAGAGAAGCAATGTTTTTCTCGATATTTTCTATCTTACATAACGTGTAATGCTTTTTAATTGTTTCAAATAAAGATCTGACAATGTTTAGTTCAATGAACTCAGCAAGTTTGACATCTCAGTGTACCAAATCTACCCTTAAACATCATTAAAATACAGTGTGAGTGTAAAGCATAATTCTTGAGTTGAGCCTGAAGGAAGTTTTTAGTGATCCAGCCTGAAGCCATTGGTCTAAAGGGAAGCTTGATATTTTAGGGCTCAAGTCTATGTTCAAAGGTCAGGAAAGGTTAGTCTAAGAAAGTAGACTATGATATTCGGACAAGACTAGAGGAAACTTCAAAGTCATTTTGGACTGTTGCAGTAACATGCCTGACAATGTTTTCACTTTTACTGGAAGAAAGAAGAATTCTGGTGATGAAAGCATGGGCCAGATAAGGAGGTAGAGTTAAAATTTCAGTGTTTCCTTAAATTTCAAAGTGTAAACAGCCACTTGGTTCACCTACCTTCCTGTTATTCTAATATGTTATTCTAAGATAAGACGAAGCTTTAGAGCTAAGGGATAATTGTAGCATGGGGATTGAAAATGTAAGATTTTAAAACTCTTCTTGTGCCATTTAGTTTATGCTAGTCCTTTGGGAATAAAGGCCTTTCCCGGTCTGTACAACGTAAGCTTCACACATTTTAGAATCTGTATTTTAAAAGAGCAGATGCTCAAAGCTCACCCCTGATTCCAATTTTTGCCCTCTCTAACAATGCCGTAACCAAAACACGTTCAGCTGAAATTTCACATCCTCTATGTTTTCTTACCTCAGTTAAGCGGAGTTGGGAAGCCTCTCTTTCATGGCTCCCTAATGCTGTGTACACATTTCTATTATATTTTTTAAGCACTGTTGCACCATACATGTTTATGACTATGCTTCCAGTGCTAACCACGTTAGGAATCTTTCACTCAATATTCAGTTATTTGTCATTCACCAAGGATGTTTTTAGACCTTTTGTATTTCAGGAAATCTGGGAAATAAAGATAACTAAAATATTATCAACAGAGCATAATAATACCTGTCAAATTATGACCATTTAGCAACAGTTTCTTGAATGACTAAAGGAAGGAAAAACGAGTGAATTCATCACTTCCACAAAAGAGCTGTGTGGACGGACAGATGTTTCCCCAGCATAGGCAGCAGGAGACCTGGGGCATGGTAGAAAATTATACATATTTCTCAAATGATCTTGAATAAATGAAGAATAAATTATTAAGGGACTTTCAAGTCAAAGTCATATTCTTATCCGTAAATACTTTTTCTTTCTTCCTTCTTTCCTTCCTTCTTTTTCTTTTCCATTGTCCTCATCATCCGTATCATTTATGTTGGCCTCATGCTAATACCAGCCTCCTGTTACCAACAAACATTCACAGAGGACTACCAGTTTGTTCAATTAGGGTTTTTCAAATCAAGTGTATTGATGTCCTTGTCCCTGTTCTACTTTGATATGAAAAGGAAGTGTCTGGTTACCATTGTAAATTCCACTGGGTATTTGATCGCTAACACATAACACTGAACATTTTCTCTCTGACCATTTCTCTGCTCTAAAGCAGATCATTAAATTGCTCCCAGGCAGAAAGACCACGGACCAAAACAGCAGGGAACTTTTGTAATAAGACCTTGTAAATTGAAAGCCCTGGATATCTTTCCCACTGTGAGAACCCGCTGAGACTGGTTCCTTTTAACATTGCATTAATAGGCTCTTCAGACCCAGTTAATTAAAGACAGTATATCTAGGCAGACTCTCATTGCTCTGAAGAGCCATAGGCATGGAAACTCTTAAAAACCAGTTCTTATTTTGAAGGTATTTTTACTCTGCTGAAGCTAACTTTGGTCGTGATGCAGTTCGGTTAGCTTGCCCAGATCTTCTGAAACTGAGTTTTCATGTTATGAATGGAACCATGGACCTGAAATGGCCCGTATTCATAATTCGATCCTGTGCTTGAAGTTATACATGTTTTTCACAACAAAGTCAGATGTGAGGACCATCTAGCTGTGATTAACCAAGTCCATTTGTTAAATCCCTGCCGGTTAAAGGAAAGGCTTATAATTGCAATGTCATGGCCATACAGTTACAAACTGGAGGCCTGCTGGGAAATGCAGACCTTAATGTAGAGGTGTCATTAAAACCTCCGAGTGCCTGGAGGTAGTTAATCACTCAATTAGACTCTCATTATCATCTGCCCCGCATCAAAAAGGCTTCCTGCAGTCGAGGAGGGCTGTAACCAGTCACTCTGTCGGGCGATCCGCTCCTCAAATACAATGGCCACAATGGGCCTTGGAGGAGATACCAGCATGACGTGGCAGACGCCCAGGGAGTTTAGACGGGAGATCAAAGGCAGGGAAACAGCTGATCCCAGACTGGCCGGTGTCAGCCTGGTGTTCCCTCTGTCAGAGGCAGATGCAGACCCAGCTTATTGATTGCTGGCCTCAATATTCAGCCTGGAATTCTGAAAGGCCTGGCCTGGGGGAAATATTCAGGAGGAACGTCTCGCTTGGGAGGCCGTGGCAGCTCAGAAACGAAGAATCTGCTAGCCCTTCCTTCAGAAAAGACCTGCTTGAGGAAATCCAGGGTGAATTGGTCATTTTTTTCCACCACATAGTAACACGTCAAGGAGATAAAACCAGCAGAATCGGTACAGCTCAAGGCACAGAGCTCTGATCCGTTTAAGTATTTTTCAAACGCAGAGCTAGTCTTCTTGGGGTGAGACAGTTGACTGGGGGACCAAGTAACCAATGGAGGATTCCATGAGCCAGGCAACATAACACGTAGAATGATGCTGAACATGTCACCAGTGACATTCTCCAAAATATTTGAGACATATTAAAATAGGGGTGCTTACTGGGTCATTTGTAGAGACGTGGATGGACCTAGAGTCCGTCATATGTAGTGAAGTAAGTCAGAAAGAGAAAAACAAATATTGTATATTAACGCATACATGTGGAATCTAGAAAAATGGTACAGATGAAACTATTTGCAGGGCAGGAATAGAGACGCAGACGTGTGGACACGGGGGTGGGGCGGAGAGGGTGGGATCTGCTGGGAGATTGGGACTGACGTACATACACTGGCGTGTGTAAAACAGATCGCTAGTGGGAGCCTGTGGTGTAGCGCAGGGAGCTCAGCTCGGTGCTCTGTGATGACCTAGAAGGGTGGGATTGGGAGGGGGGAGGTCCAAGAGGGAGGGGATATATGTATACGTAGAGCTGATTCACTTCGTTGTACAGCAGAAGCTAACACAACATTGTAAAGCAGCTATACCCCAGTAAAAAAATAGGGGTGCTTATATGTCCTGACATAACATTCCAACCTTTTCCCTAAAGGGTCAAAAGTACTAACATTTATAACTTAATGCATGGAGAATGGAAGGCCCCCAAAGGAAAAGTACAGGTGGATTTCTGGATATTCAGAATAGAATTTGCCAATTTGGCCTTTATTCATAATTAATTTTAGTAAGTCAAGTAAAAATATCATCTACTGATACTGTCTTTAAATTTATTTCTCTTAACAGCTTGCAGTCCTTATTTATCCATTCAAAACTGGGTTCTTTACGTGCGCCAAATATCAAAGCCCTGTAGCAATTAAATCACAGTGCTTAGTCATCAATGAATTTCATAATGTAACCTTTTTAACAGGAGACTGAAAATATTTTCTCTGCTTTTTAGTATGAGTCCCTTTCCTCAGAATTTAATTGCATAACAGACTGTAAACAGGCTCAGTTGATTTTATTTTACATATTCTGCCCTTTTTAAAAATGCTGTCTGTTGTGTTTTTGTGTTCTTTTAACACTTGTGAATTCTTTTTCAAGCTACAAAGTTCTTTAAAATATCTGTCAAAACAAACAGTGAAGCTCATATGTATTCTTCCATTTTTCTTAGCTGTGATGTTTTTCAAAACACTATCAATATTGATATTAATCTCGATCACCTGGGTGAAGTGATGTTTGTCGGGTTTCTCCACAGTTTACTCTTTTTTCCCCTTTTCCATACTACACTCTTTGGAAGGAAGTCAGAATAGATATCCCACACTTAAGGGGCGGGATTTATAGCCCATTTCCATGATTGTGGCATATCTAAATAAATTATTTAGAATTCTTCTGCATGGAAGATTTGGCTATTCTGCATTTATTTATCTATTTACTTATTTATTTAATAAGTCATTTATATCAGTGTACACTCATGGGTACTTCTTTCGTACTTTGTGATATTATCCAATGTTATCAACGAGTGGGCAGTGCTTAAAAACAGTCCTTTTTGCCTTTAGTCGTAACGATTTCAATCATTTCCAAAGTTATTTAGGTCAGTACTTTTTCTTTCTATCTTCTTGAGTAAGGTTATTTCATACATTTGGTATACAGTTTGCTTTCATCCCGAGATCACCCAGACTCCTAAATAATCTTATTAAAGATAATTCTTTGTGCTGGAAAGCTCTGTGGGTTTTGACAAATGCTTAGCATCCTGTATCCATTATTATAATATTATACAGAATAGTTTCACTGCCATAAAAAAACCCTCTGTGCTTCAGCACATACTCCCACCCCTTAGCAACTACTGATACGTTCACTGTCTTTTTTTTTTTTTTTTCTGTTTTTTATTGTATATTGGACTATAGTAGATTAACATCGTTGTGTTAGTTTCAGGTGTAGAGCAAGGTGATTCACTTGTACATGTACATGTATCTTTTTTTTTTTTAATTCTCTTTCCGTTTAGATTATTACGGAGTATTGAGCAGAGTTCCCTGTGCTATACAGTAGGTTCTTGTTGATTATCTATTTTAAATATAGTAGTGTGTACATGTCAATCCCAAACTGCCAATATATCCCTCCCTCCTAACCTTACCCCCTGGTAACCATAAGTTCATTCTCTAAGTCTGTGAGTCTGTTTCTGTTTTGTGAATGAGTATCCTTTTCCTTTAGATTCCACATATAAGCTATATCATATGATATTTGTCTTTCTCTGTCGTCTGTTTCTGTGAATGAGTATCCTTTTCCTTTAGATTCCACATATAAGCTATATCATATGATATTTGTCTTTCTCTGTCTGACATACTTCACTTAGTTCACTGTCTTTTTAGCTTTGTCATTTCTAGAACATCATATAAATGGAAACATGCAGTGTGTAACCTTTACAGATTGGGATTCTTCACTTAGCAATTTACGTTTAAAAGTCATCTCTATCACAGATGTAGAGAACAAACGTATGGACAGCAAGGGGGGAAAGAGGTTGGGGGGGTAGTGGTGGGATGAACTGGGAGATTGGGACTGACATGTATACACTGATGTGTGTAAAATAGATAACTAATAAGAACCTGCTGTATTAAAAAAAAATTCTGTCTTGGGCAATTTAGTTGCACCCAAATGCAAATCAAATTTTGACTTGAAAGTCTGTGTAAGAGGAAAAAGGGAGAACTACGTTTGATAAAATCCTTATTACAAGAGGAAAAAAAAAGTTATCTCTGTCTTTGTGTGGTTTGATAGCATCTTCTTTTTCATTACTGAATAGTATTCCCTTATATGGATGTATAATACCACTGAATGAAGAAACCTACTATACCCATGCATGTACTTGTTTTATATAGATACAGGCTTTAAATCAGTTGGGCAATTACTTAGGAGCATGATTCCTGGACTATAGGTTAAGATCATGTTTAGCTTTGTAAGAAATTGCCAAATTATCTTCCAAAGTGGCTGTACCATTTTGCATGTCAACCAGCAATAAATGAGAGTTTCTATTGTTCTTCATCCTTACCAGCATTGGTATCATCAGTTTTTCTTTTCTTTTTTTTTTTTTTTTTTTTTTTTTTTTTAGCCGCTCTAATATGAGTGCAGTGTATCTTGCTGTATTTTAATTTACATTTCTCTAAGGACAGATGATGCTGAGTATATTTTCATAGTTATTTTCCATCTGTATATCTCTTTGGTAAGGTGTCTGTTCAGATCTTTGGCCCATTTTGGGGGGCTTTTTTTTTTTTTTAATAGATCTTTATTGGAGTATAATTGCTTCACAATACCGTGTTAGTTTCTGTTGCACAACAAAGAGAATCAGCCATGTGCATATGCCTATTTTTAAAACTGGATTGTTTCTTTTCTTATTGTTGTGGTTAAGAGTTCTTTGTATATTTTGCATACACATTCTTAATCAAATATGTATTTTACAAATAGAAGCCTGTCTTTAGTTTATCTTTATTCTCTTAGCAGTGTAATTCACAAAGGAGAAGTTTTTAATTTTAAGGAAATCCAGTATATACCATTTTTTTCTCTCTTGAACCAACCTGTTTGAATTGGACGCTAAGAATTATAAAGAATCTGAATCTGTAGAGAGTGATTTTTCTCTCCCATCAAACTTTAATTTTCAGTTGGAACAAAAAAGCAGGCATACGCTATAGATTCTGTGTTAGTGACATTTGAATTGATTGTAACCGTTGATTTATTTAAAATATGGACAAATGGCGTTTCAACTATCCTGCAGAAATTATTTCCAGTCAGCCATTCACTTTTCCAATTTATAGCTGTCCCTGATCTGGTCTTCCCTCTTTATTCCCCTTTCAAGTGCCTTCTTTGGAAACATCTTTACAAGTTTTTAGTGTACTTCGAGACCCCTCTAGTTGAAAACGAAAGGAAATAGAACAATACATGGCAAGGTGGGGAGACCTAAATAATACAAGCAAAGCACCTAGTACATGCCCCAGAATCTAATGAGCAGTTGTTAAATGGTGTTATCATCAATGATAATAGTTCTTAGTAACAAGCGGATTACAACAATTGAATAAAAGTCCTGACTGTGTCTATGTGCTTATTTGGCCCTAGAAGCCAGGGGTCAATACAAGCCTCTGAGAACCGGTAGGGTGGTACATGAAAGTCTATACAGCACGACACAGTGGTTGAGACCAAAGGTTTCAGATCTAGGCTGCCTTGATCTAGGTACCGTTTATCCTACTTAGCTGGGTGACATTGGGCAAATTAATCTCGCTGCACCCCATTTTCCTTATCTATAAAATGGGTGATAATAGTACTATCTTACTTACAGGACTATTAGAGGATTAAATTAGTTAATACCTGTAAAACCCTTAGAAGAATGGCTGTCAGAGAATGAATGGTACAATTCTTGTATTAGTGTGGCATTCTAAAAGCATAAAGTACCTTCCTATAATTATCTTTTGCTAATATCTTATGGCATCAGCATATATGGACCCTTTACCTTTAAAAGTCTTAATGCTCCAGTGGAGTTCGCTACTGAAAACTATCTTTCTTCCCTCCCGCTAACAGTAAGAAATACGTGGTAAATGTGGTGGTCGTGTGGGGTACAGCAGGAACACAGGCTTGTTCTGAGCCAGGGCTCCCTGCCGGAGTGTACAGGCGAGGCCCGGGCGGGGGCAGCTGTTGAGGCAGTGATGTATGACGAATGACTTGTTGCTGCAATGCATCACCAGAGCCCGGCTACACTGGTGACATGTTGCAGTCATTCATCATCAGAGCAGTGCCCGGCAGTAGCAGCAACCTGGAAACCACCCTGCCCCATAAATTTTAATACAGCCAAATAAGAGAGCTGTAATTTTCTTTTCTTCTAAATTAAAGATTGACACTCAGGAAAGGAGGGACAGAGAAGGCTTTCATAGGACCCAGTTGCTTTCCAAAGACCCCAAAGGCATGGAGGTCCCCCACTGATAGGCACTATCACCATTGCTGCACAGTGAATGAAGGAGATCCAGGTACCCTGGCTGGACTTGACCAGACTGTCCCAGTGTCTGACCCAGCACATTCTGCCCTCTGAGGTAGAGATGTCCTGTATTAATCTATGGAAAATTGTCTGAAGCAGTGGGCTGGCTTGTTGTTCATCATTTAGCTGTCATCAGCTGAGTGTGCATGAACATTTTCTGGAATTTGTAAAGTTTTCTGGAATTTGTAAGCGTGCTTGGCAGTTTGTATCTCAGTGGAGGTGGGTGTCGCTAGTCCAGTGAACAAATTTAATGAGTTTAAAAAAATCAAAATAATAATTTCCTTACTAGGCTTTGGGATGCAACAGTGAGCAAAGCATTCTAATAGCCTGCATTCTAGTTGGGTTCAAGAGAAAATCCTAAAAATGAGCGCAAAGTGAGTAATATCACTCCAGTTTTGATAGTACTGTAAAGAAGAAGAAGAAGAAAAACAAAAAACAAAAAACAAAAAAAAAACCAAAAAAAAACAGGGCAGTGTGATAGAGATAAGACGTCCGTTTTAGCTGAGGTGATCAGGAAAGGCATCACTTCCCCCAAGAGGTTACTTAGGATCTGCGACTTCAACGATGGGAAGCCCAGGAAATCTCCGAGAATAAAGTGCCCTGAGCAGAGAAATAGCAAATGGGAGTCCTGAGACAGTAATCAGTGTGTCAACATTGAGACAGTGAAGGGAAACGGTGTAACATATGCTACAGTGGGAACATGGGAAGGATTGAGACAGTGGAGGTCAGATAGGTAGAGGCAGGTTTCAGATCATCCAGGAATTTGTAATCCGTGCTGAGGTGTTTGGGTAATCTGGTTGCCAACAGTTAGAAGGTTTCAAGCAGGGCAAGAGTGTGAGAAGGGTCACGATTTGGAAAGAATCGTTCATGTTGCTGTGTGGAGAGAATAGGGAGGTAAGGATGGAAAGGTAAGATTAGGTAACTGGAGAGACCAGTTAGAAAGTTATCAGAACAATCCAGGCAAGAGGTGACTTTGACCTTGCAACACAATTTTAGCAGTGTGATGGCAAGAAGTGTTTGGATTTATAAAATATTTTGAAGGCAGAGTTGACATGCCTTACTAAAGGAGGAGATGCTTTTCAGAAAGAAGAAAGCAGAGCCAGGGAAAATCCTTAGGTTCTCTTTCTAAATGACATAGTAGAGGAGACATTGTTTACCGAAATGTATAAAGCTTTGGAATAAGTTCATGGGGGGAAATCAATACTGTTGTTCTTTGGCCACGTTCTGTTGAGATGACACTTCAGTATTCTAGTGGAGCTCTCAAATAGGCAGTCTGATATATAATTCTTGAGCTCAGGAGACAGGTCTGGAGATGAAAATTGGAGAGTCTTTAGAGTACAGATAGTATTTAAAAGCAGGAGAGTCATGAAATCTCCTAAGAATTAGGTAAAGCTGAAAAAGAGGGGAAGACTGAGGGTGGGGCTCTAGGGCTTTCTGATATTTTGAGGTCCAATATGGGAGAAGGAACAAGTTAAAGAGAGGGAGAAAAGGTGATAAGATAAGAAAAAGTTGAAAATAAAACTAGATGAGTGTTGTGTTGGGAAGAAATCTAGAGAACAAGAGCTTCAGGAAAGAGGGATTGGCCTGCTGTGTCAAGTGATGCCGAAAGGTGGTTTGAAGTGAATACCAAGAATTGAGCATCGCCTTTCGAAAGGTTAATGTTGTTAGTCAGGTTAGTATGAAGAACGCCTGTGGAGTGATGGGGTTGGAAGTCCAGTTGGAATGATCTGAGACGGAATAGCAGCCGAGAAGGTAGAAACGCAGACTACAGACGACTCTTGATGACTGTTGCTAGCAAAGGGAATGGAGAAATGAGACAGTAACTGAAGGTGGATGTGGGGTGATACTAAGGTACATTTGAGTACTAATGGGAATGAACCATTAGAATGATCAAGTAGGTGAAGCAGGAGAGAAAGGAAGAAATTCCAGGAGTCAAGGGAGAATAGATCCAGAGTATATAAATGGTCTTTAAAAAAGAACAAAGAAAGTTTGTATATTTTAAAGGGAGAGAAATCACATGTGGCACAGATGGTGGTAGATTGGTAGATGTGATTGTAGTAAGATCAGGTAGTTCTTACTGGATTGCATCTGTTTTCTTTTTGAAATATGAATCAAGTCTTCAACTAAGAACGAGGAGTGAAGATTTTGAAGATTTCAGGAAAGAGACTGTGGGGAAATGTCGTCACTGACAGGGGGGAAAGGTGACATTAAAATGCTAAAATTGTCTAGAAATGTTGGGGCCTATTTGTGATTATGAATTTGTCACCAGTGTTACTTCAAGGAGTGTTCATATCTTTGGATCCACACGTTAAGTGGCTGAATGGGTCAACTAGGGTTCGGTATTGCAGGGCATATTTAAGGGTATATGCAGGGACTGGTTATAGACCATAGGATATAGATTGGTTAAGAAGAGAAATCAACACTTGCGTGCAAAGAGATTTAATGGAAACTGAAATGTAGAGTTGCAGATGGATTGAAAGTATTGATGGATCAGTCAATTGCTGGAGGGAGTAAGTGAACGGGAGGGTGAGTAGTTAAAGGATGGTCAAAGACAGCAGTGTTTGAAATTAAGATTTTAGAATTGGTATAGTTATCGGTGATGACAAAGACTTGGGTGCGCCATGTAAGCGAACAACCATATACGTGCGATGAGTGAAGAGACACTGTACAGTCTAAAGAAGTGAAAGAACTGATAGGCTGTTGGATAATCCTCCTATATGGATATCAAAGTTGTCAAGAATGGTAACAGACAAAAAGGTGAATAAAGGATAGTAACCCAGGTGCAAAAGACCCACTTGGCTAGTCTCCTGGATTCAGTGTTCCCTACACCCAAGCCCTTGAATGACTCCTTAGGAGTATCTGGTCAACCCCACACCTGCCTAGGAGCCAGAAAATGCCTCACAGGGGGAAAACAGGAACTGGGTCTCAGATGGTTCTCTACCTGGTGTATCATTCCTGGATGATACTTACAAACTATTCCAAAATGTGGAGACCCTGAAATTCAGAACCCCGGGTAGTACTGACAGAATAGAAAATAAGATCATAGTATAATGTTACCAGTATTATTTCTTTCATGATACATTTTTATAAAAATGGTACTGTACATGGTTTTTAATTTTTAAAATAAAATTACTTGAATGCTTTTGATTTTTGTTCTTTTGCTTTTCCCCTGACCAACTGAACTAAATATATCTGAGAATCAATTCTTTCTTGCTAAGGAACATCTGCTTATTTTTCCTTCAGAGGGGGTAAAATATCTATATTTCCATTATATGATTTCTACGCTTTTCCTATATAATTGCTTCTATTAAATGATAGGTTTTCCTAATTCAGATCTATGTAAAAAATTCATAGTAACAATAGACTCAGTGTTGTTAAATAATTTATTTAAATGACCTAGTAAAGAACTAAGATAAATGCTCTAAGATCCTGAAATGTGGGTGAGTCTGCTGCCTGGTTTAAAGAAATGTCTCCCTTCTGTGGTATATAGGAGACACTGATTTAAAAGAGGGAGAGACAGAGAGAGAGAGAGAGAGAGACAGAGAGAGAGAGACAGAGAGACAAAGAGAAATACAGAGAGAGACATAGAGACAAAGACAGACAGAAATCAGGATGCAGTCTCAGAAAAATATGGCAAAAATATTGGGAGAAATCCCTATGCTATGGATGCAATCCCAAACATTTCTTGGGATGAAATGTTTAATAAAATGTTAATATGAGAAATGTGAATACATCCAGCTAACTGGCTGGAAAATACTCTCTGGAGCCGTAGTTTTGTTTTGTTTTTTTTCCTTCCTGAGGCTGTACCTGTGTGGTTTCATTGAAGAGTTTCTTGAGCAGACGTTGTCGGAAATTCAGGGAAAAGGCTCCAAGGGTTTCTTAGAAATGTATTTCATGGTACAGTATCAAGGGACAGCATTTATTTTGGATGTGCTTCCACGGGAGAATTGAGATGCTGTGGGGTAATATTGGTTTTCTTCCCCCACATAGAATGTTAGTGGTCATAAATTAATTATAAACCAAAAATTAACATGCTACCAAAAGTCAAACGGAAATATCTTAGTGTTTCTCTTCTCCCTTTCAAAATTCTAGGGGACTTGGCTCTGAACGAACCGTGCTCCCACTTATCAAAGAATCCAGTGTGTGTTAATTCTGTTACTCACCCAAATGAGAATTTTTTTCTTTTTTTTCCTCTCTCTGTTTGATCTCTCCTAAAGCAACACTGCAAAAAGAAAACACACCAGATTCAAAAATCTACAAAATAAATTAATCTGCAAATAATGCTCTAGTATTCAGAGATGCAAGCTAGTATTTGAGGGGAAGGAAAGAAGTCTACCCACCTTGACCCCTCTCACAAGAAGACAACTAAAATGTCAGTTTTCTCCGTTCTGTGAGGTACCCTCCATCACAGAATGGAAAGTAGAAATGTCTTGTCTTCTTTGTCACCGTTCACCGCCCTTTGTATATACACTCATCTATGTTCCAACGGGAGGGATAGCCTCGATCCAGCTGCCACTCGACAGTTCACACAGTCAGCTAACAGTGATTTGCACTGATGGGTTAAAAAAAAGGAGGGCGGCAAAAGATGGCACATTTAAACTAGAGAGAGAATAATCCTCAAACTGTGTCCATTTGGCCTTTGGAGGCTTTTATTTTAACATGATGACAGTGATGTGGCAGGTAGAATTTCTCAGCTCTTAATCTAATGATTTCATATCATGAAGTTTAATGAGGAAAAGTCATCTCACTTTGCCTTCATTTTTAGCTTGTCTCTCCTTATTTCCATAGATGGAATTATTTATGTCACTCCCAAAATTGACTGTTCCAAAACACCAACCAGAAGAAAAGCAATCTTTTGCACACCTGGCTCCTTCACGATTTCCCT
>NW_006780945.1:4810439-4813297 GCF_000442215.2 Lipotes vexillifer
ACAAGAGATACTTATTTTGGCTTTTGAAGATTTTTCCGCGCGCTAGTCTAACCTTAAGTAAATATCCCATTTGTTTCCACAAAGTGCATAATTAACTAAATGAATGAAAATGTAACTATGAATTTAAAAGCGAAATGCACATGAATAATCTTTAATTCCAATAATCCAGTTCCAGATAATTAATAATTCCTTCACAATTCTTAATTAACAGATGGGCCACGTACCTTGTACATACTAGTCTTCAGAACAAAAGTCATAGCAGTGCTGGCAAAGTCTAAAAAAGGTCCAGAAAAATAAGGAAAGAAATTGAGTAGTTTTCATGTGATAAAGACAAATGGTTAGGTGTGTGTAGTCTAGAAAGCAGGAGACTGAGAAACAGTTATTGAGTTTTAACTCAAGAGTGGTGTGTGAACGAGTGGAGATGAGAACATACGTTTCTCTATCTTTGGACAGTTATTAGATGTACCCTAACTATTGGTTCTCTTAGTAGAGGCTGTCTCACAGAGTAAAATTGTGAGATTAGGTAAGGAACAGCCACAGAAAAACTGCTGATGGATACATGTTTCATTTCACATATTGATTCTTTGTAAGTTTTATAACTTAAATTGTCCATGTTGCTAAAAAAAAAAAAGAAAAAAGAAAAAAATTAAACCGAACAAACCAAAAAACACCAGCGTCTTAAAAGGAGGGGTCCACTGTGGGGTAAAAGGGAGAAAATATTTCTAGAGGGTAATTTTGCAGTATTCGTCAAAGACCTTACAAATGCTTGATTCCGTAATCCACATTCTAGATTATATTTTTCCAGGAAGTAACAGTAGTAATGCGAGTAGTAGAACACGAGCATGTTCAGAAAAACTACAAGTCATACTAATCAAAAAGTGTAGCTGGGCTCCCCTGGTGGCGCGGTGGTTGAGAGTCCGCCTGCCGATGCAGGGGACACGGGTTCGGGCCCCGGTCCGGGAAGATCCCACATGCCGCGGAGCGGCTGGGCCCGTGAGCCATGGCCGCTGAGCCTGCGCGTCCAGAGCCTGTGCTCCGCAACGGGAGAGGCCACAACAGTGAGAGAGGCCCGCGTACCACAAAAAAAAGAAAAAAAAAAGTATAGCTGGTTAACTAAATCAAATAATATTCGTAGTAAAATCCATGTTACAGAAAAATATTTTATGATATAGGGAAATGCTCATAACCATTAATTTGAAAGATATTTTGAAACAGATTACAGAATTTGATCTATTTTTGAGGAATAGAGAGCATGTGAAGGTCACCATGAGACTCGTGCATACGTGTGTTTCCAACCACTGTTAGCGTTGATCTTTGAAAATATTATTTTAGGCAATTTTCCCCCAAATTATATTTAAATTATGTAATTACTTTTTCATCAGAAAAAAAATCAATAAATGCTCTATTGGGGGTGATTTTAGCATTTGGTGATTCCCTTTGTAGAAATGAGAATCAAGTTGGGCAGTAGAAAATCATAAGGAGAAATTAGCATGATTTTCTTAGATTTGGGAGCTTGCACTTGTGTCATCACGGATATCTGACAATGTTCCAAAGCACGGTGACCAGCAGAGTTCTAAACTCTAGCTTAAACTCTGCTACCTTGGTGCTCTGGCAGCCTCTATGATTGTCTTTTTTGTTTTTTTTCTAATAAATTCCCACAGTCCCAAGAGGACTGTGCTCTCAGGCATCCTCTTAGGGACCTCCCTTTTAAACTCTACACCATGATGACGTTCAGAGTACCCACTGGAGAGCCTGTCCCGCTAAGACTGAATACACAGCTGGCTTCTGCCCTGACAGTAAGCCTTTCCTGCATTTGGAGGTCCAGTAAGTATACTAAATCCTGCTTGTAAACTCACCTAACCTCAGAGAAGGCTTTTCTTCACCTGACTGCTCTTGGGTCCTCTCCTGTGAGGGCGTGCAGTGCCTGGTCATTGTCGTCCTATCACGACCTATTACAATTTCATATGCTCTGTTCTATAGCCGTAAAGTGAAAATTACACAATACCTTCATGTTGTCTAAAGCGATCAAAATGTATGCGTGGAAAACAGAGGATGAAGTTAGGAAAACAGCTTATCTTTTCTTTTTTACAGATGTTCATGTTTGACTTTTTAAGTTTTCTTCTCTTCTTTCAGCCAGAAAGTACAGCTTGCAGTGTGACGATAAAAACCCAGTAACATCCCAGTCAGATACACAGTATGGTCATGGAGTTTTGTCCCTAGAGTTCTTAGGGTAATGAAAAATCCACATGTATACACCACAGCCCATAATGCAGCTTAAGCGGCAAAACTACTGCTGACTGGTAGCTTTTCCTGTATTTACATGTCCTTGTAAGATGCAGAAAGAAAAATAAATAGATGGATTAAAAATGTCCATGCCACAACATTTAGCCGTCCCTAACTGTGCCCTCGGGCTTTTCCTGCAATGGGAGGGTCCAGTATATATAATAAATAAATACACAGAGGGAAATGCCTTCCCAGGCCCCCGCTGCTACTCAGCTTACACCCCGCAGCAGAAGACTCGATTTCACTTTTATCATTATTGTAGCTGGCAGTCGTTTAGACAATTATCCAGTGCTTGTTAAGAAGCTTAATTCAATTATTTACAATGTTGACCTCCCATAACAGTTAATTCCTTAAAGTTCCCTCACGTAAGGATGGAACGCTATTTTATTTTGGGCAGGAGAGAGGGGAGAGGTGAGCAGAATAGATTTCTAGTTAGGTTATAAATGAACTGTAGAATCCCATGCTCCTGGTTCTACTTTTGCTTCCAACTGCGTTTGGAACACAGAGAAATTCAGATGAATAATATTGTTGTCAGAGTTGATTTCTCTTGCTTTCCCATGAAGATGTCAGCAGGA
>NW_006780945.1:4813343-4846513 GCF_000442215.2 Lipotes vexillifer
GAATTCGTCTTTCCTGATTGACATGGCATGTCAACGTCAAAGGGAGAGGTGAAGGAGGGTTATTCTCATTCCATTAACGAAATTAATGGCCGTTGTCCATTTTAAAAAACCTAAGAAAACCTTAGGTTTTCTAAGGTTTAAAAATAAAACACATCTATTGGACACCTGGGCCCTCCCTAAAATGTTACAATGGCAAATGACGTGGGAAAACCATTTTGAAATGTTGTTTTGTTGTTCTTTGTAGCGGTCGTGATGACAGTAATTGAAGACTTTAAAAAGGTCTTCTCTCCTATTCTGCTTTATAGCAATTGGCTGAATGCGGGCGTAGAGTTATTTGGCTTGTTCTCTCGGCATACATATGCCTAAGACTGGAATTAACAACATGGTCCTGTCTTGTCCGTCCCTATCTTTCCTACTGTGAGTATTTGAAAACTTACACTCTGGATGAAACTTTATTCTTCGTGGCCCGTCCCACCAAGATGGAATTTTTACCCCTCACTTAACAAAATGCAGAGAACTTTCAGATATATGCTGTGTGGTATTCTATTCAGTGGCTGACTTATTTTTCCTTCTGACGTACCCTGGCTACCCAAATTTGCAGGCAAATTCTGTGAACATCCAAAGCTATAGAAACCTAACACATCTGCAAGTGATACTGGAAAAAAAAAAAAATGGTGCTCACTTAAAACACTAGCTTTTGTAATAATGGTAACTAATCAAACAAAGCTGTTCCATCTACTTCAAGGCAATATTGAACTACTGCTTATTTCTTATCTTGTCTTCATCCTCTTGGCACCACGCCAGTAACCATTCATGATCAACAAGGCTCCACTGTAAGATCTGTAGGCAGTTTGCTTTTAGGGCTCAAAATTTTAATAAATGATAAGAGAAGGTAGCCTGATCAGTGATTCTACGTATGTTCCATAGCTGTTTCTGTTTGTTTGTTTATTTGCTTTTGCACAGCTGGTTTTATAAGTAGTAATTCCGGGCATATTAAAGAGGTAAGAGTGTTAAATACATAAAGGCATATTTAAAGGTAATACACATCAAATGTTTGCAAAGCTAATTATTTGACCTTTTCTTTCCCCTTCCTCCTTTATCTTCCTGAGAGATTTGCTTTAGGGCCGCAGCTGCAAATGAGGTAGAGTCAGGTGACCTAATGAGATATTTGTAAGACTCAGTTTTCCAACATGCTGATTTTCAGGCTTGGAGCACTAGGGGAAGTACCATTGCCACGCATAAATTTATAATATGTATCCCGTAGAGCATCCACAGCACAGCACGAAAGAAGACCGCTGTAAGTGATTACACGTGAACGGAGAAGTTAGCCTGTGCGCTTGCAGTAGCTGCCTTCTTGCTTGGTCTCCCCGACTCCAGCCTCTTCCTGTTTCCAGCCTGGCCCACATTCTCCTGCCAGAGTAAACTTCCTGGTGTAGTGGAGAACCCAGTTTCAGCCTCAGCTCTGTCTGGGCTTGGCGTTTAAACTGATGGATGGTTACGACAAGATGTTTATCTGTAGGAGGGCTCGGGGAGCCTTTGGGAGAAAGCCATCTTGAGGGAAAAGGAGAATTAAAAAGGAAAGCTTGATCAAGTAATAAAACCTGAGTTGTCAGAGGTGAGGGATGATTCTGCGTTCATCCAGGAGCCTATGATTATTCTACTGGATTTCGAGTTTTCACGCAGAGGAAAGCTGTGGGGCTAAAGCAAGGAGAAATATTATACTAAAGTTCCTGTATACCTTAAGAGCCAAACCCTCAGTAACTGGTGTGCTGCAAACTGTGGGTAACACAAAGGGTAAAGGTTACTGCCCTCATTGCTCTGCAATCCACAGGATCCAAAATGTGTTTCTACCCGCAGAACTTAGAGTGCTCTGCAGGATAGATTTTCTCTAAAAAAGTGCTTTAAGACATAAGGAGACACCTTGCCCTGTGCTGGCAGTTAGTGAGGCACAAGCTGACTCTGGTAGGCGGCCCCGGGGCCCTCCTGTGGGGCCAGCACTACACACGGGATGGCCCCTGGGGACCGACCACATTTATTTGTGGACAAGTCTGAAATGCTCCCCAAGACTGTGAGAAATACTTGAGGCAGCTGTAGTTGGAGCTGAAGTATTGAGTGAGTGTGTGGAGGGAAAGACAGAGGGGAATTGGCCCTTTAAAAATGACAAAATATGTAAATCCTATGGAAGATTCAGACACTGCTAACATCCAAGTACCTATGACCCAGATGAAAGAGATGTTAGTATTTTGCCATATTTGCTTGAGATTTTCCCATTTTATACTTTTTCTGTTTAAAAGATAAAACTTTACACGTGTGTCTCTTTTCCTTTCTACTTCCGCATAGGTGATGATCATCGGGGAATTGACATATGTGAATCCATTAATGCTTTTGTCTTTGTTTTTGAATTTCAATAATAGTATATGATACACAAATTGCAAAACATTTACATTTTTTAAATGCTTGATCAATTCTTTTGTTTAAAATGTTGTGCAGTATGCCATCGTTTGAATGAACTGTAATTAATTTATCCATTTGAGACACTGAGATATATGCTATTATTGTTGATTTGAGCAAACTTTTACACACAAGTTCATGGTACACTTCCCATGTTCAAAATATTCCGGAAACTTCTATCGTTTGTTTGTTTACTTTGGCCACACTGTGTGGCTCGTGGGATCTTAGTTCCCTGACCAGGGATTGAACCCAGGTCCTCAGCAGTGAGAGTGCGGTGTCCTAACCATTGGGCCACCGGGGAATTCCCCAGAAACTTCTATGTGGAAGAGAGCTCAAGCCATCCAGCCTGGATTTGGCCGCTTTCAGACTTCAGTCCATCTTTCCTCTCGTCCAAGTACAGCAGACCCTGCCCACGTCACTCAAATGGCCGTTTCGTAAGCTTTTCTGCTACTGGTTTTTCTAAAACCCCTTCTTCTGTCTGGGGTACCTACCTCTACTCTCCACCCCAGACCAAAACTACTGTCCACGTGGTGAATCACAGTGCGATTTCTGAAGCCCAGATTTTCACTTTTCTTTCTATCCCCAGTTGGTTTAATCTTCCCTCCTCTGTATTTTCATGTTTCATCTCGATGATAGGATTTGTTATACCTGGCCTTCCACTTCTGTTATAACACGTGTGCCTTCCCAGACTTTGATCTCTGGATCATCTTCGGATGCTTTCACAGTGTTAGAATAATAAGTGAAATTAATAGGTGAAAACAGTAAAAACAAGTCAATGTTTAATTACATTGAGAAGAGAAAACAACGAATCTGAAAGTGGTCTTCATTTTCCTTAAAACCCATAAACCAATGACTGCATTATTCATGACATAAGCTGTCCTCCCAAGGATTGTAAAAGGATGCCAAGAGGGCCAGATGAAAGTGGATCCGGTCAAAAGCATCACAGGACACTGTTGCCAGTAAGGGACAAGGTGTGGAAGAAAACTCATTTTCTGTTGCTGATCTCAGAGTAGCGCGTGCGCGTGTTCGTGCTCGCGCACATTCCTTGGTCGAATGCTTCCCTGTGATTAAGAGCAATTCACCTGGTAACATACTGAGGCAGTTGTAGATAGAGCGGGCTTGCGTCGGAGAAAACCCTTTTTGCCAGGAGGGAAATCCTGGATTGAGAGAGGCACAGACTCAGGCACTCATCCTTGTCCGTGTTCCAGATCACAGGCATCTCTGGTGAGAGCCAAAGCCTGCTACGCTGTTAGAAAGAAAATCACTCGGCTCCCCCCGTCTTTTGCGTCCAATTTATGTCCAATTTGCAGACTTTCAACATTGCAACCTCGCAGTTCATAAAATCAAACTCAGCCTGGGCTAAGTCTCCAGGTAATGGATTTAGGATCACGGGAGGTGTTACCTGCAGTTCATGATGGGTAACTTTCTTGTTAACTAAAGTCCCTTTAGCTAAATGAGTTCCAGGTTTAAGTCTCCCTTCTTTCTTTTTTTTGGCAGGGGTTTGGGGACGGGGGTGGGGTGGGCATAGAACCTTATTAGGCAGCGCGTGGAGAGCTTTTCATTGCAAAGGCAACAGAAGAAAAAAAAAAAAGGGGGGGGGATAAGCCAGTCTTTGTATAAACGGAAGGTGGTGAAAGGAAGACTGTGCACGGGGTCTGGAGGATCAACCCTCCGGCTCCACTCGGCCTACGTAGGGGCTCCGGGAGCCGGCCTGGTGCTCGCAGCGGAGCCGGACGATTTCCGCAGGTAGCTGGGCTCTGCGGGGAGAGAGAAACCGCAGAGGCAGGGGCTGGAGGGACGCGTGTGGACATTCAGCCCCTCTCACCCACTCCTGTGCCCTTGTTCCCAGCAACGAATTCACTTTCATCCACTTGCCTTGGGGACTTCCAGTCAGTAGCCCATTGTTGAAGGCAGGTCAGTTTAACATCCTAGGTGTGTCTGAGCGTGTATGTGAATGTACACACCACACTGAAACACACGCATGTGCTCACACTTCCGACTGAGGATCTGGTCCAGAAACCTGGAGGGAAATAACCCTTCTGAGATGAGTGGTTCTTCAACTGTCAGTCTCAGGAGTGGGGTTAATTGGATGTCTGTGTTTTTAAAGCAAGTCATTTATTGAGTCACTCCACTCAGAAAGCTAATGAAATGCTCTTTAATTTGGGCTTTCTGTTATTCCTTAACCCAAGACGAGCCACTTCTATATTTAATTTCTTTGAAAAATTATTTCCCCTATAAAAATCGCATGGCTGCATGTATTTCGTCACTCATCCGTATATTCACATCTCTTAAGCTCTTCACGTGGCTTTCCTACTCCCTGGCCTGGTGGTTTTGCCCTCTGTCTTTCTGGTTTTTTCTGAAGCTTTCCTTGTCTTTTCTGATCTCTCAAAGAGTGTGGTCAGATAACCTGCTTTTAGATGAATACTTACCGTTCCTAGTCTTGGAACAGTGAAAGAGACCTAGTCTCTTTCAGTGAAAGAGCTGAGTGCTTCCCCTATTGCCCTTTTGTCCTATAGAATGAAAATGCTCTGTTACATACATTTGTTTACAAATCGTAGTTTCTCCTGTCATAGGGAGATTGTTGCCATGTGGGCCAGTATTGACTCTGTATACGTTGTTTGTTTCGAGACTAATAAATGATAGACAGCCTATTATGGGATTATATGTATATATATACTTACAGTTTATAGTCATAGTTATGGTTATAGTCATAGTTATATATGAACATTACTGTGCTTCCATTTTCTCCACTTCCACATCTGTAAAATGGATATATTTTTGATCAGGTTAGTGGATTGTTGTATAAACCTCTTATCTTTAAATAGGTGCTCAACTCGTAGTGGGAATTTTTTTTGGGGGGGGGGGAGGTTTGCATGGTATTATTCTCGTCCTGCATCTCTCAACAAAGTTTAATGAGAAAGAAAGCAATGATTTCTTCTTTCCAAAAACTCTGCATAAACTCATTTCACCTTCTTGCTGTTGTAGAAAGACTTAACACACAGATTTGAGAAGGGTCTTCAAGGAAATATGCTGGAATACTTTGGAAATGGGTGACAAAGATTCTGGAATCTCAGTCTAATTACTCAACACACATGTACATAATCATCGGGGAAAACCGTTCAAGTTCAATCAACCACAGAGTGACCTTGATGAATTGTTGGAATCGTCTCTGGCTGATGTCATTTCTCTCTCCTACCTGCGTTGCCTTTGAGGGCAGATATACTCCTTCTTGACATTCAGGTGCTCTCCCCTGCTCTCCCTGGCTTATAGGAGGTAGGTGGTGACTACCTACGAAGAGGCCAGTTGGCTCAATGCCTTGGGTCTTGTGAGTCATCGTTTCATTCAAAGGAGCTACCACCGCGCAGGGCCTCAATTTCAATGTCGCAATCTATGAATTTGAGGGAAAAGAAGCTGAAGGACTAATTGGAAAATTTAAGTCACCTTTTAGTCATGTGCCCTTGGAGACTGAACCTGCTCACTCAGAACTTGGCCTCCAGACTTGTGTCCTTTGGTTTGTGCGAGGCGTCTGGAGGGAAACCATGAGCCCAGTGTGGTGTCCTGGGTGGGAAGGGTGGTTGACCTGAACCCCAAACACCTTTCCCTGCCATACGCCCCTGAGCAGCTCAGAGTTTGCCTTTACAAGCCAAGCATCAGAAAATGTCTACAAAATGAGGTTGGGACAGTTATACGGCGGTAGCCGTGTTCTATTTTTAAAAAATGGTGGGGGACTCCTAGGTGTTCAGGGTTTGGCAAACA
This sequence comes from Lipotes vexillifer, assembly GCF_000442215.2. Taxonomy (NCBI): domain Eukaryota; kingdom Metazoa; phylum Chordata; class Mammalia; order Artiodactyla; family Lipotidae; genus Lipotes; species Lipotes vexillifer. The sequence goes on from NW_006780945.1 coordinate 4,819,551, forward strand.
AATTTAGCAAAATATTTTTGATTTGGAAATGGAGAGGACACCCTGTCCCCAGGACACTTGTCTTTTATTTCTGTTAACAACATAAAATGAGTTTTAAAACACATTACTGCTTTTAATTCATCAAAGCTCTATTCGTTCAAAAGGACATTAGTAAGGCAAATATTAGGAAGGTAGAAGCAAGTTTATCAACAGTTGGAATTAATATGATCGTCTGCAAAAGAAAGCAAGAGAACCAACGAAAATAATTTGAAGTAACAGGTATAAGTTGTTGGTGGCTAGTTATCAAAACAATATAGAGGGTCAGTTACTTTCCTAAAAAATCAAGGTTAGCCTTGAATTAAATTTGAGATTAGTCACTTACTAGCTGGGTGAATATACTCAACCTTTCTGTGTCTTTTTATTTATCTTTAAAATGCAGCCAATAATAGTTTCCGTGTCGAATAATTATTGTAAGAATAACTGATATAGCATCTGTAAAACATTCAGCACCAGGCCTCCCGTAGACATGCCTAATAAAATTAGTTTTAATAGGTTAAAAACGAAATTTTAAAATGATCTCATCCAAAATTGCCATTAAAATGTCAAAAAAAATTCTTAGAAAAATTTTAGAAAAAAATAATGTAGGACTGATAAGAAAAGTACTAGACTTTATTATGGGATGCTAGATGTACTTTGACTAATGAAATAATATGCTATCTTTATAAATTAGGAGGCTCAATATTATAGTGATATTAGCATATGCACAATCCATTGACTATTTAGTGTTTACTGTATAGCGTTTATTGTATAATGATTAATGTGTGTGTGTGTGTGTATCTCAATTACTATTTCTATCAACTCAGTGAAGAAGGAATTATTGTGCTTAATTTATAAAAGAGGATATTGGGGCTTAAAGAAGGAAAAACCACAAGTCCGTACAGCTGATAATTGAGGGAATGTGAAATTGAGTAAAAGTGTATAATTTATTTCTAATTTAAGAAATTGATAGGACTTTGAAATTGCCTAAATGGTTCAAAGTTAACTGGAAAAGACAAATCCCTGAGAGCAGCCAAGGGCAGTTTTCAAACAAAGAATAGCATATGTACAGCTGTCTCACCAGGTATTAAAATATATTATAAGACCATGAAAGGACAGATTAATGGTACAGAACGGCATCAAGAAATAGAATCAAAAATAAATGATGTTAGCTTAGGTTTGCTTTAAAATCAGTGTCTAAGGTAAACATTTTCATGCAGATAGCTTGCATGCAGGGAACCGTCTCAATGGGCAGGAGAAGGCAACCGGAAAGACTGAAAGAAGGAAAGAGGCAGAGCCAATCTAGGGCTGCATTATCTAGTTAATAACGCAAGTGGGAGACTGGACTTGGTCCCACTGGGGACTCTGCGAGGAGCCACATGTAAAACACAGCTTCTTCATCGAGGGACAGAAGACCTGTGTATTTATCCAGTCTCCCGTCCCACACACTGGTCAGGGCTCACCCTCGGTCAAGGGTACGATTCACTTGAACTTCCAGGTTTGTGCATGTGTCATAGTGGCTGAGTGGTTTCGCCACGCATCCCATGCAACTGTGGCAGAACAAGTCCTGGGGCTGCAAGGGAGAGATTGCTGTTTTCAGTGGAAGCAAAGCTGCAGTCAGATTTCAGTCCACTGGTGGCTGCAGCAGTGACGAGAGTAGAAAATGGGCTGAAAAGATGTGGTGATGCAAGAGCAGTATTAGATACAGTGAAGGAGTTTATAGTGAAAGTGGCACTTCAGAAACACTGAGGAAATAGTGCTTTATTTGATTATAGAGTTAGGAAAGCTGGTAAAAGATGAATAAAACTTAAGTTTCACGAGGTTAGGTTCCAGGTGAAATAATAATTTAAATGGTAGAAAATAAAAATACTACAGGATTAGAGGAAAGTTCGGGTGAGTAGTTTTTCTTTGATCGTTTGTTTTAGTTTTTGTTTTTGAACAATCTTAGGGATGGAACAGACTTGGAAGCCATAATATTTAAGACTAAAAACCATGGATGAAAATATTACAACTAATTTTTTAAGCTTTTAAAGTTAATCCAAAATAGATTTTGCTCTTCAAAAGTTGCTTTTCTTCTCCAACTAAACAGTTTTATTAAATTAAATAAACATACGTGAATTTTTACTATTTAGTTGCCAAGTACCCATACCCACTCTCTGTACTAACATACTAATATGTAATATTCTGTGTTCAGCACTTAGTAACTGAAAAACGTATGATCAAAGAGAGATCTAAACCACCCTTAAATATATATCTAAGATCTAGACAAAAATTTTTTTAAGATCAAAGTCAGATTTATACTCATAATCTATTAGGGATGTAGATGCATAAATGGGACTTTGAAGCAATTTAAGAGTAAAAGGTTTCCTGTCTTAATTTCACCGCTATTTGTATTATTTTAATATGGTAGTTTGAGACATATCTTTTTTTGTCAGAGTTGGAGAAACGGTGGTTTAGTGGTGATGCCCACATACACAGAAATTACTTTATTTTTGGAGAATTATAAAGTGAAGAATTTAGGCAATTAGTTGAATACTTATTATCACCACCACCCCCTAGCCCACATGCCTAAACATGTGTCATCAGAAACCTTTTGGTCTAAGTTATAAATACATTTGATTATTTCCCTACTTAGCTTTTATAATTTGATACAATTGATACGTTCAGAAAGTAGCTTGATTAACAGAGGGTAGCCTAAGTACGTTTTTAGTAGGCACTTTTATCGTTGGATGGTTTGCAAAGTACTCTCAAATGAGCAATGAATTTGAATTTTTTTTCTAATTCAGATTCAAATAATTTTTTAACCTCTTCCCTATAACAATCTCATTTTTACAATCAATGTAAATTGGAAAACATAGTTTCTAGCCTTAAGTCTTCTCAGAGACACTTTAAGTCGCGGGCCAAGATCTAAACAAACCAAAACCAAAACCAAAACACAGCAACAAAAATAACCATTCAGCTGTGTAATTGTCAGAAAAATGCTACGTAGAAGAGAAATGGTCCTAGCCATGAGCCTAAGATTAAGTAATTCCCCCAAATAATATGTATGAGGCAGCCTTTTCAGTTTCTTAGCATCTTTCTTCATGCATCTGTTTTTCTGACCACGTTTTTCTGAAATGGATTTCATATTCAGTGGGACCAAATGTGTTCATTTGTGTTTGGTAACTGACTTGCTTTTAATCTACTGTGAGGACTTAGCAAACACAAGCGATTAATTCTAAAACAACTGGAAAATTAGGTGAGAAAAAAACTGGCCACAAATTGATTGTATAGTGCAGCATTAACCCAAAGAAACTCATTTTTTGAATTTTCCAGTTTGGGGACATTAGGGAAACATGATTTTGGACAGAATTTGTGATGCTTTTTTCTCCATGGGCTTTGAAGGAGAATATCTTTGGGAAATAATCAGCAGCTAGAATTTGTTCTGGCTGGTACTTCTTTTTCCTTTCAGCCTGTCATGTTCTTTATAATTTTTTTTAGTTTAATAATATGCAAAGACTTGAATGTGCAGGGCTGTCATACTTTCCACTGGGCTTCAAAGAAAGAAAGCAGAATGAAGCTTGTTGTAAACTTTTATTTCCATTTTCTGTTTTACGTAACCTTATTTTAGTAGCTCCAGTAAAATGTAACCACATTCACCAACACTTAATTTGGACTAAATGACGAAAGAAAGCCAAAAATAGCTCAGAAACAAACAAATTTGGAAGTGTGTCTTCCACTACATCAGATGTTGTCAAGTCACAACTTCTCATTTGTTGGTTAAAAAAAAAGAGAAAAGGGAAGATGACTGAAATCAATTGCTAGAAATATTTGGGCAATCAAGCTTAATTATTCTTTTCTATTCGGTGTTGTAGTTGTTAAGTACAATTATAAAATTAAATGAAATGACGTTATGGAATGAAATGTGATTCTTTGCTGAATTCAAATTGGCGACAGTATTACTAGTCAATGGCGTTTTTATATAAAGTTTATATCGTATGTTCCATTTATTGAAAATCATGGATTTCTACACAAGTTAATGAAATTATAATATACTCTATTGTATCTGAACCTACCATGAGAGTTTGATAATACAGACAGTGGTGGGATAAATTCAATGTTCCTTAAAGTGTAATTAACATCTGTGTTTTCTTTGTACCTATTTATCAATCAACTACTAAATTGCTTGTGAGCCACTACAAAAATACCTTATATTCGTTTAATGTTTTACAGAATACAAAATAATTTTATAGGGGTTTGCTTTTTTTTTTTATCCAAACAGTTGTCCATGATATCTGACGTTTCAAAGCCTGTGATTGGTCTTAGATATTATGACTCAAGATCCAGTGCATTTCTAGAATATCCGGATACGTTATATGTTTATGCTATATAAAAACACACTGTTGTACTTTACCCCTTTAAATGCAGATAGTTGCTAGCTGTACTTATTTTAAATAACCTGAAATTTTAGCAAATTAATATAAAAACTAACGTGTATCCAGGACCGGCTTATACTAGGATGTGTACTTCTTTTTTCTTTCTTTTTTTTTTTTTTTTTTTTTTCAGCTTTGCCACAGCTGTGCCAAGCGGCACGCAGGATCTTAGTTCCCCAACCAGGGGTCAAACCCATGCCCCCTGCAGTGGAAGTGCAGAGTCTTAACCACTGGACCGCCAGGGAAGTCCGTAGGATGTGTATTTCTGTTCCAATTATGTATTGCTATGCATAGTTTTGGTCGGACAAACTTACTAAAAAACTTAGTGGCTTAAAATGACAACCATTTTATTCATGTGCTCATGATTCTGCCATTTCGTCAGTGCTTTGCAAGCATAGCTCATCTGCTTCAGTGGCATCTCTGAGGTTGTTCTTGCGTACACTTCCAAGCCAGCCCACTCACATGGCTGGCAGGGTGGTGATGGTTGGAATTCAGAAGTATCCATCGGCCAGTAACCTTGGTTCACACTTCTGAATGGATTTCTTGGTTCTTCTCTAAGCCTCGCTGTGGGACTAGCTTGGGTTTCCTCATAGCACTGGGTTCTTAGGTTTTTCCAAAAGAGCCAGAGCAGATGCTTCCTAAAGGTTAGGCTCAGAACTAACCGTGTCACTTCCGCCACTTTCTATTGGTTACTATCAATATGATTCACAGGTCTGGCCCGTATTTAAGGGAAGGGGATTACACAAGGGTGTGAATATCAGGAGATGTGTTTCCCTGGGAGCCGTTGATGTAACACACAGAAACTTGTCCACAAATGTCCATAGCTTTATTCATAATGGGCCCTACCCTGGACATTACCCAGATGTTTTCCAAAGGATGAATGGTTAAACAAACTATAGTACATGCATACTGGTAAATGCTACTCAGCAATAAAAAGGAATAAGTGCAAGAACTTGGGTTAACCTCAAGGAAACAGTGCTGAGTGAAAAAAGCTAATCTTAAAAGGATGCATGCGACCTGATTCCATCTGTATAACATCTGTGAAGTAACATTTTACAGAGATGAAGAATGGATTGGCTGTTGCCTGGGGCTGGGGAAGGTAGGCATGGCTATAAATGGGTCAGTGAAGGGAGCCTTGTGGCGATGCTGTAGTTGAGTATCTTGATCGTGGTGGTGCTTAGAGAAGCTACAGATGTGGCAAAATTGCACAGAGCCACACACACACACACACACACACACACACACACACACACACGAGTGTATGTAAATGGCAAAGTCTAAACAGGTTCTGTGGGTTGTACCGATGTCGATTTCCTACTTGTGTTACTGAACCCTGGTTTTAGGAGGTATAGGTATTGGAGGAGGCTGGGTGAAGGGTACTTGAGACCTCCCTGTACATTCTTCGTGGCTTCCTGTGAAGCTTTTTTTTTTTTTTTTTTTCTTGCGTTATGCGGGCCTCTCACTGTCGTGGCCTCTCCCATTTGCGGAGCACAGGCTCCGGACGCGCAGGCTCAGTGGCCATGGCTCACGGGCCCAGCCGCTCCGCGGCATGTGGGATCCTCCCGAAACGGGGCACGAACCCGCGTCTCCTGCATCGGCAGGCGGACTCCCAAGCACCGCGCCACCAGGGAAGCCCCTGTGAAGCTTTTATTATTTCAAAATTGAAAGTAAAGAGGAGGAAGAAGGAGATGCCCTTGGGTTTGAAAGGGGGGTTGTTGGGGGAAATTTGTGCGGTCAAAGGACTTTGGCTCAACCCTGGGCACCCGTCTCCTAATGTACCTAGGATTTTGTCTGTATTCAGGTATGGTGAGTTCAACACATCGGAGACAATTGCCTTTGAGAAGATGGTTTGTCACTCACAGTTCCCAGGAGGAGAGAGGGAACAGGTGCCATGGTTTGCAGGACAACATGGGAAAGTACCAAGGTCAGTCAGGAGGCAGGTGGAGAATGGGGAAAGCACAGACCAGAGCCTTTATTATCGTTTCAGCAGAAAGAAAGGGGGTGAGGCAGCGTAAGCAGCTGAGCGGATTTAGAATTGGAGAGTCTGAAGGATGTTGGCAGGCTCTGGCCAAAAGGGCTGGGCCCAGGCTGTCCAGTACCTGGCCTTGGGGTGACTTAAAGGAAGAGGAATAATGGCTTGGAGTGCGAGAATTTGACAACGGTGGTGATTGAGGGGGCAGGTGTGCTCTGGATTGGTTGGTGTTCATATCAAAGGTTCACTCGAAGGCAGGTGGTTTGCTGTGTCTAGGAGCCAACGAACCCTGGGAGGGCCAGTCCCACCCCTCCTGGGGTTCGCAAAGCCCCAGCCGTCATCAAATACAGAAAATTTTAACAAACGATTCATGGATTTACACCACTTCCCAGCAGTTGTAACACCAGAATATTATTTGACTCCTCAAGGCTCAGTTTCTCCTTCTTTATAATTCGGATAATAACAACATCTAACTCATCAAATTGCCGTATGTATGGGCTAAAAAGGAAGTAATCCACGTGAAGCGCTTACACCAGGGCCTGGCATCTGTTAAGCACTCGGTGTTATGCAGTCTTGGACTCTTAAGAAAGCTCTGTCTGATACAGTGGTGGGTGGGTTTGGAGGTTTCAATAAATCTTTGCTCAAATAATAATTTATATAATTACTCATTTCAATTTTAGGACCCTGTTCTCCTGGAGAAAGACTCTTTCAAGCTGTTTCGTGTCTGTTTTGTTGTTACTTATACTAAATTCCAGAATGAACTCCAGTGAGGAATACATTTTGGTAGCAAAGAAAATCTTAGTATTATTGTAGGCTATAATGTGTATGAAAGACCGTTGGATTCTCCAGAGAGAAACAGATTTGGAAATTACCTGCGTGAAGTGCAATAAACATAGGTACTCTGACTTTGAACGTGCAGTTTCTTCCATGGCAAGCACTCACTCAGATCCGTACTGTATTTCTAGGAAATGGTTGATTTTCAGGTGTAATATGCTCAAGCTGCATTCAAACACCAGCTGTGTGTAAAGGGGTCACTCATTTTCTCTGCATGAAGATGAATCCTGTTTTGTCAGCTAGAGAAGATTAAAAGTCAGCTGGTAAACGGACAGCTTCACCACTGACCTGTGGAACTTCACAGGGGCATCCAGCTAACTGGGGCACCCCTCATCACTTCATAAATTAAGAACATTCCATAAATAACAACTTACTCCAAATTAGGTGGGAGAATGACATTTCAGGAGCTGTGGAGACGGGAAAGATGGACAGTTCCCTAGAAAAATGAAAGAGGCCCCTTGGGAGAGCTCATAAGGATGGCTTAATTTTAGTCAATGTGACAAGCTGAACACAGGCTTGATAAACCCCAAAACTATATAAATTGTCTGAGAACATTGGGACACAAGTGATCCACTTAACTAAGAATCTGAAGTCAGGGACCTTTACAGTTGTACTATATTTTCTGCAATATGATATGCAATTAATTCTTCCTTAAGTAAACAAATCGATTAAAATTTCATTATGTCAACGTCTCACAATAAACCCAGATCCAGTGAACACCTTTCTTTTCACTTATGTAAGTCTTTATAATTAATTCTGGATTTATGTCATTGGCTGGTCAGTGTTACAGTCACCTTACTAACTACTTAAGCGCTTTGAAAGCTGTCGGAGCTCACAGGAACCACTGAAGCAGTGGGTGCTAGCCCACACTTCTAATCTAATCCTTGTTTTGTGAAGCTTAATTTTCCCGTGCTGCGACATTTTCTTTGAACCAGGTAATTAAAAGTTAATGTCAGCATTTTATGCACAACAATAATTCTGAGTTTAGATTTCAGCTGGACAGATGCCGTGACATAATTCTGTTCAATACACAGCCTGGTAACGCCTTCTTTCTTTCTCGTTTTTCAGTTTCAGCCCCCAAAACTATTTTGTCGTAACTGAGAACCTAAACTATTAGGTGATACGAAGACCCTGAGAATTCTCCACGTTGATTGGCTTTTACCCATATTTGTGTTGTCAATAGGCTTTGGCTGAGCTCCCCGAAGTATTTCAGTGCCACGCATGCAAGGGGCAACTAGAGAGTCTCCAAGAATGCAGGAAATCCTTAAGGACCTGGTACAATTGCCCACCAACCAGGTAGCGCGAGCTGGGCAGCAAAATCAAAGCCTTACTTGACACCCGAATCTTGAAGTAAGATGGCGCTCCCTTTCACCATATAGGAACGTGCAGAATTTTCAATAACTTTTCAAAATGTGTTCATATGTATTAAATGCTTCAAGAATGACCCCTTTCAGGGTAGATCTTAAATGTCCTCACCACAGAAAGAAGTGGTAATTGTGTGAGATGTTGGAGGCGTCCGTACCCATAAGGTTTGTCTTCATCTTGCAATACTTAAGTGTATGAAATCAACATGCGTACAGCTTCAGCTTACACAGTGTTCTATGTCAATGATAATACAACAGGGGAGAAAAAAGAGTGGCCTTTTGGTAGGAAGAAAAACAAAACGAAATCAAATAGACCATAAACATGTAATTTACACTTATTGTCTCATGCAGGTAGAGCAGGATAATCGACCAGATTTTTTCCAGAATTAAGTGTTGAATGTGTGCTTACCCCTTAAAATAGGTTACAAGAGAAAACGATTTATACTTCAAGAATCTATAATTTGTATAACATCTAGGATCATAGAATCTTGGACGTGTTCTCTAAGAGCAAGAAGAGAATGGAAGTGGCTGCATTCATTTTCTGTTCCTTAGCTTAGACACCAAAGCCTGCCATCATCTGACCTGAACCAATTTGAACAAAATAAACATTTTCTGTAGCCAGATCCATAGTTCTCCCATGTTATACTGCCTCTGTGACTTGTTTATCTTGCTCCCTGGCCTGAATTATTTTCCCAATACTCCTTCATTAACCAAATTTTTCATATGTTAGAGACCTTGAGGAATACTAAACTTTTGTCATTTTTTTCTCCTAGTTTTCTAATTCAAAGTTTTTCTTGATAACTCCTCTCCGTAGAACTATCTTATTAACATAATTATGATTAAAATAATGCAGTATACTTGATTAGATGAGACTGAATATGTCTCAGGTTTTCTTGTAGAGGTTGGCTTTCAGTTAACAAGAGATGAAAACTTCTGGGGCAAGAGCCCTGTGATTTTTCTCCCCTAGAAGCTTGGCAAGTATTAGTGACAGGTAGCGTACGAAAACGTACTCTTGACTGACTTTTACACCTACCTCATCTACCTTCTGTGGTCGAGAATATCCCTTGTGGCAAGGAAAAGGGCATCTTTTAAAATAATCGTAATTACACTATGATAGACTTGCACAGTTTAAAAACAAAACAAAACAAAACAAAATAGATGATCCTTCAGCAACATGTGTGCATGTTTCCTAGACATTTGGGAAAAAAAGGAAAACTGTCACAGCATCATGAAATGGTCCTGGATCTGTTGCAGTATCATCAGAAAACTTCATCCGCATTAGCTATCTAAACTTATTTTCTATTGTTCTCCACATCTCAGAATAGTTTTGAAATTAGACCCGGGGTCAAATTCTGGGGTTTTTCCGTTGACCGGAAGGGCCACCTTGAGTTCCACCCCTGGGAAGGGTCAGTGTCAGTATCTCTAAGTGGAGGTAAACATGCCTTCCACGTGGGGTAGTGGGGAAGATTCAGTGGATTGGGGGATTTGTCTTTCTTCTCCAGACGTTGGCCTTGTCTACAAATCTTCCCTGAAGCTGAGCACTTTGAGAGAAAGACGCAAACACAGATGATAGCCTTACATTGCATTCCCTCCATTCTCAGTGTACAACTCCCATTACTTCCTCACAGAGCTAGAGGGCTTTTATCTTCCTGGAGTAGCCAGACTCAGACAGGTATGCTTGTTCCTTTTCTTCTGGAAGTCTTTTCTCGGAAAGCTTTCTTTTCTGCACTTCTCCTCAATTCCTCTCTGTCAGCACACGTTCCATCCTGCCGTTGAGGCCCAGATGGATCTTCTAGAATTATTAGGTCCCGGATAGAGCTATTTCCTTTCTCTGACGCGTTTCTTTGCCCCTGAAGCTGATGTTACATTTTCTAGTTAGAGATGCTCTTTGGTGCTGGATTATCTATCCATACCACTTAATCCTATAACAAGTTAAAAGAGCTTCCAGGGTGAGAGCCAGAAGGTTTTTCTCTTTTCTTTTCTTTTTTTTTTTCCATTCTTTTTTCATTTAGTCTTTTTTTTTCCCCACATTCTATTTTTTATTTTTTTTAACATCTTTATTGGAGTGAAATTGCTTAATCTGCATCAATTGTGTCGGCTAAGAATTCGTGATACAACCAGAGGGAACTATTCTCCCCTCATTATTTATTCTCAGCTCATTTTTTTCTAAAAAGGTTTTAAGGTAGCTTCCAAGGCAGTGTATCTGGGCCTGAATAATAAATTATTTTGGTATGCGTGGCTTTGCACTGTACACTTCCGCAATGCTTTATATCATTTTTATTCTGTTTAACCTCCTGCCAATCCTGTGCATTAAGCGGCTATATGTCACTGCTCTGTACGTTAGAGAAAAACAGATCCTGCTCTGCAGTAGTGAGTTTTCTTTCCTGTCCTGCTTCCCAGCGTGCCTCTCATCACTTGGGAAGAATACTCTTCTGTTTCCCTGAGTCAGTACTTTAATCACACATCTTTGAGACCTTGATTGCCAGTGTAATGGATACACTGAATCTGATTATTTTGGAAGGCAATCAGATCAATATCAGAGAAAGGTAGATGGATTACATGTTTTATCAAATGCTAATCCATAACATTCTCAACGAATTCTATTTGGAATTACATGTGGATTGAGGGGAGATGATATTTTTAACGGGGAAACAAATAGAAAATGAAAGTCCCAAGGAATGGTCAAATAGTTTAAATAGGAACTAGTGCCTCTCTGTTCTCAGAATGTACTTGGAATTCAAGCAGGTTGATGGCAACCAATAACTTCCGAGCCCCTAGAAGGAACAATGATGCAAAGAAGTACATCTATCCAAAATGGGACTGTAGAAAGGATTTATTAAATAGCTTAACTTTATTTGCATTGATAAACAAGCCTTTCTAAGAAAGGATTTTTTTTTTTTTTTAAAGTCGGTTCCTAAGTGAGCCCGCTGCAGATGCCTTTTGGGATTTTTGCAGTGTCATTATGAGAAACCGTCTGTCTAGGCTTCTTGCAAAATCTCCCCAGCTCCATCCAGGTGTTGAGATTTAAGGATGTGCCGTTCCTTACATCAGCTGCACAGGATGGACTCTCACCCACACTGTCAGCACCTCGTGAACAAGAGAAGGCCCTCTTTGTATCCTTCCTCAAGGCACCTCAGTGTAGCTATCTCATTCTGTTTCAAATTAACATCAGTGGTAATTTCCGCTGGTTATCCTGTGTAAAAGGAACTCTATATCCTTCAACTGTTCTCCGTTTGCAGGGCACTATGGGAGGCTCTTAAGATATGCAAATTGTGTTGTCTCAGTGTCCCTCTCTTGGGGAAATTTTTTTTTCCCCTTCCTCTTAGCAAATCTAAAAGAAAATGTTAGAGTTTGGCTCTTAATACTGGAGGGAGAAAGAGCAGTGATGCAGGTTCTCCCTCTGAATCTTCTCTCAAAGGAAGATCTTTCCAATAAGGTTGAACGTTAACACTTTGGAAATATTGCGGGAACAGGTGACAATACGTGGTAAGATCACACTTTGAAGGAATCTGTACATATATTGGGAACCTGTCACTATCGTTTATGTGTTTGCCAGTTATTTTGCTGGAAGTGAAATTCTGCCCCAAAATGAATTCTGCTAATGTGATCTTTAAGTGACTGTGATAAATGATCAAGTCTTCTCTCTTTGACCTAATAGTTAAAAATACAGAAGGGGTCAGACTGGCACAAGTTCAAATTTCACTTCCATTGACTATGTGATCTAAGTTACTTAAAATCTCTTAAGTTTCAGTTTCCTCATCTCTAAAATCAAGGTGATCATACCTAGGTCACGGTACTGTTACAAGTCTAGCACAGGATAATATTCCTGTTACATGGTCATCATTCAGCCTAGGAAGACTATTATTGTTATTTTTATTTTATTGCTTTGGACAACTACGTAGTTGATTCAGTATCAGTATTGAAGCCTAAGCAGTGTGGGGGAATTTTTAGTGACACGCTCCTGCATCATGGATCTGATCAGTTGCAGCTGAATTCACTCCATCCACCTGTTGTATGCAATTAATAGATAATTTATTACTAAACTGGTAAACGTTCCACAGTTTTTAAGTCAGCACAACAATTCGGTTTTTAGCCACGGGGAAAAAATGATACAGATTCTAATAAATGGCTTATTATAAAGGTAAATTTCTAATTTAAATACCCTATAATAGGTTACTAGTACATTGTGTGACAGTGAATTTTCCACGAGGGCCCTCATGTGTGTCCTTCCCACCCCCTCCTGCAGAGCTATAGCCCCTACCTCTCCCTCCTCACTCTTCTGGATAAAATCCAAATTGCCCAAACAGTGGCTGCTAATCCTCCCTCTCCTAAGAATCATGCTTAACCAACTATTCCAGAACATATAGCCGCTGAAAGACACCACTTGCTGAAGCCCTGTGGAAGATCCCACCCTCCTTGCCCAAGTTAGAATGCCCCTTTGCAGTCCTCTTTGACCTTGCATTTTGAAATAAAGGCTTGTGCTCTTGGTACCTTTGTTGGTTTTCCTCCACAGTATTCTGTGTATTTCTTTTTTCCTAAGTTTAAGAAACACGCTACACAAAGGGCAGAATATCTTACTCTTTACCATCTATAATTGTTTTGAGAATGATGCTTTGAAAGAACAATGACAAATTACAGTTACTGATAAAAAGCAGACTATCTCAGGCAAAGGCCTGTAAATCTGTGTTGGGGTTCAGGTCACGTTACCCCAAAATTGGCACCTTGGCGTGTTGAGTATTTTGAGAAAATGGCAGAAACGGGAGGGTCACTCTGACCACGTCTCCCCTTTGCCTTTCTTTCCTGAGACAGGTTGTAAAACCCTCATGTGAGAGGGTCCCTGTACCTGCAGGAAAGGAGCGTCTTTATCTCTGCGAAAAGGAGGGTTGCAAAGTCAACTCCTAACAAACGGGCCGCGCTCAGTGCCCCTCCCCTGCCCCACCAGGTTGCTACCGGTACCTCATGGTCCTTAACCGACATTGTCCCCTCCTCGTGAAATCCAGCATAAAAATACACCAATCCTAGTGTTTCTCTGGGTCTTCGTTTCCTTATGGAAGCTCCCACATCAGGTAAAACTTGTACTAAACAAATTTGTATGCTTTTCTCCTGTGAATCTCTCTTTGTCAGTTTAATTTTCACACCCAACCAAGGACCCTAAGAAGGTCAAGGACAGCTTTTTCCTCTCCTCTGTCAGCCTGGGTTCAGACTCTTGGAGATGCCAAGTTTAGAATTCATTTCTCGAAATCCCTTTCAACAGAATCTTCCAGTTCCATTAGAAGTAAAGTAACCACTAACACTCTCGACACTCTTCTCAGATATATAAGAAGATCCAACGTAGAATAAAAATAGGTGAACAAAAGCGTAGCTGTCCTAGGAGAGCTCAGCCTAGGAGAGACTCAGACATTGCTAGTCGAAGAGGCTGTGGACCAGGGATCATCAAACTAAGATCCGGATGCCAGATCCCGCAGGCCTTCTGCCTTTTGTATGGCCTGTGAGTTTAGACTGGTTTTTACATTTTTAAAGAAGGATGGATCCTCTTTTGTGATGTGTGACTATTATATGACGTTCCAAATTCAGTGTTAGCGAATAAAGTCTTATTGGAGCACAACCGTATCCATCTGTTTGTAGGTAGTCAGACTGCTTTGGCCCTATAAAAGCAGAGCTGAGTAGTTGGGAAAGAGACCATAGGCTCCCAATGCAGAACATACTTACTACGCGGCCCTTTATGGAAAAAGGCAGCTAGCTCCTGCTACAGACCAGTGAAATCACGTATAGCCATTAGAGTCCTGTGTACAAAGTTAGTTTTCATTTGCTCGTATTATAGAGTTAAGGAAATAAAAGCGCCATGGGAAATTATATACAGTGTAATATCGATTATGTAAAATCAAAATGAGTAAATGAGTTATAAAGAAGTATGCTTAGACGTTAACAGTACTTGACTTCGGATTGAAATTACACACGTTCTGTCCACTCCATTCCCCCACCACTTCTCCGTGCTTGGACGGGATGACGGTAAACTAGAAAATCAAAGGAAAGATAATGAAAGCACTTTTAAATGAACTTGATTTGTATGCCAGTCTGTTCAGTTCTTTCTGCACTTTGGTTCTGGTACATTAAACAAGGAACTTATATTTTATAACTATATTCTGTTAATTAAGGCTCCAAAGACCATGTCTAGTTAACTTTATCTCTAAGAATTCATGTAGCATGTATTTTTTGCTAAAATAACTCTTCAATTATTAAACTGCATTTAATTAAAATTCAAGTATAATCTAATTCCAGTATGTCTGTATCTCACAAGTAAGGCAAATGTTGACAGCTTACTGTTATTTTGCTAAGCTGGGAAAGGTAACACTAATGAACTAGCTACAAATTGTAAATGAAAAATGTGGAATGTAGTTTTGGAGTTAAAGAATACATTTTAGTTTTCAAATGACTTATTTAACTAGTTATCTATGGAGAAAACCCATTTATATAAATATTAATTTTATGGTAAGAATTTTCCTTTTTAATGTTTTTTTAAATGGAGAAGGATAAAAAAAAAAAAAACCTAAAGTTAAGCCCTTTGCTATAATTCAAGTAAACTCAGAACGATATAGTTCCAACAGATGTTTACCTATATGAAAATGAAATACAGAGATGTGCCTGAGATTGAAAAAGATGTGCACATATGTGCATATATTCAAGGCCAAGTAACTCTACAGATTTATGTCTGATTAAGTTAAAAGAAATGTCCCTTATAGATTTGTTTTTTTCTGATCAAGATTTGCATTGTCAGTAATTTTGTAAATGTCTACCCAGAGAGGACATTTGTTATTGGCTAGGCTGATGGATTAGGCCATTTTGGTCATTCTTTATTTACAAAGCATTTGTTTGCCTTGAAGCAAACAGAAACAGGCTTTCAAACCATTATAAAGCCAAGTATTTTTGCAAAGAAATGCATGATGAACAGAACTTTGGAGAACCAAGTAAGAAATAGACGGCCCTAACACAAGATGACCCTTCTTCCAAAATACACTCGTCACTTCCCAATTATCATGCTTTTACATCTCCTTTACAATGTCTCAATTCCGTTTTGTGATATTGAAGAATACAGTGTTTTGATTGGGAGGAAAATATGTCAAAAAATGGAACAAATTGTCGTCTGAATGGTCATTGCAAATAACTCAAATAGATAAACCCTGTGAATGAAAGAGTATTAAGTTACGTTCGGCCGTGCACCTATGTTTTAAGGGAAATCATTAGCTTGCAAAATTAACTCATTAATATGTTGATTTTATTATTATTATTTTTTTAAGATTTATTATTTATTTATTTATTGGCTGCGTCAGGCCTTGCTTGAGGCACGCGGGATCTTTCGTCACGTCTCACGGGCTTCTCTCTAGTTGCGGCATGTGGGTTTTCTCTTTTCTAGTTGTGGCATGCAGGCTCCAGGGCACGTGGGCTCTGTAGTTTGTGGCACTGCTGGCTCTCTAGTTGAGGCGTGTGAGCTCAGTAGTTGTGGCACGTGGGCTTTAGTTGCCCCGTGGCCTGTGGAATCTTAGTTCCCTGACCAGGGAATCAAACCCGCATCCCCTGCATTGTAAGGCAGATTCTTTACCACTGGACCACCGGGGAAGTCCCGATTTTATTATCTTTTAATCTTATTAGACCAGGGATGAAAATGTATGATACACAGGATGGACAGTACCCCCCACCCCCCGCCTTCTACACTTGGGACACCCTTTTTCTCTGAACTTGAATAAAAACTAGAATTCTCAACCATCAGCCCAGGCAGCTACGTACCATCAGCTGAAGTTAGCACCCGTAACAGAAGGGATGCATGCATTCCATGTCAGCTCCCCCAGGGCAAGGCTTCCTTGCATTCATCCTTCTACCCCTAGATGGGTTCTTATTAACAACAAGAGCTAACACTAAGGCTGTGCTTACTAGACACCAAGAAATTTTCTGAAAGCTGTTGTCTATTAACTGTGGACAACTTGCAACCACAAAAAAGGACTAGGGACTCCAATCCCCACTTCACAGATGAAAACACAGGTCCCACAGGTTTGGTTAATGGCCGCAAGGCCCACTGCAGGGCAGTCAGACCAGAATTCAAATCTGAATTCCAGCCTGGCTGCCCAGCCTGCAGAGCACCCCCTGCAGAGCATGGCCTCCCCAGCATTTGGCCGTTGCTTCTTAAGGGTTGAAAGAGAGAAAAGAACTCTGGAAGTGTTTCTCTAGTTGTGGAAGGAAGCACATTGTGTGCAATAGTTTTAATCTCAATAACCACCTGCCCCTCTGCTCATCATAACCTCCTCGCCCTGTCTGACCCACTCCAACCTCCATTTAATGCCTTTCTCACCATCACTCTTGTTCTCTGGAAGCAACTGCATAAATTATGCATTAATTGCCATCAGTCATAATTAATTAATTCCCATTGGTTATCTAACCTTTTGAAATATTTCCCATTGAAAGAATCAATTAAATTTTATCCCAGAGGAATTGATTACTAATCACAGGAAAGACTTTTGGAGGGCCAAGGCAGCTCCTAAAATCTAGCCACGGAAAGGCAGTTTATACTTCCTGTGACCTATTGCTCGTGGGAAGCCTAGGAAACAAGGTACCAGGACCTGGAATAATTTTAGGGGCTCACAGAAGTGTTTTAAATAGTTTGGAAATCAAAAAGAACAAAATGTAATTCTAGGTCAAAAATAATGCTGTAATATAGAAAACCAATATATTAATTTTCATACCAGTGCAGTTGGAAAATATGATTTTACTTCCCTGTCTTTCTGTCTCTCTGTCTCTCTCTCCCCTCTCTCCCTCCGTCCAACCCTTCCTTTCTCCCTTTCTTCCATTCTTTATTTAATTTATTTATTTATTTATTTATTTACTTTTTAATGAAAGAAGGGAGCCATGGAGGCAAAAATGCCTAGGGTCAGAAATGACGTAACGTGGCCCTGGTTGCTGATGGGAGAAAAATAACTACAGATCTTCCTCAGCATACGATGGGGTAACGTCTTGACAAACTCATCATAAGGCAAAAACATCATAGTCGAAAATGCATTTAATACACCCAACCTACTGCACATCATAGTTTAGCCGAGCCGACCTTAAACATGCTCAGAGTGCTTACATTAGCCTACAGTTGGGCAAAATCTTCTAACACAAAGGCTATTTTATAATAAAGTGTCAAATATATCACGTAACTTTTTGAATATCGTCCTGAAAGTGATCAGCTGAATGGTTGCCTGGGTGCAGAGTGGTGTTAAGTGTATCGGTTGTTGACCCTCACAATGGCTTGGTTGGCCGGGAGTGGCAGCTACCGCCCCTGCCCGGAATCCCTGGCGAGTAGTTTACGGCCTATCACTAGACTGGGAAAAGACCAAAATTCAATATTAGAAGTATGGTTTCTTCTGAATGCATATCACTTTTGCAACATGGTAAGCTTGAAAAATTGTAAGTCTAGCCATCTTAAGTTGGGGGCTATCTCTATGCACTTGCATGCTTTCAGTTTCTTCTAACAACTGGGTCTAAGAAAAAAAAAAAAAAAAGACCAAAACCAAAACAAACAATCAAAAAAAGCCCAACCTTTTTGATCATACTAATAACTGAATCTAAATTATTTTGTACCAAAGGATAAAATAATTTTTTCGTGTAAAATTATTGCCAGGGTTTCATACAGAGAATGGATAAAGATTTGAACCTTTCTATGGTTTGTTATTTCATGAGAAGCCCAGAGATTTGGATATTTTATTTTTCTCTTGATGTCTCAGTAATTCTGTTAAATAACTAAATTGGGATAACAGTCGCAACAGAAGAACAATTTATTTGTCTCTTGCAAAATATAACTGTCTGATTTTGTTCAGAGGAGAAAAAGAGGTTTTATTTCTGTTTACTTATCACGTGATTATCTTAAGTAACTTTCATTGTTAAAATAAGAACCGTTTTGGTAACTTGCCATAGATTTTGCTAAATTACAAAATCTTAAGGCAAAAATAATGACAACCACAAAAGGAGTAGTTGCTGAATTTTGAGCTACTAAGTCTTTAGCCTTCCAGAAATTCTCAGAAATCACACACCAAGAACATGGGCTTTGCGCTATTACACACCAGGACTTCTAGAATTATCCTATCCAGTACAATAGCCACTAGTCCCCTATGGCTGTTTCCATTTAAATTTAAATTAATCAAATTTAAATAAGATTAGAGAGTCAGCTCCTCAGTCACACTACCACATTTCAAGCTCTCAGTCTTATGTAGAATGTGGCTGCCATATTGGAAAGGGCAGAACTTTTCCATCATTACAGAAGGTTGTATTGGAGGTTAGCATATAAAAATTTAGGCTTTGTAGCCCATGTTGTGTTTGTTGCAACTACTCAACTCTGCCATTGTAGAGGGAAAGCAACTGTAGGCAATATGGAAACAAATGGGTTTGGCTGTGTCCCAATACAAATGTATTTACAAGAATCTGAAGTAAGTAAGAAAGAGAAAGACAAATACCGTATGCTAACACATATAAATGGAATCTAAAAAAAAAAAAACCTAGGGGCAGGACAGGAATAAAGATGCAGAGCTACTAGAGAATGGACCTGAGGACATGGGGAGGGGGAAGGGTAAGCTGGGACAAAGCGAGAGAGTGGCATGGACATATATACACTACCAAACGTAAAATGGCTAGCTAGTGGGAAGCAGCCACATAGCACAGGGAGATCAGCTCAGTGCTTTGTGACCACCTAGAGGGGTGGGATAGGGAGGGTGGGAGGGAGACACAAGAGGGAGGGGATATGGGGATATATGTATCCGTATAGCTGATTCACTTTGTTACACAGCAGAAACTAACACACCATTGTGAAGCAATTATACTCCAATAAAGATGTTAAAAAAAAAATGTATTTACAGAAACAGGCAGTGGGCTGGGACTGGCTGCAGTATGTAGTTTGCAAAACTCTGGACTAGATTATCCATCCAGGGCACTAAGCGCTGTGTTGGACACACAGTAAACATTCAATAAATAGTCGTCTTTTCTATTGCAAGTACTTAAAAATAAGAACAAGAGCTGTTAGACCAGAAATAACCTAAATGTTCCACAGTTTTTCCATATACGATTTGGTGTGTTCCAGAAATAATGTAATAGCTATATTACTTGAACACGATGCTGTAGGAAAAAAAAAAAAAAAAAAAAAGGGGGAGAAACAGAAATTTAAAAATATTTACTGGAAAGATGCTCTTGATCCGTCTTTTTATTTTAACAAAGAATGTAGGTTGTTGACCCAATGATTTTTAAAAAGGACAGAAACATACACGAATACTCACACATCTCTGTGTAGTGACTTATATGTCTTAATTTTATTATCTTGCACCTGTGTTTTCAGCGTTTTCTACATATTGTCGCTTTCACGTTTATAATCGGAAGAAAGAACATGCTAAACTAATGGAAGTTACTGGAGTGCAGTCCTCCCCCAGTGCATTCCTGATACTGGGGTGGAAAACACACTGAACACGCGCTGTTCTCACTGAAGCACAGAGTTGTCCAGTTCTATTTAGTCTGTCTCTATATACATATTTTATAAACCCCATTGGTCTGAGACAAAATAATAATAGTGTGAAGGTGGCCAAGCATGTAAATCTTGAATAATTTAGGGATACGGTTTAATGGACTGCTGGATTGTTTATAGCTTCAAGATAATCACTTGGAACTTAGGGGAAATTTTCATAGACCAAATCCCTCCTTTACTCACCATTTTTGTCTCCTTGTTCACCTAAACGTGAAAACAGAAGTTGAAATCGCTATATGAACCATGTTGCATCTTCATCAGCAGTTGGTATGCACAGATTATACAGAGATGTACGCTATCCAAAAAGAATGAAGCAAACTAACTCCATATTCCCTGAGAATTTATAACACAAGAAAATACCTACAGCAAGCTATTAGGTATAAAAGTGGATCCATACACTACTTGGATTTGGTTTATAATACAGACAAAACATACAAATGTTCAACTAAATATTTAAATTTACATTCCAGAATTTTATTCTTTTGAAAACAGGTAAAATGTCACGTATATTTGTATACACACACACGCATACACACACACGCTGAAGATAAACAGAAAACTTTGAATGTGTATTAAGTAAATGCGCAGAGAGTGAATTTGAAATGTACCTTGAAGATAAACAATTCTGTATAAATATTTAGTCCAGCAGGAAATACAGCTTTAGCACAATTTCTGGCAATATTTTATTAGAAATAGAATGCAACTTTGTTTTCCTTTTTCTGTGTTTGGAGCAGCAGCTTTCCAGGGAGATTTTAGAATGATTTAAAATTCTCTTCTACTGAAACTATTCTATTTTGTGAATTTGGGTGGCCTGATTCCTTTATTTCGAATTGTTATGAAATTAATCATAATGACAGTTATTTAAAGTAGCTAAACATGTCTATATTTTTATCTTCTTGATGGGCAGAAATTCTGTTGTAGTATGGGTTAGTATATGTAAGAAAGGGAAAGCTGTTTCCCTTTTCAGTTGAGAAAACTTCACTTGGGTAATGGTGTGATTTTTCCATCTGAGGCGGTTATACAGGCATTAGCCAAGGAACCTTATAGGAAAGGACGAGATGTTAAGTTTTACCTCAAGATACATTTACAAGTCTTGTTTGGCAGCATTTTCTCTGAGAACAAGCTGTGCTATATATTTCAGAGAAATTGAAACCATATGTTGACACCTAAAAAATCTTGAGAAAAACCACTGGAGTTTGCAAGAAAACATATAAATATAATCAAATCGTTGTAGAATATATCTACTTGGAGTAACAACTATAATACTTTACTTGTTTTTCAAGGAGCTGTATTAGTGATCGTAATGCTATTAACTGTAATACACCATGACCTAATTGAAGCTGACTGATTGAGTTAATATTCAACTCTTCATCTTGTATTTCCAAATTGAAATGAAAAGATTTAATAGTACCTGCTTCAGTTTTCGTAATAATTATGTTTCCTCACTGATACTTGGCATACAGAGCTTCCCTGTTGAAAGACTGGGGTCTTGGAATGAGATTTAGGCCAAAATGAAGCCTCAGTAAGGAAAAGACTATTGGGGGCATATTTAGGCTGGCAGCTATTTGATGAACTACTGAACAGCCATTGCAATTTCCCTAGCATTCCCACAAGTCACTTTTGTCCTCAAATATTGAAAACAACTCTCCCAAAGCACTGGCTTCAATCTTAATTTAAAGATGGACACCTGGCACAAGTGACCTGTCTCAATGGAATCTGCATTTAAAGGTAGATATACGACAATTCTTCTGGGTTCCCAGAAATATACCTACTTAGAGATAATTATAGTAATAGGATATGGAGTGGTCTTTGCCTGTAGATGCGTCACTTTGAATAAAGGCACTGATCACATCATTGCCATGGTGTGACTTTAGATTTCTATCCACATGGAAAACACAAAAGTAAAACATGGTTATGATTTTTTTTTTTTTCTGCGTCCATTTGGGTTAGAAATTCTGTGATGGGGGTCCGACAGAGAGAAAATCCTGTTATCAGCTGCTCATCACTGTCTGGGATTGCCCTTCCCTCCTGCCGCCAGAAGTATCCTGATCTCCAGCCCATTTGCTATGACCATCACTGCTGAATGCTCTCAGCCTGTGACCTCTGTGCATCTTTTTGTCGTTATTTTTTGTTGTTAGCTTAATGGATTATTTGATATTGAAAATAAGGCAATTTTGCTAATGTACTTTCTCAAATGTTTCTTTCACACACTTTTTCTTTTCTTTAAATTTTAAGTTATGAACAGTGTATATGTACTGGCAAATCTGGGCCACCTTGCCAATTTGGAATCCCTCCTAGTTATGTAGGCTTTTTTTTTTCTGTCTGTTTTGTTGTGTTTTTGCTGGTGGTAGTGGACTATGTATATTGAACAAACAGTGCATTTCTACCTCAATTATTTGGGAAGGGAGAATATCCCCTTACACATAGACTGTCACCACCACCGTCATCTCTTCCTAAGGGGCAGTAAAGTGTCTCAAAGCTTCTCCAGTGCAAATTTGCACTGCTCCTTCTCTTTTCATAGAGACTCTCAATGCTCCTCGGATCCCAGATCATATGGTGAAATCTCAAGCTACGCATAATGTCCCCGGAGGTTTATAGATGTGAGTGGAACCAATTTGGTTCTAGGTTTCTTTTTCCCCACCTTGGGCCGCAAATTTTACAGCATTGAATGGATGTTTTAATCATTGTCTTTACCCTTCTTGGAGACCCAGAAAACCTCCTCCCTCAGCATCTGATGCTCACACTTGACCTATTTCTGTATGATATTGGTCGACCTAATAGCATACTCATTAATCAACCGTTTAGTATCTCTCAACCTTGGAATAAACTTGGCTTCCGTACCTATCTTTCCAATTTGGCACCAGCCCCTGACTTCTCTGTCGGTCTTGAGAGTTTGCTGGTAAACATCTTCTTTCACTGGAATCAGTGTACATGGGTGGCCTCTGACACTCAAAGGTTAGTGCCCAGTGTCTTGCTGCCTTTGGGGCTGCCCACTAAGTTAATTTCCTTAATAATAAACACCTATGGCCTCTCAGCTAATTTACGGCCCAGAAATTCCTAAAATATCCTACGACTAGTAATTAAAGTTACAGTAAACCAAAAAAAAAAAAAAAAAAAAAAGTCACATAATCATCCCCTAGTCTAGTTTGCCCAGGGTGATATTTTTACAGGATTGTGGCATTATAATTTTGAAACCTAAATAATTTTATCATCATTTGAGTAGTAGATGAAATTTCCACCGAGTATCAAATAGCTCATTCTTCCATGGCTCACCAATAAATAGTGCATTTACCTTGAACTCTATGATTTGATTAATCAGATATGAAGGAAGGTATCATGTTATTGACCTTTAATTAAAAACAACAACAACAACAAACCGCATCTAAGGTACAGTTGTACATACTTGCTCTTTTTTCCAAACATAGTAAGGTCCTTTATTTACCCAATAGCAACCTACCCCCTCCTCTTGTTTAAACTGCTAGTAAACAGGATCAGTATTGGGTTGTTTCTGAAAGCAAAGTCTCTGGATTCAGACATGCATTCAAAATCAGGATCCTTTCTTATAGGTTGAACAACTTTGGGTAGGTGCCCAATTTCCTGATGCTCGTTTTCCTAATTTATGAAATGAGAACAATAGTGCAGTTGTGGTTTAAAATGAGAAAACATATGCAGCACACTCACTACAGTGCCTATCATATCATGAATGAATTTAGCGTATTTAGTTTAGTGTTAATATAATTGCTTGTTGTTAGACAAAAGTTGAAAACTAGAATTACAGAAATAAGTAAACAACCATGTAAAACCCGTTGCACCTAAATAATTCATTTTGGATAAAAAAGAGTGGAAAACAAAACAAACAAAACCCAGGGATTGGCTTGGATAACCTATCAATAATAACTGAATGGGCTAATAAGAAACGATTCAAAACTTTATTTGTATATTTTTGCTTCTATAAATGTATATACGTATATTTATTACATATGTGTATACGTAGATACATATAGGCAGATCTATCTATCTATCCCTTTCTTTGAGCAAAATTGAGGAATCTCTTAGCCATTTTCCATTGTCGCTCCAACTTACTCCTGGTTAGAATCCTAAACCAAACTTACGACTTTAAAAACATGAAGGAAAATTACAGAACCGAATGTTAAGGCTATCAATGCTAGAGATCATTTTTTTCTGGTTCAAATAAAGAAAGGAAGGAAGGAATGACATAAAAATCTACTCTCCCCCTTGGTGCTTGGAGATTCTGTACTCTCTCACCAGCCTGCAAGCAGATAAACTCTTGGAGCTCATGGTGTTTTCAATTCCAATGTCGTAGACTAGCCCACTGCTTAACTTTCCCGAAGGAAGTTAAATAATTTAGGGTCAGACCCTGAGGTAGTAATTAACATGCTCTAGAGTTTGTAAGCTCTAGGCTCTGTTGTCATATGATTCATCTTCTGAGTGGCCGTATCCACATTCAATAAAATGAGCTACTGTGTAGCCCCTTTGAAGAAGCTCGTGAAACAGGGGGTTTAATTTGTCTGGAAAATAGAGACTAAAATATGGTGCAGGTCCCTGATGGGAAACGTGGCTCTGTTCTGCAGTGTTCCCACCAAATATCTTGGAAAATGGGCCATGTTAACATAGCTCTCTGGAGTAGGGCCAGAAAGAAACAGTGGATGTTCTCTTGTAAAAACCCTGAAAGCAGCAAGCAACCCATAAACAGTATGCAGACTGAGTCTGAACATGGACCGCTTTATGTTCCCTAGTGGAAGGATAGCTTATTTGTTCGTGGATTTATAGCAACAATGTGATGTCATCAAGTGATTTATGGCCAGAAGCATAGCAAGTGTCAATATACAGTGGTGGGTGGAAACATCCTATTCTCACCAAGAAGCTGATCCCCACACGAGGCTGTCTTTGCCTTAGGGTGGGGTAGATGTAGGAAAACCCAACTCGTTAGTGTTACTGGCAATGGGACGACAAGGGAGGTGAAGAATTATTGGAGTCATCCATCTTAGGAAAGGATTTGAGGAACATAAAATCAGTTTGTTTAGAACATAAAATGATGATTACAAACCAGACCATCTCTCTAATCCTTGACTCATCCAGTGACTAGTGTTTGATGTTCCACAGGAGGGTGGGAATGGTGACTACAAAATCCAGCCACACATGTAGTGAGTATTCATTTTTAATGAGAAAAGGATAGGATACTGATAGTACCATGTGATCCTAAAGAAGCATGGCATTATTTTATTTTTAAATTTATACAGAGTAAAAGTCACTCTTTTGCTTATACAGTTCTACAAAATTTAACAAAAAGTAAAGACTCATATAACTGTCACCAGAAAACAATAAGCACAAAGCTTCCATGATATAAAAAAAAATTCCCCCGCCCTCCACCTTTGTAGTCAGCGCCTATCCTCACCCTTAATCCTTGCAACCACTGATACTGTCTCTATTTAGTTTTGCTTTTTCCAGAATATCATTCAGGTTAATCATGTAGTATGTAGCCTTTTAAAACTACACACTGTATGCATTTGAGATTCATCCATGTCATTGCATTTCTCAATAGTCCATTCTTTTTCATTACTGAGTAATATTCCATTGTGTGGTTATACCACATTTTGTTCATCTATTTACGAGGGCATTTAAGTTGTTGCCAGTTTTTTGGTGACTGTAAGCAAAGTTGCTGAAACCACCTATGTACACGTTTTTAAATGGCCATCCATTTTTATTTCTCTTGAATAAATACTTAGGAGCAGGATTGCTAATTCCTATAGTCACCGTATATGTTTATAAGAAACGGAAGAAATGTTTTGCAAAGTTGCGGTATCATTTTGCACCTACAGTGCATAAGAATTCCAACCACTCTGTATCCTTACTTCACTTGGCAATGTCAGATGTTTGTTTGTTTTTGTTTCTTGCCATCCTGATAGGTAGGTAGTGATATCTCACTGTGGTTCAATTTGAACTAATGCTTGTGATTTTCTATGTAGATGATATTAGCCGTGAAAAGAGAGTTTTATTTCTCCCTTTTCAATTTATGGTACATCTATACAATGGAATATTATTCATCAATAAAAAGAAATGAACTATTAAGCCACAAAACGCATGGAGGAACCTTAAATGCATATTGTTAAGTGAAAGAAGCCGCACTGAATAGGCTACATATGTAACAATATAGGCTGAAATGTTTAAAGCAATTATTGACAGGAGACCAAGGAGAAACTTAATTTGCAGTTATGTATGCCTTTGTGCAATAGTAACAAATAAATCAGACTAAAAGTAGATGACAGAGAGTTCAGCATTATAAATGACTGATGTAATTGCTTGTAGCACAAAACACAATGCATTTATAAAACATATTTTCTTTTCAAGAACAAATGGGACATTTATAAAAATGGACCATATACTATGTTATAAGTATCTATATGTCAGTTTCATTTAGAACAATTTTTTAATCAAAAATCCAGTACAATAGAATAGAAAGAGAATGATAGGTTTTACAAAGATTTTAGAAACTAGAAGACATGTTTCTAAGTTATTCATGGTTCAAATAAAAATACATGTTGGTAAAATAAATACATCGGAGAAAATTTCAGAAATTAACAGTTGGTTAGGATGTTGGCTAGAAATTCTCACACTGCTGACTGGCTTTGGTAGAGCCACCTTGTAGGCAGTATATAATAACGTTAAAGATACACTCAAACTCTAAGCTAACAAAACCACATTTAGGTTCATGCACAGAGAAAATTTCATCCATGTGTATGAAGGCACTCTCACAAAGATAGCTTTTTTTTTTTTTTTTTTTTTTTTTTTTTTTTTTTTTTTTTTCTTGG
>NW_006780945.1:4846773-4875533 GCF_000442215.2 Lipotes vexillifer
GAGCACAGGCTCCGGACGCGCAGGCCCAGCGGCCATGGCTCACGGGCCCAGCCGCTCCGCGGCATGTGGGATCTTCCCGAAACGGGGCACGACCCCGCGTCTCCTGCATCGGCAGGCGTGGACTGTCCCACTGTGCCACCAGGGAAGCCCAAAGATAGCTTTTAAGGATTACTTCTAATAGCAAAAATATGAAACAATGGAATTTAGTTTATTAATTAAGTAACTAATGCATAAATTATACTCTCATAAGATGAAAAATTAACAATTGTCAAAGTTAATGAATTAACTAGATCAGGTTTACTGTTTTAGACTTTGCCAGCCAAAGTGTAAGTTGAGAATATTGTGTACGTATTTATATAGCAAGAGATATGTTCCACATGTTCTGTATTGGTGAAATTCAAAACATAGTAATAAAAATTGAGTGTATTTTGGGGGTTTTTTGTAACATAGGTATACTAACAAGAAGAATAGGATTCCATTTATGGGGATAAAATTTCACCTAGTTGGGCTTGAAAGTTAATGTTGTGTATCATCAAATTGATTGCAAATGTTCATCTGTTAAAAAAAAAAACTTTCTTAGTTTAAAGGCTGCACAAAAAGAGGTAGAGGACAAGATTTGGGCCCATGAGCCATGGTTTCCCAGCGTCTGAGCTAGATCAATGTATCAGCATGATATTGAGTATAAACACATCTTGCCAAAGGAAACTTCCATATTGATGCCATTTTTGTAAACTATTTGAAAAATCAAAACATTACTATTACTATTGACTGATACAGATGTGTGGTAAAAGTATAAAACATGAACAGGAAAGACATACCAGCTATTAGGACAGGATCTGAATGCAATCTTTCATATTAAACTAATGAATCCAACATTTCTATACTAGAACTCCCTTTGTGCATACGGGGGTCCACATGCACACTCCAAAAACGGATGCTGGTTATAAACCAACTGGGGTTGGCCACAGGAATTTTGAATTGAATGCGTCCAAAATAAATGAATCATTTCCCTCTTCCCTACCTCCTCCACAGCTTCCTGCCAAATTATTCTCTTACTCGATAGCACGTATCTTAAGAAATATCACTTCCATCTTCCAAAGTCTTTTTTAATCTGCCCTTTCCTTTCCAAATATGACTACTATTTTCCAAATTCCCGTCCTTCGCGTCACCACTCTCTCTGTCTCTGTCTCTCTCTCATCCCTCTCTCCTCTGTCTTCTCTCCTCTCTCCTCTATTACCATTAAAGCCTTAATAACTTTTCTCCAAGAGAGAAATCTTTTTGAAACCCAAATGTGATCCTGTCAGCCGTTTCTTCAAACTCTCCAGTGTCTCCGCATCCTGGATGAGATAAAATGTAAAGCCTCTAGCAGGTCTTAAAAGACTTTTTTGAATTGGTTTGCTTAACTTCTAAAATTTAAATTCTTAGCTTTTAAATTAAAAAAAATTTAACTTCAAAGACCCCACCCCCCCACATACACATACACTTTATTTTCCACAGTTGTGGTCTCCAAGCTCCTATGATGACATACCCCTGTCAATAACACATTTTAGGATTATTTCCCAGTACATTTTTGTTTAATTAAGATATAAACATATCTGTGTATTTATTTACAAAGACCATATTAAATACTCTCAAAATTTAAAAAAAATTAAATATAAGTGGAATGTAATAGAAATCTCTAAATAGTTTATAGTTTTAGTATTAATAGCACACACATAAAAATCTCTTTTGGTTCTCACTAATATATTAAAATTAGCTAGACTACAAATAATGCATTTAATGAGAGCAAAGTGATGCTGTCTATTACCGCCTCTGAAGAGCTCTCTGCATCTGTACACAGAGGCTCTGCCTTGGTCCAGTTAATAAGAAGGAGATTCAGTGCTTCTTTCAAAGGGCAGATTCTTCAATTCCCATCATCCTCTCTGCAAATCAAGCCACAGCTCCTGGAATTATTTCTACTCTTTCTGAATTGACGTTTCACCCTATCCCCACTTCTGCTGAATTATTTCCATCAGCATTCAAACATTCTCTAATGTCTTTGTTGGTGAGACGTAAATTTTCCTCTACCCTTGGTTGACTTAAAACAAATAGGCTGCCAGTTATTTCTCCAGCAAAAATTGGTTTACTCGGAATCAGCAAAGACTGCAATTTAGGGTGTGCAACATGGCGAGCCTTGTGCAAGGAGACAAGTCTTTATAGAGGGGAAGGGAAGTTGGGAGGGCTCTAGTAAACAAAGAGTCCATGGCTTTTCATTGGCTGAGTTGTGACAGTCTCTCATTGGCTGAGTCCTTTCCAGGCAAGAAGAGGAAGATTTTCTTCTTGCTGGTGGGCCCTTGCCACCATGGTAGGGCGCGAGAGCTTCCACTTCCGGTCTCCTATTTGACTGAGGCTTCTGCTGACTAATTTTTCACACCTTCCAGGTTCCTCTTGCTGGTCTCTATAGTAAATTAATATGAGACAGAGTAATAGGAGAAAAACAAATAAAACTTTAATGGCATGTATTCATGGGAGAAACTCAGGAACACTGAGTAACTTGCCAAAATGGCTGAAGCCCTCACCTTAAAAACCATCTTCAGCTGAGGACAGAAGAGGATATTGGAGGTAGTAGGTTTGGGACCTCAAAAAGGAAAAAAGCAATTCACATGGCGATGGAAATGCAAATGTTTTGTAAACAAATGGGTTTGGGGCCACGCAGAGCCAAGAGGACACAGTGGGCTCTGGTTTCTAGACACTGCCGGTGTCCTCCACCACACCTAACCCATATTCTTTGGAGATATCTCTGGTGGTAGCTCAATTCCAGGGACAGGCGCTTTATCTAAATTCTTTTAGGCAGTTAAGGGAAAGGTAACAAGAAAAACTTCCTAAGCCTTCTGTTCCTTAGAGATAATCAGTCTAAATTAATCCATCATGCCAAAGAGATACATTTTGCCCCCCTACGTCTTCTATTTGAAAACCCTAGCAAAAGCATCGTGGACTCCAATATAGCCCAATCTCTCTTCTGTTCCTTGAAGGGGAGCCGATTTTGCCACCTCAAAATATGCCCCTTTAGCATAAGGTTTATCTTGAGCTGATTATTTTTAAGAAACAGCAGAGACAGGAGAAACTCTAAAAAGGAGAAGTGACCTTTTAGTAAGAGATTTACATTTAAAAGGGAAATCTGCATTTGTAAGGTTGTCTCTGTCTCTGCACCAGGAAGAGGTGAATGGCTCTAAATCTCTAGGAACTCTTAGCTTTCTTTTGCCTTTATCTAGAGGTGGTATTTAAGATGGTGGCTTGGGTAATTTGGGGAGTTATTCAGTTTTCCTGGGTATCTCCCTTGTACAAAGGGGTATACATGTTATTAAATATCTGTTTATTTTTCTCCTGTTAATCTGTCTTTTGTTGCAGGGGGTCTCAGGCAAGAACCTGCAAGTGTGGAGGGAAAAGTATTTTTCCTCTACATCCTCTTTATAGCAAAGCTCTTCCGAAGAAGGTTTCTATATAAACCTTCACCTCCTCTACTGAAGGAGCTCCTGCCAAGGTCATTGTGACCTTCACAGATCTAAATCCAGTTGCTAATTCTTAGCCCTCATCATACTTGACTTTGGAACAGCCTTTGCCCTGTGGGTGGCCCTTCCCTCCTAGACCTTGCTTCTTCACCTGACCCCAGGGAAACCACTGTCTCAATTCCTTCTGAATTTACGTTCTAAATCTTTTTAAAATTGTAATAAATTTCCTTATTTATTTTTGTCTGTGTTGGGTCTTTGTTGCTGTGCATGGGCTCTCTAGTTGTGGCGAGTGGCGGGGGCTACTTTTTGTTGCGGAGCATGGGGTCTAGGCGCGTGGGCTTCAGTAGTTATGGCGCACAGGCTGAGTAGTTGCGGCTCACGGGCTCTAGAGTGCAGGCTCAGTAGTTGTGGCTCACGGGCTTAGTTGCTTCGCATCATGTGGGATCTTCCCGGGCCAGGGCTCGAACCCGTGTCCCCTGAATTGGCAGGCAGATTCTTAACCACTGCGCCACCAGGGAAGTCCCTGAACTTAATTTCTGATCCTTGTTTACTTTGCTATTTCTTTCTGTTCTCTCAGACCTCTAAGATGTTGTACGTATACTGTGTCTCTACAGGTATACCTTGTTTTATATATCGTGCTTCACTTTATTGCAGCTTTTTACAAATTGAAAGTTTGTGGCAACCTGGCATTGTCAGGTGATGGTTAGCATTTCTTAGCAATAAAATTTTTTTTAATTAAGATATATACACTGGAGGAGAGACCTTCAAGATGGCAGAAGAGTAAGACATGGAAATCACCTTCCTCCCCACAAGTACATCAGAAATACATCTACATGTGGAACAACTCCTACAGAACCCCTACCGAACGCTGGAAGAAGACCTCAGACTTCCCAAAAAGAAAGTAACTCCCCACTTACCGCTTAGCAAAAGAAAAAAGTAAAAACAGAGACAAAAGAATAGGGACAGGACCTGCCCCTCGGGGAAGGAGCTGTGAAGGAGGAAAAGTATCCACACACTAGGAAGCCGCTCACTTGTGGAGACGGGGGGGTCGGCGGTGGGGAAGCTTCGGAGCCGCGGAGGACAGCGCAGCCACAGGGGTGCGGGGGGCAAAGCGGGGAGATTCCCGCACGGAGGATCGGTGCCGACCGGCGCTCACCAGCCCGAGAGGCTTGTGTGCTCACCCGCCGGGGCGGTCGGGGCTGGGAGCTGAGGCTCGGGCTTCGGTCGGAGCGCAGGGAAAGGACTGAGGTTGTCGGCGTGAACACAGCCTGAAGGGGCTAGTGCGCCACGGCTAGCCGGGAGGGAGTCCGGCAAAAGTCTGGAGCTGCCTAAGAGGCAAGAGACCGCTGTTTCGGGGTGCACGAGGACAGGGGATTCAGATCGCCACCTCAATGAGCTCCAGAGACGGGCACAAGCCGTGGCTATCAGTGCAGACACCAGAGACGGGCATGAGAAGCTAAGGCTGCTGCTGCCGCCACCAAGAAGCCTGTGTGCGAGCACAGGTCACTATCCACGCCCCACTTCCGGGGAGCCTGTGCAGCCCGCCACTGCCAGGGTCCCGGGATCCAGGGACAACTTCCCCGGGAGAACGCACGGCGCGCCCCAGGCTGGTGCAACGTCACGCTGGCCTCTACTGCGCAGGCCCGCCCTGCACTCCATACCCCTCCCTGCCCCCGGCCTGAGTGAGCCAGAACCCACGAATCAGCGGCTCCGTTAACCCCATACTGTCTGGGCAGAAACAGACACCCTCAGGCGACCTACACGCAGAGGCGGGGCCAAGTCCAAAGCTGAGCCCCAGAAGCTGTGTGAACAAAGAAGAGAAAGGGAAATCTCTCCCAGCAGCCTCAGGAGCAGTGGATTAAATCCCCACAGTCAACTTGATGGACCTTGCATCCGTGGAATACCTGAATAGACAATGAATCATCCCAAAATTGAGGCGGTGTACTTTGGGAGCAACAATATATATATTTTTTTCCTTTTTCTCTTTTTGTGAGTGTGTTTGTGTATGCTTCTTTCTGTGATTTTGTCTGTATAGCTTTGCTTTTACCATTTGTCCCAGGGTTCTGTCTGTCCATTTTTGTTTCGTTTCGGTTTTTTAGTATAGTTTTTAGCACTTGTTATCATTGGTGGATTTGTTTTTTGGTTTGGTTGCTCTCTTCTTTCTTTCTCTTATTTTTTTCATTATTTCTTATTTTTTTTTTGATAATTTAAAAAATTTTTATCTTAATAACTTTATTTTATTTTTTCCCTTCTTTCTGTCTTTTCTTCTCCCTTTTCTGCTGAGCTCTGTGGCTGAGAGGGTCTCGGTGCTCCGGCCAGGTGCCAGGCCTGTGCCTCTGAGGTAGGAGAGCTGAGTTCAGGACATTGGTCCACCAGAGACCTCCCGGCTCCACGTAATAGCAAACGGCAAAAGCTCTCCCAGAGATCTCCATCTCAATGCTAAGACCCAGCTCCACTCAATGACCAGCAAGCTACAGTCCTGGACACTCCATGCAAAACAAGTAGCAGGACAGGAACATAAACCCACCGATTAGCAGAGAGGCTGCCTAAATTAATAATCAGGTCACAGACACCCCAAAACACACCACCAGACGTGGTCCTACACACCAGAAAGACAACATCCAGTCTCATCCACCAGAACACAGGCACCAGTCCCCTCCACCAGGGAGCCTACCTACACAACCCACTGAACCAACCTTGCACACTGGGGGCAGACACCAAAAACAACAGGAACTACAAACCTGCAGTGTGCGAAAAGGAGACCCCCCAAAACAGTAAGTTAAGGAAAATGAGAAGATAGGGAAACACACAGCAAATGAAAGAGCAAAGCAAAAACCCACCAGACTAAACAAATGAAGAGGAAATAGGCAGTCCACCTGAAAAAGAATTCAGAGTAATGATAATAAAGATGATCCAAAATCTTGGAAATAGAATGGAGAAAATACAAGAAATGTTTAACAATGACCTAGAAGAACTAAAGAGCAAACAAACAATGAACAGCACAATAAAAGAAATTAAAAAGTCTCTAGAAGGAATCATTAGCAGAATAACTGAGGCAGAAGAACGGATAAGTGACCTGGAAGATAAAATAGTGGTAATAACTACTGCAGAGCAGAATAAAGAGAAAAGAATGAAAAGAATTGAGGACAGCCTCAGAGACCTCTGGGACAACATTAAACGCACCAACATTCGAATTATAGGGGTCCCAGAAGAAGAAGAGAAAAAGAAAGGGTCTGAGAAAATATTTGAAGAGATTATACATGAAAACTTCCCTAATAAGGGAAAGGAAATAGTTAATCAAGTCCAGGAAGCACAGAGAGTCCCATACAGGATAAATCCAAGGAGAAACACGCCAAGACACATATTAGTCAAACTGTCAAAAATTAAATACAAAGAAAAAATATCAAAAGCAGCAAGGGGAAAACAACAAATAACATACAAGGGAATCTCCATAAGGTTAACAGCTGATCTTTCAGCAGAAACTCTGCAAGCCAGAAGGAAGTGGCAAGGCATATTTAAAGTGATGAAAGGGAAGAACCTACAACCAAGATTACTCCACCCGGCAAGGATCTCATTCATATTTGACGGACAAATCAAAAGCTTTACAGACAAGCAAAACCTAAGAGAATTCAGCACCACCAAACCAGGTCTACAACAAATGCTAAAGGAAATTCTCTAGGCAGGAAACACAAGAGAAGGAAAAGACCTACAATATCAAACCCAAAACAATTAAGAAAATGTTAATAGGAACATGCATATCGATAATTACCTTAAATGTAAATGGATTAAATGCTCCAAACAAAAGACGTAGACTGGCTGAATGGATACAAAAAGGAGACCTGTATATATGCTGTCCACAAGAGATCCACTTCAGACCTAGGGACACATACAGACTGAAAATGAGGGGATGGAAAAAGATATTCCATGCAAATGAAAATCAAAAGAAAGCTGGAGTAGCAATTTTCATATCAGTCAAAAAATACACTTTAAAATAAAGACTATTACAAGAGACAAAGAAGGTTACTGCATAATGATCAAGGGATCAATCCAAGAAGAAGTTATAACAATTGTAAGTATTTATGCACCCAACATAGGAGCACCTCAATACATAAGGCAAATACCAACAGACATAAAGGGGGAAATCGACAGTAACACAATCATGGTAGGGAACTTTGACACCCCACTTTGACCAATGGACAGAACATCCAAAATGAAAATAAATAAGGAAACACAAGCTTTAAATGATACATTAAACAGGATGGACTTAATTGATATTTATAGGACACTCCATCCAAAAGGAACAGAATACACTTTCTTCTCAAGTGCTCATGGAACATTCTCCAGGGTAGATCATATCTTGGGTCACAAATCAAGCCTTGGTAAATTTAAGAAAATTGAAATTGTATCAGATATCTTTTCGAACCACAACACTATGAGACTACATATCAATTACAGGAAAAATTCTGTAAAAAATACAAACACATGGAGGGTAAACAATACACTACTTAAAGAGATCACTGAATAAACCAAAGAGGAAATCAAAAATTACCTAGAAGCAAATGACAATGAAAACACAATGACCCAAAACCTATGGGATGCAGCAAAAGCAGTTCAAAGAGGGAATTTTATAGCAATGCAATCCTACCTCAAGAAACAAGAAACATATCAAATAAACAACCTAACCTTACACCTAAAGCAATTAGAGAAAGAAGAACAAAAGAACCCCAAAGTTAGCAGAGGGAAAGACATCAGAAAGATCAGATCAGAAATAAAAAGAAATGAAGGAAATGATAGGAAAGATGAATAAAACTAAAAGCTGGTTCTTTGAGAAGGTAAACAAAATTGATAAACCATTAGCCAGACTCATCAAGAAAAAAAGGGAGAGGACTCAAATCAATAGAATCAGAAACGAAACAGGAGAAGTAACAACCGACACTGAGGAAATACAAAGGATCATGAGAGATTACTACAAGCAACTCTATGCAATAAAATGGACCACCTGGAAGAAATGGACAAATTCTTAGAAAAGCACAACCTTCCAAGACTGAACCAGGAAGAAATAGAAAATATAAACAGACCAATCACAAGCACTGAAATGGAGACTGTGATTAAAAATCTTCCAACAAACAAAAGCCCAGGACCAGATGGCTTCTCAGGCAAATTCTATCAAACATTTAGAAAAGAGCTAACACCTATCCTTCTCAAACTCTTCTAAAATACAGCAGAGGGAGGAACACTCCCAAACTCATTCTACGAGGCCACCATCACCCTGATACCAAAACCAGACAAAGATGTCACAAAGAAAGAAAACTACAGGCCAATATCACTGATGAACATAGATGCAAAAATCCTCAAAAAATTACTAGCAAACAGAATCCAACAGCACATTAAAAGGATCATATATCATGATCAAGCGGGGTTTATCCCAGGAATGCAAGGATTCTTCAATATATGCAAATCAATCAGTGTGATAAAACATATTAAGAAACTGAAGGAGAAAAACCATATGATCATCTCAATAGATGCAGAAAAAGCTTTTGACAAAATTCAACACCCATTTATGATAAAAACCCTCCAGAAAGTAGGCATAGATGGAAGTTACCGCTACATAATAAAGGCCATATATGAGAAACCCACAGCAAACATTGTTGCCAATGGTGAAAAACTGAAAACATTTCCACTAAGATCAGGAACAAGACAATGTTGCCCACTCTCACCCCTATTATTCAACATTGTTTTGGAAGTTTTAGCCACAGCAGTCGGAGAAGAAAAAGAAATAAAAGGAATCCACATCGGAAAAGAAGAAGTAAAGCTGTCACTGTTTGCAGATGACATCATACTATACATAGAGAATCCTAAAGACGCTACCAGAAAATTACTAGAGCTAATCAATGGATTTGATAAAGTAGCAGGATACAATATTAATGCACAGAAATCTCTTGTATTCCTATACACTAATGATGAAATATCTGAAAGAGAAATTAAGGAAACACTCCCATTTACCACTGCAACAAAAAGAATAAAACACCTAGGAATAAACCTGCCTAGAGACAAAAGACCTGCGTGCGGAAAACTGTAAGACACTGATGAAAGAAATTAAAGATGATACAAAACAGATGGAGAGATATACCATGTTCTTGGATTGGAAGAATCAACATTTTGAAATTGACTATACTACCCAAAGCAATCTACAAGATTCAGTGTAGTCCCTATAAAACTAAAAATGGCATTTTTCACAGAACTAGAACAAAATATTTCACAATTTGTATGGAAACACAAAAGACCCCGAATGGCCAAAGCAATCTTGAGAAAGAAAAACGAAGCGGGAGGAACCAGGCTCCCTGACTTCAGACTATACTACAAAGCTACAGTAATCAAGACAGTATGATACTGGCACAAAAACAGAAATATAGATCAATGGAACAGGATAGAAAGCCCAGAGATAAACCCACACACATATGGTCACCTTATCTTTGGTAAAGGAGGCAAGAATATACAATGGAGAAAAGACAGCCTCTTCCTTAAGTGGTGCTGGGAAAACTGGACAGCTACATGTAAAAGAATGAAATTAGAACACTCCCTAGCACCATACACAAAAATAAACTCAAAATAGATTAAAGACCTAAATGTAAGGCAGGACACTATAAAACTCTTAGAGGAAAACATAGGCAGACCACTCTATGACATAACTCACAGCAAGATCCTTTTTGACCCACCTCGTAGAGAAATGGAAAAACAAAACCATAAATAAACAAATGGGACCTCATGAAACTTAAAAGCTTTTGCATAGCAAAGGAAAACATAAACAAGATGGAAAGACAACCCTCAGAATGGGAGAAAATATTTGCAAACGAAGCAACTGACAAACCATAATTCAAAAAGAGTCATGTACCCCAGTGTTCACTGCAGCTCTATTTACAGTAGCCAGGACATGGAAGCAACCTAAGTGTCTCTTGACAGATGACTGGATAAAGAAGATGTGGCACATATATACAATAGAATATTACTCAGCCATATAAAGAAACAAAATTGAGTTATTTGTAGTGAGGTGGATGGACCTAGAGTCTGTCATACAGAGTGAAGTAAGTCAGAAAGAGAAAAACAAATACGGTATGCTAACACATATATATGGAATCTAAAAACAAACTTACGAAGAACCTAGGGGCAGGACAGGAATAAAGACACAGACGTAGAGAATGGACTTGAGGACACGGGGAGGGGGCAGGGTAAGCCGGGACGAAGTGAGAGAGTGGCATGGACATATACACACTACCAGATGTAAAATAGATAGCTAGTGGGAAGCAGCCGCATAGCACAGGGAGATCAGCTCGGTGCTTTGTGACCACCTAGAGGGGTGGGATAGGGAGGGTGGGAGGGAGACGCAAGAGGGAGGGGATATGAGGATATACGTATATGTATAGCTGATTCACTTTGTTATAAAGCAGAAACTAACACACCATTGTAAAGCAGTTATACTCCAATAAAGATGTTAAAGAAAAAAAAATGATATGTACATTGTCTTTTAAGACATAAGCTGTTGCACACTTAATAGACTACTGTATAGCGTAAACATAATTTTTGTAGGCACTAGGAAGCCAAAGATTTCATGCGACTCACTTTACTGCAGTATTCGCTTTATTGCAATGGTCTAGAAACAAACATGCGATATCTCCAAGGTGTGCCTGTGGCTGATCTCATCCATGCGCGTAGCTTTCCATCTACACACTGATGGCTTAATCCTGGTTTAAGTTCCCATCTCAAGGCAGGTTCTCTCTAAAGAGTTCTAGATAAACACTGACTTGACACACCCACCTCTGTGTGTGCTAGGCATCTCAGATTCCTCACCCCCATAGCTCCTCCCTCGTTTATGACCGTGTCTGTAAATGGCAACTGTACCCTTCCCTTTGTTCTAAAAGCCATGGAGACATCTCTCACTTCCTTTCTCATTTCACAAACCATATCCTATCCATCAATAAGTCTTTTTTTACTCGACCTTCAAAACATCCTATTTCTAAAATCTGAGCAACCCCCTCACCATCACAGCTGTCACTCTGGTCCTTGTCACTGTCAACCATCACGCTGTCTTATTGCAATAGCCAGCTAAGGGCTCAGTCTCCCTTCTGTCCCCATAGAGTCTGTTGGTCACACAATATTCAGAGTTATTCTTTTATAAGTCAGATCAGGCCTCTCCTCTGCTCAAACGCCTTGTGCATCCTTGAGCTTACAGAGAACATGTATTCCTTGCCCTGTTCCTTTCTTGGGGCACTGCTCTCCATCGTGTCTGCGTGAGTCGTTCTTTCCTTTGTTCAGGGCTCTATTGATGGTACACAGCTTCCCACCTACAGCACTCTTGCACGTAGTCACTGCCCAACTGATGTCCGCACATGTACGTAAGTATATTTTTATTTGTCTACCACCAGAACATAACCTCCATAATCCAGGGACTAATCCACTTTGTTAATTGTTGTGTCCTCAGGACAGAAAGTGGATAACACTTTTGCACTGTGGAACCCACACTTTTGCTTCAGGACACATCTTGGACTGCACAGGACCTGTGACTGTCTGCTGTACACTCACGATGATCTATATATTATAACCAGCAATGACACGTGACATGGGAAGACATTTGTATTCAGCCATATATTAAATATTAACGAACATTCATTTATTCATTTATAAACAAGTGGAGCATGAGTACATATTCCGTTTTCTCCCCGTCCTCCCATGGATTGCACTGCTCACCACTGTTCTCCACTTTGGAGAT
The DNA here is from genome assembly GCF_000442215.2 of Lipotes vexillifer. Taxonomy (NCBI): domain Eukaryota; kingdom Metazoa; phylum Chordata; class Mammalia; order Artiodactyla; family Lipotidae; genus Lipotes; species Lipotes vexillifer. The sequence goes on from NW_006780945.1 coordinate 4,859,026, forward strand.
CCCTTCTTTGACACACAAATCCACTCAGATAAGCTAAGTCCTCTCTCACATCCGTGCTTCTGCACCAGCTGTTCCCTCCAATTAGCTCCCCTTGTTTCTTAACATTATACATTGTGCTTGAAAAATAGAACAAAGTGTGAAAATTACTCTGCATGTGAGGATTCGGTTCAACAGACATCTGTAAACAGTTAACAAAATGTGAAAGTTACACGCCATATCGCTGTTGCTATAAATATATACGTGTATGCACTGTGGCCTTTTCCTGGATACACAGGGGTTCACACAATTCCTAAACTGCTTGCCCTAACCGACACAAATAAACGACTATAGCTCAAAAGAAAATTCAGACTACTAGGGAAGGAGGATCTCTACATGGTCTACATGGTGCAACATCTATTTATTTTTTTCTACACTCCTCTCACAAAAATACATAAATTTGCAATCAGAATTATATTTGAGACTCAGAATATACCACTTGCCTCTAAAGCTTTTTAGGTTATTGTAGGAAAATAATTGTCACATGGGGTTATTTTTCACTATATAGTCCATCCCCCAAAATAAAATAAAATAAAAAAATAAGGTAAAATAAAAATTGGGTCACATTCTAAACATTTTAATAAATTTGTTTAAATTACTTCGTAAATCATTTTAAAGATTATCCCCAAATAGATATTTTTTTGGAAAGGCCAGCATAGTCTTTGGTCGTGTTAGCATTGTATTAATGACAAGGTTTGATATTTAAATCATGAAACTAAACTAACTAGACACTGCGAGCTATGGCCTTTTTTTTGCCACAAGCATTATGCATAAACACACTAATGGCTCTTAAAACCTAAAGTGGGAAGGTACTGTCTTCTTCGCAGAATTAAATACTACAAAGAAAATATGGACAACAGAGGTATATGACGACCAAATATATTGCCAACGCTCAAACATTAAAATTAAAGCAGTCCTATTTTTCTCTCTTACAATCACAACACTGTTTGACAGCTGTTACTGTACCATTTTTTAAGACTGCATGACCAGTGTGGACTCACATTTCTCACACCTTTATCTGCTCCCTGACAGGTGTGAAGGAAAGGGGAGAAGACAAGTGTGTGGTTAAAACCACCACACTCATTTTGACTGTCAATTATGAGAAGGGGAAAAGCTTATTCATTAAATTGAAACCACTTTTCCCCCTTCCAATTAAAAACATCTTCTGCCCTCAGTCTCTTCCAAAAGTGACCTGTTACAGTGTGCGAATGGAAATTGCATTTGTAGAGAAAAGCAACATAGAATAAAGCATTAAAGCAAGAACATCGCTGATAGAATAGGAATTGTAATGTTTTGCTGTAGGAGAGTAACTTAGAAGACACTCAATGGAAAAACCGAAAGGTTAATAGCTTCCTTTTTACTTTTCCTGCCCTTAAAGATAGAATCTACCCATAAATCAACTATTTTCATTTCATTTTCAGGTTTCATGGAATCAGTAAAAGAGTATATAAGAGCATGACTCATGTGACATTTCGTGTTTAAATTGTACAATTAAAGAAATATATTTCTTCCTTCAACATTTCTACTTATTTAGACTAGGTAACAAATAAACTACATGCTGAAAAATATCACCCAGAGCCAACATTACACAAATAATAACCGTAAAATAGATTTTGAAAATTGTGTTTGCTTTTAATCACGGGATAGTTATTACTGGAATAATAGTGTGGGAGTTCTTACTTCTTGGGTTTTACTCTAAATTTTGCTGATTTTAGGTTTTGATTTCCTTATGAGCTAGGTCTTAAAATGTTTTAATGACTTCTTTGACGACCAAGAATCATTTATATCATTCTTGAGTTATCACAAATCAGTGCATTTCTGCTATAAAGAGGCTTTAGGATGCATTATACTTGGGGTAGAGGCTTACCTATATGGTACCAAAAGGACAGGTAAAAAATTAACATAACTGGTCATCTGAGTGTTTGAATATGTCTAAACTTTAACACACTGTCAAGGATCTGAAATGATTACATTATTTCAAAATGCTGATGTGTGGACACAATCAACACTTAAATAACTGCATATCCACTGTGCATTTCAGTTATTTTCCCCCAGTGTCAAAAGCAAGGTAGGAATGTGTGTGTGTCATTCAGTCTTCATGAGAAAGTGGAGGGACTTTATGAACAACTTGACAAGAACTCAAAGGAGAAGGGCAGTGAAAGAAAAGGTTAAAAATGTACTCTTGAGAGAGACTATGAGGAACGTAAGTATTTAGACAAAGAGAAAGACAGTTATTTTAGGGTTATTCAAAGATGAATAATTAACTCTTTTCTTATTGTTAACAACTTCAAAAATGATGGGCTTCCCTGGTGGCGCAATGGTTGGGAGTCCGCCTGCCGATGCAGGGGACGCGGGTTCGTGCCCCGGTCCGGGAGGATCCCACGTGCCGCGGAGCGGCTGGGCCCGTGAGCCGTGGCCGCTGAGCCTGCGCGTCCGGAGCCTGTGCTCCGCAACGGGAGAAAAAAAAAAAAAAAAAAGTAATGCCCCTGTACTGTACCCATGTTGATCCTAGGCTTGTTATCAGGGCAAATTGTGTGTGTAAGGAATGTAGTCTTTCATCATTAAATATAGACTTCTCCTTCCAGTCATGGATATGTTCCAATTTACCATTAAAACCTTTTCTCTTATCCCTTTGGTCCAGAGAAGGTATGACTTGGAGATTTCTCGAAAACTTTCTTTGATAGAAGCCTAAGTGTAAACATATTCAGAGCTCGGCTGGCAGTGTCTATGGAAGTAACCCTCATGGCCTTGTGCTACTGTTGGAATTTTAAGAGGGAGCCAATACCCTCACTCAGAACCAAGAAGAAGCAAAAATCACATAAAATTGTCAAGTGCTACACAGTAAGTCCCCCACACACAAACAAATTCGGTTCGGAGAGCACGTTTGTAAGTCCAATTTGTTCGTAAGTCCAACAAAGTTAGCCTAGGTACCCAACTAACACAATTGGCTATATAGTACTGTACTGTAATAGGTTTATAATACTTTTCACACAAATAATACATAAAAACCAAACAAACACAAAAAATAAAGGATACGTTTTTAATCTTACAGTACAGTACCTTGAAAAGTACCAGCTACATCACCACTGCTTTTATGCTTGCTTCTGGACACCCTGGGCTTGAAATAAAGATACTGTACTACTGCACTCTGTACAGTACTGTACAGTAAAGTACACAAAAGCCCGACCACTTGTAGAGGCTGCACGCACGTGACAATGTGCGCCAGACACGTGAACTAACTTACGTGATTGGACATGCGAACGCATGTTCGCATTTTAAAAGTTTGAAACTTGAAGGTTCGTATGTAGGGGATTTACCGTATTGCCATTGAATGTAAAATGAAGCTTCTAAAACCTAATAACAATCTTATATATTTTTTCCCCTAAGCAGCACTAGTTTACTTGCAGAAAAAGATCTCGAATATGTGCTAATGCATTTTGAAAACTGCAAATCAGTGTGAACAATAGAAACCTTCGCCTGCTTGACCAAGGTTTTGCAATAGTGCTTAGTGCTTAGCCATCATTACTAAGGAAGACAGTAACGTTGACCTTTAAATTATTTTATATCTTTTACTTCTATTTCCTGAGTAATAGATGTATTGTTACAGAAGCCAGCTAGTTGAATGATTCAGTTTCTGCTCATTTCATTGAGGCCAACGGAGATGCAAAAGATTAAGTGTTGAAAAATAGCTGCTAGGTGATTCAGAAGGTGAATTTCGCTTTTCTGTCAGTTGACTGATACCAAGCTAGTGATAATAAGACCTCTTTAGAGGAACGTAAATGTCGGTTTTGCGTCAGCTTGTAACCTGAGGAATGTGTGAAGAGGCAGCAGATACGGACACAGCTCCTCCGTCAATTTAAACTTGCTAAAGGGCCTTTTGCCCAACTCCCTAGCTTTGTGGTCTCAGGATCTAGTAGACCAGACCACTGAATGTGTCTTCCTGGGTGTTCAGGCCAGCGGAGCTTATCTGCAGACTCACATCCCCACCCTGTGGCTCTGGTCGACCCACCAGGCTGAGTGAGAAGCAGCCTCTTCACTGTGACATTTAGCCTCTTTCAGCATGAGTACCTGAAAGCACCATGTTCACATCCTACCTGAAAAGGAGCTTTCTTATTTAACTTAAATTCTGTAAAGAAAAATCATATTTCTTTCTCAACTCGATCAGTCATCTAAATTATTCTTGAACCACCCTGGAAATGTAAAACAGGTAGAGTCCTCCCCTAAACAGCAAAGCCTCACTAATGTGCGTCAGAAGGTAAAAACTGGATCAAAGGAGAAATAATTCAGATTTAATTTTGAATTATTAACTTTTGCTTTTTCACGTAAGAGAACTAATGAAAGAATAAAGATAGAAACTAAAGCTAGTAACTAAAGATATAAGTTAATAATAATAAATAAAAATAAAATAAAAAATAAGATAGTGAAGGGTGGAAAGGAATATGATTGGTAGACAGTTTCTGTGAACCTTAAATTCAAGTTTGTTCATTCTGAATCTTCCTTTAGTATCGTTCATTTATTCCAGATACTTATATCTTAACCTATGACTAATGTTTTCATCACTGGAATTCAAATTGATAAAATCTATTTTAGTTTGATGTTCTATTATTTGTCGTTGAGAGGAAGTCTTGTTAGAAGTGAACAGATTTTCAGAGCTAACTGATTTAATTCACCCCTTTAGTTACCATTTATTTAGTCCACGTATTCGACTCAGTTGTAGCCCTTCACTGTTTATTGCCAGAGCTAGGAATTTCTCCTCCGTTGTCCTGTCTTACTTCTGGAAGTCAAGAGCTTTATAGTATATTTTCTGATGAAATCTTACATCCTTAAAATGATATCCTCTTCCACAAATCTGCCACGGTTCCAGCCGTCAGTCACTAAGATCTGTGTCTAATAATAAACACAAGCGAGGTAATGGTAGTAAAAACTGATACTGCAAAGGGACAGGCCAGGAGAGAAGTTGATAGCTTTGGTAAGAATCCGTTATACTCTGCACCATAAGAGCAACCTTCTTTTATAAATTTTTATTTATTTTTGTCAAGCTTCTTTTTAAAAATTTTATTCTAAATCTTTATGAATGTAAGCAAAATGTAAATCCTAAATAAGCAGTAAGACCTAGAGTATTTGATTTCTTCTCCTTTTCTTTCCCTTCTTTCTTCTGTTGCTTCCTGACCACTTCTCTACTCATTAGCACCTTTGACTGAACCTTAACCCAATGGGAAGGGCCAGAGAATGAAGCTCAACTCAGCTAGTTCTGCTCCTGCTAATGTAGCAAGGAGGGCAGGGTGTTGTAGAAGGGGGGAACAGTTTCCAATAAGCACATGCAAGTGTGACTTTTATTCTGGGGTAAATAGGAAGCTTTGTTGGTTGGTTGGTCAGTTGGTTGTTGATAAACGGTTTATGGGAGAAGTGATCTAGCACTTAATTGAATGCCTATATGGGATTCCCATACATGTCACCGATTTTGTGTAAACCTCCCCATTTCATTACCATGATCCTCACTACTCTCCGATGATAGAGGAATTGCCACCATACTCTGGAGGCCTCCTTCTGAGTTACAAGCCTTAAAATTTGGCAGTCGTCTTGGACACCCCTCTCCCTTCCCTTGTGCCCTCTCCACTATACTGAATCCATAAGCAATACTTATTGGTTTTTGCCTTCTAAATAGCTCTTACAGGTATCCACTTCTTCCCAAATCCCTCATTATTATCCTAGACTATGCTACAATCTATCTTCCGAATAACCAAAAACACTCGTATCACCTGTCCATCACCTGGACTCTAAAACCTGTGAGAAGAGAGGCCAAGTTTGGTGTGCTCCCCAGCACCTAGTGTAAAACCTAACATTTAGTAAGAAGAAAGACAGTTGCTGTAGCTATCACCAATAAATTAAAAAACTTGTAAGTAGAGAAGATGAATATACTTTTAGCACTTTACTTTCTTTATCTACCAACAACACACACACACACACACACACACACACACACACACACACACACACAACCCATAAGCGCTCATTCTAGACTACGTAGCTAAGTACCACAGTGGTCAGGTCCTGAGACCCCAATTCCAGATACCATGCGTACCAATAATACTACGCGTTACCTCAAGTCTAATAGATACAGCCTCCTCCATCTTACGAGCTTTGCATGAAACTCTTAAACTACCCTAACATGAACTGAAACAAGAAGTTTTTGTTCCAGCAGTATGTTCATATACTGTGTAGTGGGTGCTTAGCACCTAGTGTCTGGGATCTGCCAGTCTTGGGATCTCACACCATTTCACCGTTTCTCAGGAATGCAGTGATACACAAGTTAGTTCAACTCTCTGAGATTTGCCTATTCCTCTGATAAACTTAGAATAAAACTACATAACTTCCAAGGATTTTATGAGGGTTCAAGACGATATTTATCACGTGCCTAGCATGGTGCCTAGCACAGAAGAGAGGCCCAATAAATTTTAGTTTGAATTTTCAAATGACAATTTTTTTAAGCTATAAAATAATCTGTGCTGAGCTTCCTGGCAAAAAGAAGTGCTGTGATCATAGAGCATTTTTAATGCTTCCAAAGGTTATTTGCAACTATTCAAGAATCGGCTTCAATATAACCAAGAAGTTGGCAGGACAGCTATTATTACTTGTGTTCTTTTTTTTTTTTTTTTTTTAAAAAAGAACTAGAGACCCAGATAGTTGTATGACTTGTACAAGGTCATAGAGTGAGTTAGTAATTAAACTTGGAAGAGGGTCTAGACTTTGGGATTCCTCCTCTGTTTTTATCCCCACCCCCGGAAATAGTAAGAATTTAATTCATTCCAAAGAAGCTTGGGATTGTCATGAATTGTTCCATGTACCAAGGCTTTTGGGAACTGTCAAAAATAAGAATATTTTAAAATACGAAAATATTCTACAGTTTCGCTACCTGTTTTGTCCAGACTTTCCATTTGAGGCAGTATTTGGTTCCATATGTGTTTATTCATTAAAATTAGAATCAAGACAGTGTGTAAAGCATGATGAGAAGATGCAAAGAGAAATGTGCCCTGACGTCCGAAGCTCTGCTTCCTTATGTCCCAGCCAAGGATGAATCTGCTAAAATGTATAGCAGCCACCTGGGGGGAAAGACCACCTTTAGAGGTGCGCCCTTCAAGTGGGATCACATGATAATATATCTGCCTCCTAGAGATGAGAGGTCTGCCTAATGATGCTACGGCAGAAGCAATTGGCCTTATCCCAGTCCTCCAACCCTTTTACAGCAGAAGATAGCCAAGGGGAGAGAACCTTAAGGAAAAAAGAAATAAAGAAAAAAGAAGGGAAAAAAGCTAGATAGAAATGAGATCCAGAAAATATTTCTGGGTGGTAGCCTGCTTAAGTCCAGATGGAAATTCAGCATTAATTTGGCTATAACACTATTTCAGTCACAGCACATTTTCAACTATTTATTTTTGTACTGAGCCTCTCCTAGCAAGGTGGGTATCAAATGGAAAGTTTTTTTCCTAAGGTGGCATTTCAAATAATAACAATAATAATAGAACCCTGGATCGGGAACAGTTTTTCCACTAGATGCATAAGGAAGCACAGCAGGGACCTTGCATGAGCCTATATTTTTTGCTAATTTAATCTGTGCATATAAATGACATCTTTCCATTTCTTTTCTAAAGGAGGCTTGTTTTTCCATCCTTTTCAGTGATTGGCTCCAACTCTGAGATGCTTGTTTCTTTAGTGTTGATACCCAAATACGAATGCAGTCCTTCTAATTTATACCATGGGGAAAAGAGAGCTGGAGTATGAGAGAGGTGGATTTTATCCATGCCACGGTTACATATATAGAAAATTGATTTTCTAACCATACCGAATGATAAAGTCCATCTTTGATATATTCCTGTCTCACTGCTTTCCAGGTCTTAAGGCATCTGATCTAGGGTCAGCTCCCCTTGGAGTGTAATTCAGAACACAGTCCTTTCCCTTCAGAGATCCCCTGCCACAGGGCATGGGTATGTTTTCTTTGGCTAGGACAGACCTTATGAAAGAAATTATGCTGCCGCCTAACTGACAGAGTTGGGCATGGGGTACTGAGAAATGGAGCCTCTCCCAGTGGCCCTCTGCCTGGAATTTGTCCTAAAAGCATGAAACTGAGCAGGATTTGTAGCAGACAGATGTGGATAATATATGCACCACCTTTCCATTCTGGTGTCTGTTTGCATGAGAAAGAAAGACAAGACGGTGGGATTTTAAATGTGGCCCCAGGTGATGGCGAAGCTGTGAACTCTTTGGAGGGACCTGGCCCCAGGTTCGACTGGAAAGTCTATTGTGGATGGATAACCCTGGCCAAATCAGAAGAGAAACTCCCGTGTTGCCATGTCTACTGGAGCAAATTTTCTGAGGATAATCACCTAAAGATGGACAATACATGTGATGTTAACACAAAGAGCAGTCAAATCCAGCCGCTAGTCAACAACAGCTTTGCCCTAAAACTTTACCTGAAAGCAGGGGATACTCAGCACACCACTGGCATTTATTCACATCTCTCTCATTGCCATGTATTTTTCTAAAAGGAGGGAGAAATAACAACGGGGTCATCATCTTAACCTAGAAAAGTATTGAAGCGTCCAAGAGTCTGTTTCTTTGGTTCTGTTTTTGTTTTGGATGAACTTTCAGGAACAATTATAGTAAACCTTGACAATTATAGTAAAACTATAATTGTATGGTGAAAAGAGACCCTTCTTTGGTCTTATGAGCTCTAGTTTGGCTCTGCACTAATTTTAAGCCAATTATTCTACCTCAGTGGAACAGCAGCTTCCTCATGTATGAAACGAGAGAGAGGATTTAAGTGGCTTCTCGCTTACCTTTTCACTCTAAAACATTATAGCATCAGTAGTACAAGAGTTGGCTGTTAACTACCGAGCTGAATGTAAAGGAGTGGAAAATAGCAATTCGCGCTCTTACTGTCTGAAGGTGAGGATTCGAAAGAAATATACGTTATTGATTATGTTTTCAAGACATTGATTTAGTCTTTCTCCCTGGAATTCAAACTAGGGGTGAAATTTGAGATTGAGATGCCCTCTCTCCTAATACAGCTCCAGCTACTAGTATGCTTCCTCTAAGCCGAAAACCAACCTTCTCACCTAGGGAATGGGGACAAAGTTAGGTGTCTCCTTAGATCAGGAGCCAGTGAACTGGCTCAGGAGAAATCTGCCTCCTGTCATCTGTTTCTGCAAGACCCAAAGCTAAGAATGGTCTCCTCTGTGTTTTTAAATGGCTGAAAAGACATTGAAAGGAGAATATTTCACTACACGTGAAATGTACACGATACTAAAATTTCAGTGTCCACAAGTACAGTTTTAGAGGAACACAGCCACACCCGTTTTTTACTGTTATCTCTGGCTGCTTTCATGCTGTGATGGCAGAGTTGAGCGCTTGCAGCAGAGACTGTGGCTCTCAAAACTCAAATATTTACTATCTAGCTTATCACAGAAAAATTTACCAACCTCTAGCTTAGAGCAAGAATATGAATAGTTAGAGATAATATTAATAAAGATGTGGAGAAGAGAGGAGTAAAGGGAAACCAAGAAGAGGAACAGAGGAAGGAAAACGATAACGGTCACTACGTTATAATTACAGTAATGTTAGCAGTATCTCTTTCAGTTTAATACTACTGGCGTTAATACTACTTAATTTATTTGGCCAAAAAAAAAAATTGTGAAGAAGTAAGACAACTATGGTATATTCTCCATTTGACTGAAAGATAGACCCAGAAAGACTCAGCCAGTCACACAGCTAATTAGCCATATGGTTAGGATTAAAATCTAGGTTCCTTAAGGTTTCTCCTAGTACATCCAGTTTATACTGTATACAACCAAAGAAAGCTGTTTCAAAGAAGGGTCATTTGGGAAAAGTTAAATCAAAGCTCTTCTCAAGACTTAATTGTAATTCTTCCTTCTGAATCCATGTAAGACTCCGGTTGGCCGTATTATCTCATGTGTCGGCTCTATTAAAAGTGGCACAGACACACACACACACACACACACACACACACACACACATATACGTAAGATACTTACTGACTTTAGAAGATTTACAGTCATCATAAACTATTAACACACATACTATTTAGTTTAAACAATACTGTTTCCATTTTAACATACCTACTCAGTAATTTCATTATCAGAATAATGTATTATATACATTTTTACTATATATAATGGACATTATAGTTATGTATATATTTAATTTATATATAAATATGTTACGTATGGTTATACGTATATATGGGTATAATGGTATACATGATATATTTTTATATATAAGTAGTATTGAAACAAAAAGTACAATAAAGTCTAGATCTGAAGATTTTTATCTTAGGAAAACTGACTGAAGACCGAATTAAAAAAAAAAAAAAAAACTAACGAAGTAACCTATATATCTAGTAAAGTCCACTAATGCCAAAAACTGCACTCTCTGATCCCTACATTTAGTGAAAAAGTAGCCAACAAATGCAGCCACTGTCTCTCCCACCTCAGCAATCACCATCAAACCCAAATCCAGAGCAGCTGATACGATTTAGTGACATAGGAAGAGACAGAAATATGTGAAAGCAAACTCGCAAAGTCAATTGGATTATATAGTGGAGACTTTTGTGATAAAGGGGACTTAGTTTTACAGCTTAGTTGGGCGGGGGTGGGGAGAAAAATGAAAGAAGAAAAATCACCCTGGGTCTCTTTGGTTAAGTTATTTTGCAGATTTACTGAAACGTGCACGTGGTAGAAAATGACTTCCAGCAGTCAGAGTTTTAGCTAAGCCATGCTGCAGCGGCTGGCTGTCCTCTGCAAACACGGCCCCATGCTCTGAGGTAACGTGAGGTAACTGTTTACAGGCAGGGAACACTTGACAATGTTAATTGCAGGATGCCTCAGGCCGGAGCTGGCAGGAGGCTCTGGATCCTCCACTCCGATTAGAAATTTGTGAACTATAACACGTCTTGCCAGGTTACATTCACAGTTGGGTCAAGCCATTTCGACCAAGTAAAAAGCAGTGGAGAGGTATACTGGAAACACACACACACACACACACACACACACACACACACACCCCGAAGTAGGTTCTGGAAACACACACACACACACACACACACACACACCCCGAAGTAGGTTCTGGTAGCCAGCGCTGAGTCTATGCAAGCCTACCTGACTAGCTTTTTTTAACAGATCAGGACACTTAAAATGATCAAGCCGTTCTTCGTGGGAGATGTAATATTCGGTGATACTTGCTCCTGGCTGTTCATCAAATATGCTTTCCCTGTGGTCAGTGTTTGCCGTGGAACACAGAGCCCTGCTTACTGATAGTTGGGGACACTTTATTAAATGCTAATGTGCTGATGAGGTTAAACAGTTCCACTAATTTCTTGACTTCCTAATACGTAGTCCAAAAGCCAACAAACAGATATTAGTAACCAAGCCATACCTACAAGAATCCCCAAAAAAGCCCGTGAATTTTGTTTAATTCACTCCACCAGTTTGATTGAATTCGCAGGTCATTTAGTGGGTCTGGGTAGAAATGGCCACAAGTTTAATTCATGGTAAATCAAAATACGTATCAATTTAACCAATCCAGTGGGGAAAATATTGTCATGCATGTTGTTTGCTGAAAGGTGGCACAGCAGGGAACTAACTGTACAGCTTCCTGATGCCTTTTTGGCTCCTGCATGATGCTGGGAGTGATGTCTTCTTCCACTGGAATCTCCTAGCCTTTCATATAATACTCTTCTGTGAGTCAGATATTACCCACGTATAAGTATTTTGGGTTATTTTGCCTTCCCTATTAATTTACAGTTTTCTTGAAGTAAGGGACTGTGATACATTTTTGTATTACATTCAGCAAAATGTCATCCACAGGCTAGTTACTCTAGAAATACGTAACAAATTAATATTTAAAAATCAGTGATTGATAGGCGCAGTATCTCACATTTCTTTGGGCTCTGCTCTAGTTATTAATTCATTCCACACATGCTAGGAATAGATACATCCTGTGTTTCAGGCACAGTCCTTGTCACTGCAGGGATACAGATATAATAAGACATACTCCCTGCCCTCAAGTAACGTAGGGGAAACATAAGGTGAGGATAAATGTTTTAATATGATACAGAATACAGTATATCTTATTAGAGAGGTCCAAACAAAAGGCTATGATGGACTTAAAGGAGAGGCTTTGTTGTTTTATTTATTAATTCACTTTTCATTTATTAGCTGCATATTCCTTTTAGGCAGGCACAGAGGAAACATCAGTGAGTGATGATACCAGCGATCACCTATGTAGGAGTTGCCGTGAGCTGTATGTTATTTTCAGCACACTACGAATAGTAATTCATTACATCCTCACACAAGACGATGAGGTAGATATTGCTACCATCCCTATTTGCCATGTGAGAAAACTGAGGGACAGAAGTTACGGAGCTTACTTGCTCTGTCTAGGAACCACAGAGACACATTCATCAAACAGTTCCTTTTTTGTGGCTTAACCCCAAGGTGAGATTCATGCCTACAGATAGTTGTACACAGACCAGGGTAGTATGAGTTTAGATTGATATTTTAGGTACTGTTTTGAAATCAACTCATCTGAAATGAACTCTAAACTGACCATATTTGTCAGGTCAAGGAAGTGAATACATAATGAAGGATTTATAAACGTGACCATATGATAGTAGAACCCAGTTCCTCTTACTTAAAAGTAATTGTTATTAGAGAAGAATTCAAAATAAGACAAATTATGCTGGTGTAACCCAAATCCATGTCCTCTATAACTCTAGTAAAATATAATTGTTGGTATAATGTCACCTATACTTATATAATAAGATGTGGGAGGAAAGGCTTCATATTTAGGTATACAAGGTAAATTCTGTAGCATAAATAGATTTCTCAGAAAATATTTTATCAGCATTTCATCTGGGACTGAAGAATGATGTTTGCAAAAAATATTTAGTTAGCTCGTGAGAAGAATCATTTTCTTCCTTGATAGCTTCTTAGCATAAAATAATATGAAGATTCGTAGCATGTAGACATCTTGGAATCATAGCATGTAGATATCTTGGAATCATAGCATGTAGATATCTTGGAATCATAGCATGTAGCTTGTAGATAACTTCAAGAATCTCACAAAAATGTATCTCTGCTGTAAAATGGAGTAAGGTAACCGAGTTGAATTCATTTTATTTGTAATATGTACTTTCAGCATGGTGCATATTACACAAAGTAGAAACTTGAGACAAACTCTTGTTGAGTATATGTTTTGAATCCTGTGTAATAAATACATAAAGAAAATTGCCATAAGTTGTGAAAATCATTTTCTTCATTTCAACCAGGGGATTTGTTCTTTAAAATGATAATGTAGTGTTACAAGTGTGATTGCAAAATGGCCTTGCTCTGGGGGCAGCTCCTGGGCTGCCTTTGTGGTTTCTGCTGATATAAATTTGATATTTTACAAATGCAGAATATGAAATATATTCCTAACATGTGTTTCATACACTTACAATACAACCAAATGAAAAACAGCATAGGCTTGGAACGTTTCTTGGCTGTGTGCTTAATGCGCAATATCTAGAACATGTTAAATGTTATAGAAATAATTGAAACATTTCACACAGTGAAACATGCACTGAATTTTGCATGTTAAACTCATACTCCCTTCTTTAGTTATAGAGGACTTCACATGACTGATGCACAAATGTTTCCCTTAGAATCAGGAACTCGGAGGATATGGTGTTTCTTTTTAGAAACCACTGTTAGGTAAACTTTGGAGGTATTTTAGACTTAATTTTGCCAACAACAGTTTATCACTAAAGAAACTCATGAAGAAAGGTTTCTCTAAAAGTGAGTTACTGAGAAAACCTAGACAAGATTTCCTCTTTCACAATTTGAAATGACATCTTTTGCTCCATTTCATCTCTGTTTTTTCCCTTCCACCTCCTTGGTGAACGTTCTTTGCTTATCCTAGAATCACATCAGTATTTTCTCACTGATAAGCTGTAAATATTTAATCATTCAAATATAACTCCTTTAATTTTGTATGCTGAGTGCGGTAGGTTTTTAATGAGATTCCCCGTTTCAATTTAAACAAATTGGAAGCTTCTCAATTCCTATGGAAAATTCAGGAATGAGTAGCCCTAAGGGTTAATTCTTTTCTCATTTTTTAACTTAAAGTTACACTGAGTGCCTGATTAGGTGGCTGGTAGCTACAGAAAGATTTAGAAAGTCTGAAGTTATTCAACAATTGTTTTAAAATCATTATTCAATATTAATCTTTTAGTTTGAGACCTGCATGTAACAATTACTTATAGATCATTTAGAAACTACTTAATATATGTTTTATTCATTGATGGTACAACAGACGACATTGTTTATTTTTTGAACATGAACTGTCATTACCAGCGTACATCATGGGCCTACATATATTTCATTACTACTGTCCCCTCTGCTGCAGTGGTTCTCAAAGTGGGGTCCCTAGAGCATCACCAGGAGCATCTCTTAGAAACTTGTCAGAAATGCAAGCTCACAGGTCCTACTCCAGACCTACTGAAGGGAAATCGGAGAACCCACTAGTCCGTGCTTTAACAAGCCTTCCTGATGATTCTGAGGCATGATCAAGTTTGAGAATGACTGTTCTAGAAGGATCCATACATTTTCCTGGCTACTGAGATGATGAGCTTTGCTATCCCACTAGGATCTTTTCCCATTTACAGAATCTATGGCAAGTTGGAGAGGAAACGTGAATTAAAGGCGAAGAGATCTCCTGGAGATCTAACAGAAAACATTTATTATTAAGCAATAGATAACCAATCTCAAGAATCTGGGTAAAATATTCTTCTGGCTTTTCCCTCATTCTCCCGTATCCTCCATCTTTCCTCTACCAAAGTATACCTACAGGTGCATGCACACACACACGCGCGCGCGCTCGCGCACACACACACACACACACACACACACACTTCCTAAAGAAACCAAATAAAGATGACTTTTTCCACTTTGATTTCAGCAAAGACATGACCTAAGATAATCAACTACCTCTAGAGTAGAAATTCCACTTTCTAGCCAACTCATGAATATTACCTGGGCCACTCAAAATGTTAGAGAGAAATTCAGAAAAAGGTAGGGACTGCTAATTATTTTGTCACCATGGTTAAGATCTAAAAGTAGAAATAAGTCATTGCCTCAAACTTTAAATTGGTCAAGTTAGTACACACAAATTAATGCGTGTGTAGGAATATATAGTTTAATTATGGAAAAGTAATTTGATTTTATTTTTAAAGGTCCTGTAGGATAAAGCATTACACAAGTCTACTTAAATTTGTCCACACATTTATCTGACAATCGTCAAAGGCAGTGTTATGGAGTACTGCATGCAGTTTAAGATGGGGTCCTGAATCTGAGTTTCACCAGTTGTCAGTTTTGGTGACTTTTAGCACGTAACACAAACTGCTTGTTTTTTTAGTCTTCCCAATTGTAAAATGGAAAAAATAACATGATCTGGCCCACAGTAATCTTTGGAAAAAATAAACAAGGTAGCGCATGTATAATGTCTGGCATGTAGCACCTATTCGATAAATGTTAGGTATTCCTTAAGCTGGATTTTCATTGCATGTGTTTCTTAATATCACATCCTCATTCTTATTTTATTTTCTTGATTAATGTGCTAAAACATTACCTTTGGAAACATACAATGTAAAGTTTGCTTTCCACTGAATTTTCAGTAAATTATGAGCTTGCAGTGTAATGATACACATTTACTTTAGTCCCTCCTCCCTTTAAGAAAACTCCCTTAACATTTATATTAATGAGTCTTTTCAGTAGTTATGAGTCTGGACTGTGCTCTTCCAAAGAAGTTCCCTCATAAATTAGCATTAATTGATGTCCAGTTTTTTTGGAAAATGTTAGCACACATTATTTATGGCACGTTCTGTTCGTGTGGCGCCTCTTAATGTGAAAAAAAAAGTTTTCAAAGGAGGTTCAAATGCTGTTTCCTTTGCTTGCAAAACGGTGAAATCCACGGCCCTTGCGTGTTTGGCAAACCCTCAGCAATATTTCTACTTGGAGAGCACGTAGGCCATCTGAAGTCAAGGGTAGATTTGCGATGGCTCTTACTACAGTGGTTCTTTCCACGTTCATTTTGAGCCTGCATGAGCTGCAGGCTGCATGCAACCCAGTGACTGAGGCATATTCTCCTTAAATGTCAGTAAATATGCCTTGTATCCAAAATGAAGCCAAATATCAGAAAGGTTGCCATGACTTCTACTAATCCTAGGTTATGAGCAAAATACAGAAGCCAGTAAATATCAAAAAAAAATGTGTTTAGTTTTACTATTCATTATGTATCTATGTGTGTGTGCCCCTGCACTGTTTGAGCTTTTGCAAGTATCGAAATAGACCAGAGAAAAAGCAAGATTCCCTGAAAAATAAGGTTACAGTTTGGATACATATTTTTTTAACTGTAGGGAA
>NW_006780945.1:4875543-4891962 GCF_000442215.2 Lipotes vexillifer
GATGCAAGGCTGTAAGCCGAAGCGTTCCTAAAAGTTGGGAAGATTTTTCATCGTGTTAAACCTCTTGAACTAACGTGTGCTGACTAAAGGTTTGTATAGATGTGCTAGAAAGCCAGTCCTTAGAGATACGTGCCATGGGTGGTTAGAGTCTAGCACATAATAAATTCTCAATAAATTGTGTCTGTTTTTATTTTTCCCAGCCTTAAATATTTGGTGGTTTTTGTTTTGTTCTTTTTTCAGTTTTACTGTGTGTTTGCTGATTTGGGGTAATAAAAGACAAATAAAGAAGATTCTCCCACTTAGAGATAAATCTGTTCTTTGCTAGAAGAACATCTGGAATTAGTCAATTCCTTCCATATAGTCAGTCATGTAAATATAAATCTATATTGGATTTTATTAGGAGAAAAACAGTCAGCTGATGGTATTCCCATAAATTTAGAGCAACAAAATATAACTATGAGGTTATTTGCATGAAACATAAGCCTCAATTAAATAAATAAAAGTCAAAAAATAACATTTTGGGGACTTCCCTGGTGGCACAGTGGTTAAGAATCCGCCTGCCAATGCAATGGGACACAGGTTCGAGCCCTGGTCCAGGAAGATCCCACATGCCAGGGAGCAACTAAGCCCGTGTGCCACAGCTACTGAGGCTGCGCTCTAGAGCCCACGAGCCACAACTACTGAAGCCCGCGCGCCTAGAGCCCATGATCCACAACAAGAGAAGCCACTGCAATGAGAAGCCCACGCGCCACAACGAAGAGGGGCCCCTTCTCGCCGCAACTAGAGAAAGCCCGCGCGCAGAAACAAAGACCCAACGCAGCCAAAAATAAATAAATAAATAAGTTAATTAATTAAAAGAGATAAAAAATAACATTTTTAAGTTCCATTGTAAGCCCAATTTTTGAATAATAAATATGTTTACAGATTTAACCCTTTCTCTAAAGAAGTTATACTTTTATTGAGATGATAGGGAAAAATGAGAGAAATAGAAACACTGTACAGGAGACTCGGTAATTTGTTGCCTGGTTGAATTCTTAACAGTAGAAACACAGAGAAAAAAAATAGTATTCTCTGCAGTCTCCAGTTCTCCAAGATGTGAGTCAAGAGAGGAGCTGGTCCAGGAAGCAAGACCCTTCCCAGAGGGAGCATTTCACAAAAGATGGTCCCAAAGTCAAGGAGAAAAATTTTTTAAAGCCGTATTAACAGATATGGCTGTCAACATATAGCAAATGAAGCATAACTAACAAGGACAGAGAAAACAGTTCCTGAGTTGAAAACAAAATGATTGGTTAGAAGCAGATAAGCCAAACCACCCAAGTGGATGGTCGAGAAGGCCAGGCTGAGAGCAGACTAAGAAGGGTGATAGGTGGTGAGCAGAGGCTGCTTCCGCAATCATTCTGAAGTTGAATTAAGGATGGTCTTTAGCGTATCTGAGAGAAAATGGACAGGTTTTAAGGCATAGCATAAGGGGGAAAAAACAGCTTAGTTGGTGAAAAAGATACTGCCCATAGGTCAGATTTTATTAGCGTCAGAGTGTCAGGGTAAAACAGAAACTTAGTAGGCATAAATATTTGGATGGAACACTGGTTTTGTGATCTGCCAATATTTTCCCCAGGAATCTGGAAGCCGCATAGCATTCTTGACCTTTTCTTTTTTCATCTATGGGATGGGATGAATACCACAAACTCTGTGAAATTCTTCTGAGGGGTACCAATGACAGCAGGTATTATCACCACAAATGTAACACAAAATATGTTCTTATTAAATAATGCCTATTGTTATTATTTAGCCCAATTTCCTACCCAGTGCTTGAATCCTCCTGGTAACATACACACCGATTGTATTGTAAGTAATGCTTGAATAGTCTAGTAATTGGAATATTAATTGGCTAGCAGTTAGAATTGAATAGTAATGGTCTTGCTGTTTTTACCACTGGAAGACCCCATTCTACCTATTAAAATTTTTTCTGCTGAATTAAAATATCCTCAGCCAATAACTTTTCTGCTTCTTTTGGTTTAGTCATTAGTAAATAATAAGCCTCAAGTTTCTTTTACATAAGAGCATGTCCATACTGGTTTACACTCTCTGTTTGCTTCTCCAGGCAAAACATCACTGTTTTCTCATTACTCATAGGGACTCAATGGCTGTGCTCTCTCTCTCTCTGTCTCTCTCTCAGAGTGTATTCTTCTATCTGAAAGAGGGAGTTTTGGTCTAATCACACCATGTTATCAGACCAATACAGAATAAATCTCAAGGGTTATATCTCCTGCCTCTAGGTATTACCCTTCTACTAAAGGATAGTCAAAGTCACATTAGCTTCTGAAAGCCGTATCACAGGATTAATTGTTACCTGAAAACTGGGTTCGCCTCTTGGTGGGTGTCAAGCCAAAAGACACAAGCAAGCCGAAGGTCAGGCGAACGAAGGGTTTATTATGACTAGGATTTATTATTACTTGCAGCAAATTAAGGAGAGCACTGGGGGAATCCTTCCCAAAGCAGTGTCTTCCCAACAGCAAAATCGGGGGAGTTTTAAGCCAAGGGTACGTGCATATTCATGAAGGGGCTTGAGCAGAGGAGAATTCAGCATAGAATTGGGGCAAAGGTCGACAGAGTCCAAGCTCTACTTGGTTGAAGTCAGGAGGGTCAACATTGGGCCTTAGTTCCTGCAGAACTCAAAGGTCTATTATTATGTGTCTCCCTTGAGGAGGAACTAGGACTCTGCTGCATCACTGCACTCTTGTCTGACTGCCTTTTCTCTGTTCCTACATTCCTTTGTTCCCTTGAAATCATGGATTACTGAGACCTGTTCAAGGGCAAGCATTGTGGCCAAGCTTAGGTCACAAAATGGCTTAGGCCAAAATGGGTTCTCATGTCAAGAAAGCCATGCCTGGTTCTCTTTCTCCGGGGACCCCTTATCCTATCTGCTTACCAAATGACAGCATGCTGTCAACTTAAAACCCTTTCCAGGAGCTAATCCATACATCGATCCTTCCACCGACTGAGTTATTTGAGCTTGGCATTCCACACGTATACAGTGTGAGAAAGCGTTTCTACTGAATTTACATAGATTGGAGAAACTGAGAGATTCCCTCTCACACCAGTTTGATAAGAGTCCAAAGCTCCCTGACAGTTGATATCTGAACAGAGTTGTTGGGTTTTTGTTTGTTTGTGTGTCTGTTTGACCCAGCTATGTGGATCTTATTTGCACCATCTAAGCACCTCTTGAAACTCAGAGAGTAAGGAATTCTCTGCTTCCTAAGAGAATGCAGAGACAGGAGGACTAACGAAATGCCGTTTATATAAAAACAAACCCCTAGATACAGAGAACAGGGCAGTAGTTACCAGAGGGGAAGGGGTGGTGGGAGGTCGAAATGGGTAAAAGTGATCAACTTTTTGGTGACAGATAGGAGCTAAACTTCTGGTGGTGAGCACACTGTAGGGCAATACAGAAGTAGAAATATAATGTGGTACACGGGAAACTTACATAATGTTATAAACCAAGTTACCTAAACAAAAATAAATTCTAGAACTGTTGTTTATATACTTTTGCACTTTTAATTTATTTTCTCCATGTTCCTGCTGCCTTTTCATTCCAGGCTCTATTTTCCCGTTCACCTTTGTGACTAGCCATGTAAAAGAAATTTAGTAACTTCAAATTTTAGAAAAACTGTATTTCAACAGTAAACAAACAAAACTGACCACATAGGTGTCAGGTTCCCAATAAATATTAGAGTCTGACGTAGGTTGGGTTTTTTCCTGGCTGCTCTGGGAACTATGAAGCTCCACCCATCAGTCTATATTAGATTCTTTGACTTATTCACTAAATGTTCTGCACTCAAGGCTGACCGTGGGGATTGTACTATTAAATGACGTTGCCACAGCTTGAAGCAGAAATCTGTGTCGGTCAACATGCCTAAAGGAAATGGAGAAGTCCACTTCAATGAACTGTATTCTCCATTGTAAAAAAAGGTGAAGGTTGTTGATAAAGCAAAATATATATAGCCAAGTCCTCAGAATTTGTTACCTTGCTGAAAGATAAACTTTCTCTTAAAAAAGATAGATAGACATGGATCTACCCAGAAGAGCTTCAGAAAACATTCATATTTATTTTATTTTTTTTTTTAAATTAATTAATTTATTTATTTATTTATTTATTTATTTATTTTTGGCTGCATTGGGTCTCGTTGCTGCACGCGGGCTTTCTTTAGTTGTGGCGAGCGGGGGCTACTTTTTGTTGTGGTGCGGTGGCTTCTCTTGTGGCGGAGCACGGGCTCTAGGCACGCAGGCTTCAGTAGTTGTGGCACATGGGCTCGGTAGTTGTGGCTCGCAGGCTCTAGAGCACAGGCTCAGTAGTTGTGGTGCACGGGCTTAGATGCTCCGCGACATGTGGGATCTTCCCAGACCAGGGCTCAAACCCGTGTCCCTTGCATTGGCCGGCAGATTCTTAACCACTGTGCCACCAGGGAAGCCCCGAAAAGATTCATATTTAAAAAGCATTGATCTGCTAATAAGGGCATTGTCCTTATTTATTTATTTTTTTTTGTAGTTGTGATTGCTCTGTCAAAAAGTCAAAAGCAAATCGCAGAAGACATATAGTTATGTCATCAAAGAGAAGATGCATGTGCAGGTCAAGATGAATTTACATTTCAAATTCATGGTCTATGTAATCCATTACAATTTTTCAGGACCCAAATTTCTGACACCTCTCCTTTGAAAAGCTCTATTTCCCACACTATTTAATAGCCCTATTGCCTGGAATCAAGTTCAAGCCACAATGTCTAATGTAACAAAAATGCAGAAGAAAAACTGACATTTTCCAAGTGTTCACAGAAGACAGACTCCAACAAAATTTCACTGATATTTATGATTACTCATCAGTTGGTGCTCCCTAAATAGCCTGCTTCTAAAACTTCTGAAACTAGTTTCCCTTGGATTCAATGATTTTAGAAAAAGAACTGAACTACAGATCAGATGGAACTCTGAAAAGAAATTAGGTAAAAAAACCTACTCAAGTATGGGGGAATTTAAAGAGGGAGAAGTAACTGGAAATCTCAATCATAAACCATTTGCAAATGGATGTTTTATACTTTTAGGAACATGCAATAACAGGTACAAACATCTGGCCATTTACCCCCAAGCAGGAGCATCACCTGACACGCTTAAAACAGCATTTTAAATAAAATAGAGCATATCAGCTACACATGGGTAAAGTTGGTTTTAAGAATGTTGAGTATTCTTTTTTAATTATCTAAACTTTTTATCCCATAAACATATCTAGTTTTAAGATGACCCGAAACCTAATCCAATCCATTTGCATAATATTGAATTCCAAATGACTGAAAAACTAGTAAGTTTTCACCACACTTACATTTTAGTTCAAAATAGCAACATTACTATGAGCACGATGCGATGGGCACACACATTTTTTGAAAGGTGAATAAATGTGAACAAAACAAATACCATTTAGGGGTCTAAAGTGGTAGCATAAGAAGAAGCAGCCACCTGACCTTTGGGCCATGGACATATAAGATGTAATTTAATGTATGATTCCTCTCACCTTTCCTGGTGTTCTTCCCCAGTGCAGGTGTTGATTGCCACTTAGGTAAAACTTCTTGCAGCATCTTTACCCATATTTAATAGTCTGTTGATCAAGGCTGCTGAGTGGTGGTTAGACTCATGGGCTTTCCAAATTCTGGTGCCACCGTGCACAACTCTGTGACTTGGAGCAACTTATCTTCTCTCTGCATGTTTATAAATTGGGGATAATAATAGCACCTTTTTTCATAGTTCTGTGGATCAAATGAGATCACACATTAAAATGCTTAAACCAGTGTATACCACATATTAAGTCCTTAAAGACTTAATTATTGTTTGCCCCAAGGCCAATAACTTAGAGCAAATATCCTAATATTTCTTTCATTCATCCAGCGCTCAGGCTTTGCAAACTACTGTGCTCTGCAGTATGAGAAGCAGAATCTTATACAACAAAAATTTGTATTTCTATTTGAGTATAGTTGCTATGCAATCTTGCATTAGTTTCTGCTGTACAGCAAAGTGAATTGATTATTCATATACATATATCCCATCTTTTCTAGATTTCCTTCCCATTCAGGTCACCACAGAGCACTGGGTAGAGTTCCCTGTGCTGTACAGTGGGTTCTCATTAGTTATCTGTTTTATGCATAGTAGTGTATATATGTCAATCCCAATCTCCCAATTCATCCCACCCCCTTCCCCCCTTGGTATCCATAAGTTTGTTCTCTAAATCTGTGTCTCTGTTTCTGCTTTGCAAGTAATTTCATCTGTACTATTATTCTAGATTCCATGTGTAAGCGATATTGTACAGTATTTGTTTTTCTCTTTCTGACTTTCTTCACTCTGTATGACAGTCTCTAGATCTAACCATGTCTCTGCAAATGGCACTATTTCATTCCTTTTTATAGCTGAGTAACATTTCATTGTGTATATGTACCATATCTTCTTTATCCATTCCTCTGTTGATGGACATTTAGGTTGCTTCCATGTCCTGACTATTGTAAATAGTGCTGCAGTGAACATTGGGGTGCACTTGGAATTATGGTTTTCTCTGGGTAGATGCCCAGGAGTGGGATTGCTGGGTCATATGGTAATTCTATTTTTAGTTTCTTGAGGAAACTTCATACTGTTCTCCATAGTGGCTGTACCAATTTACATTCCCACCAACAGTGTTAGAGGGTTCCCTTTTCTCCACAACCTCTCCAGCATTTACTGTTTGTAGATTTTTTGATGATGGCCTTTCTGACCCGTGTTAGGTGATACCTCATTGTAGTTTTGATTTCCATTTCTCTAATAATTAGTGATGTTGAGCATCTTTTCATGTGTTCGTTGGCCATCTGTATGTCTTCTTTGGAGAAATGTCTATTTAGGTCTTCTGCCTATTTTTGGATTGGATTGTTTGTTTTTTTGATATGGAGCTGCACGAACTGTTTTTATATTTTGGAGATTAATCCCTTGTCGGTTGCCTTCGTTTGCAAATATTTTCTCCCATTCTGAGGGTTGTCTTTTCGTTTTGTTTATAGTTTCCTTTGCTGTGCAAAAGCTTTTAAGTTTAATTAGGTCCCATTTGTTTCTTTTTGTTTTTATTTTTATTATTCTAGGAGGCGGGTCAAAAAAGATCTTGCTGTGATTTATGTCAAAGAGTGTCCTGCCTATGTTTTCCTAGAAGAGTTTTATAGTGTCTGGCCTTAAATTTAGGTCTTTAATCCATTTTGAATTTATTTTTGTGTATGATGTTAGGGAGTGTTCTAATTTCATTCTTTTACATGTAGCTGTCCAGTTTTCCCAGCACCACTTATTGAAGAGACTGTCTTTTCTCCATTGTATATTCTTGCCTCCTTTGTTATAGATAAGGTGACCATAGGTGCGTGGGTTTATCTCTGGGCTTTCTATCCTGTTCCGTTGATCTATATTTCTGTTTTTGTGCCAGTACCATATTGTCTTGATTACTGTAGCTTTGCAGTATAGTCTGAAGTCAGGGAGCCTGATTCCTCCAGCTCCGATTTTCTTTCTCAAGATTGCTTTAGCTATTTGGGATCTTTTGTGTTTCCATACAAATTGTTACAATAAAAATTTTATCCAATTTTATACATAATTTAAAGCAGTTTTTCACTTAGTGGAGGAGAAAAAATGTCTGCAGTTATCTATAGAAAGTGACCATTAACTCTGTGATTGGACCAGTAGAGGAAAGCAGACAGATTTATAAGCAAAGAATTATACCACATTGATAGACAGACTAGAATCAGGATGTGTTTGAGGGAGGATGGATGAACTCCTCTTGTGGAGAGGAAATGAGGTCAGATTTCAGAGCTGAAGTGCCTTGACCTGGTCTGGAGGAGGGGTGAAGGCAGGGACAGGCATCCAAGGCAGGTGACCCAGGTACACGACGGCAGGCAGACATGGAAGTCAGAGGGCTGTGCATTTAGCACCTGTCCATAACCCTGCATGGCTGAAAGAAGGGGAGGGGCACAGGAGATGAGTCAGTAAGGAGACAGCCATTCATATTCTAACTTGCTGCAGGTATGGAAAATTGATGATGAAAGCCTGGTAGAATAATGATGTCTGTAAGTCCAGTGATACCAAAGTATTCATTCAACTACACACTCACTGGGCACCATTATTTCAATTTGTCTTCTCTGATCTTATTCAATTTAGATCTCATAGCTTCCTCAAAAAACATGATTGAAAATAGAAATTGTTATAAAGTTATTTGAAATTACTCGCTTTTCAAAGGAAGAGCCCTATGTACTTTCCTTTTAAGCCACTTTACTTTTGGCAAGAATTTTAGAAAACCTCTCCTTAAGAAAAAAAAAAACATATGTGTACATATATATATATATATATATATATATATATATATATACATATATAAGTTTTCCTTCCTAGAGGCACAATACTCAGACATAAGGAAATATCAGTCAAGAAGACAAAATAAACATGTAATTCATAAGCGCCTAGAGCCAACTGGAATATACTGAAGACTGTAATAAGTCTGAGACTGTGTGTGTGTGTGTGTATGTGTGTGTGTGTGTGTGAGAGAGAGAGAGAGAGAAAGAGACAGAGACAGAGAAAGAGACAGAGACAGAGGAAGAAAGAAGGAGGGGGAGAGATGGAGAGACAGGATGGAGGGAGAAAGGAAAGAAGGAAGGAAGGAAAAAAGAAGAGAAGGAAAGAGAAAATCTCCTTCAAGAGTTTTGGTCTGTGATGTGGATTATTGGGAATGATAGCCCCGTTCTCTCCCAGACCACAGCAGGACAGTATTAGTCAGCCGACAATTCCTCAAGGGATTGAGGGTTGGCAAATGATGGTTGCTTTGGATTTTTCTCTGTGGTCTGTCTCAGATCAAATCTATCCCACCCTGCGTGCCTCTCATCATTATAGAACCTACTGTTCGTGCTGGTTCCACATGGCAAATAGCATGACTGTATTACCCAGGAATGGAAGAGCTGAGATGGGGTGAGAAACTGAATAAAGTACAAATCCTTTCCTCATTCTAAGCAACTCAAAGGTCAACATAACTCTTTGAATCCATGAAACTTTATCTCAGTCTTATTTGTAAGGTAACTAAGTGCTAAAAAGAAGTTTTGGGGGGACACTTGGCGTTATGTAGGTAACAAAAGATCTTAAAGTCTATGAGAATAAAGCTACAATCTGCATTCATTCATCTTTTTTGAGGATAATTCACTTTCCTCATAGAAAAGAATCTATTCCAGGACACAGAGGGCACCTTGAACCTGGGCAGACCATTCTCCTTGGTCATAAGAGGGAGGAAGATTAATGCCAATGAGTCCCACAGCTGGAAGGTTGTGCTTTTACCGGGTGGGTTAATGACATAATTTCTGCTTCACAAACAAGAGCCCTTTAAAGTATAAGAAGCAACGTAACTTAGTGGAGAGAGAACTGTCTTTGGAACTGATGAAACCCAGGTTTATTTTTCAGCTCTGCCATCCGAGCAGTCACCTAATCACAGAGACATTTTAAAGATTAGATAAACTTACGACAAGTGCCTATGAGTGTACCTGGCACATGGTAGGCCCAAAATACTAAGCATTTTTCACACAAATAATAAGAAAGTTACAATGCAACGTAAACTGAAATTCAAAGCAAAGTGCATTTTCAGTGGTGGAAAGTCAAGGACAAATGTAGGAATCCATGCAAAGCAGAGAGAAGATATTAGTGTAAAAGGGACATTTCAAGAAATCCCAGGAAATTAGCAAAAACAAGGCCAAGACAATGGGAAAAACATGAGGACCACCCACCCTCCTCTCTGCCCTCCCTAAGAATCTGCAGACTTACTTAGAAGAGGTTTTGCCCCTGAGTGTAAAATGTCTTTCCTCTCAGTTTTATTTAAAAGGAAGGGCTGGGATGACCTTAAGTGACCCCGTGGCTAGGCCAGGAAAGCGCTGACAGTGTCTTTGACACAGTGTGTTTAATATGCAAATACGGAGATTCCTAGCAAGGCCGTTAAGTAGCTGTAGGGCCTTGAATATGGATGAAATGGTGATTTAATGGCTCAAGTCTTCGCTTTCTTTACCTTTAAAGTAAGCGAAATGAGCGATGTTATCTAAATTCTCATTGAGTACCAAGAAACAACTGCGTTTTCAAGGATCCGGACAGTGAATGATGAAGCGTACTGATACAGATGGGCTATAGGAGCCTGTCTACTGCAGAGGTGAGCATTTAGCAGCTGTCGGTCAAGACTAGCTGCTGACTCTCGTATTGTAGCAAAGTGCTATTTCCCATTCATCTATGTACCCGTAGACAATACTTGTTGATTTTAAGAAGCCCCTCCTGTCATTATATGCACATTATATGTGCAAACACAAGTATGTATCATCTATTACGGGACCCAGACTTGGCAGGGGGCTGGGGGGGGAAAGAAAACATTCCCACTTGTTTTGTTTAAAAGATTTAGATTTTTTTTCTTTTATTTATTTATTTTAATTCAAGAGAAAACCAGCAAATTCAGCCAGACAGTAGCTGTGTCTTTTGGCAGTGGAAATAATCTAATAAAAGCATCACCTTTCAAAAGGGAAGGTGGGCGGGGAGGGGAAGAAAGAAAACCCATCTGAGACATCGGTAACGTCATTTCAGCCCCAAATACATTTCACTCTGGGTTTGTATTTTTTGGACTCACGCAGCCTACAATGGTTTTTATCCCAAGTTCATGGCACCAGAGTTGGAATTCATAACACAAACATTGAGACCAGGCCGTGATTGACAGTTCTGACTCTGTTAATACCTCGTAGTAGGTCCTCTACCATGGTCAGAAGTTAAGATTTATTTTGACAAGCTTTCTGCTGGTTTTGTAGACTAGAATTTTTATAGTGAGGGTTATCCCAGAACCATACACACACACACACACACACACACACACACACACACACACACACACACATATGTCTGGCATAGATTATCAGAATCCATAGCAAAATGGTAGACAGCCCTCTGCCCTGCACACCAGACCTCACAGTTCCTAGAACTTGGTTTCAATTAAGTTATTACCAACTTCAGTGGGTAGGGTCTGGATCCTGCTTTTGAGGCGGAACCAGACAAGAAGTGATCACTAAGGCAAACTTCACAATTAAGGAAGACTCCCTGATATTTAAAAAAAAAAAAAAAAAAGACCTTGACATTTTCCTGAGATCACTGTTGATTCCTTACCTCCGAAAGAGCCTTTTGGTATCCTTTTCAAAAAGTGTTTACATAGCTTTTTGGATTAAGGCCACTGAGACTTTTCAAGAATGAGTAAATGAGGGTGGTATTTCTCAAAGTGATGATCTGAAGAGGCTTCGTTAGTAGAACACATGGGTTTTTAGAACAGACTGGTATGTATAGCAGGATGGAGAAAAGGGACCATACCATGATTCTTATGATAAGAATACTCATTCATTTCTTTTTAACATACAGGTTCTAGTTTTCAATAGTGTCTCCATTAAAAATACAGTGAAGCTTAGAATACTTATATATGCATATATATGTATGTACATATATATATATATATATATTTAACTTAGTCATAACTTTGTTGTCATTAGACAAAAAAAAAGTCTTTACTCTTTACTTCTTAGACATGTATAAGTGTCTACTGAGGATTCCTTGGTAGTATCGAGAGTCTGCTGAGGGCTGAACCAAACGGTGATGAAATGAAATACTGCTGGGGTTAATTCTGCAGTTGTTGGGTATTTATCACAAAACAGACTGGCTTGCTATGCTTCATGAGACCACCAATGCACTCTCAAAAAAAAAGAGGAATTATAAAAGATTTAAACATGTTTAGACAGGGTCATCTTTATGGTTTCAAACAATCCTAATTAGACACAGAATTCTAAAGACTCAAAAGAGATTCAGTAAAATTTCATAGTTTTTATCTGTGTATCAGTAACTAGAATCGACTTCTTATCCATAAAGGAGAAATCACACAAAATAAAATGAATAGCCATTCAACAATTCTTTAAAAAAGAAATACGCGTTGGTTATCTGTGTATGAACAGGCTCAGTGTCAACTCCTAGACAGGTATCCACAAACACGTTGAATTTATAGTTTATCTGGGAACACCAAACATCAACTTAGTAACAGGTAAGATAACTACAGAGTGTGGAAAGAACTATAAGTGACACAAATAAAAGAATATACTAGAGGACAAATGAGGGAGACTAACTGAGGATAGACTAGTAAGAGAAGGCTTTTCTAAGGAGGGTAAAAATGAACCAGCCATGAGAAGATCTCGGAGCCCAGCGTTCAAAGAAATGCAACAGCAATGATAATTTGCAGCGAATGAATAGGCTTGGTCCATTCCAGCAAGAAAGCGGTGGGAATAGAGACAGAGCTTGCTGCTAGAGGAGTGGAGGGGTCGGGGGAGTTGGGTGGAAAGAGGCAGGCTGGGGCCAAGTGATTCAAAGATTTTTAGGCTGAGGTAAATTTTTAAAAAATATATAATTTTAGTACAAGAGGCCTTGGGAGACTTTGAACAGGGGCATGAGATTCTCATTTTTAATGTTTACCATGGAAACAGTGTTTAGAATGGACCAGAGAGAATAAAAATGTAGAAAGCAACAACAGTCATAAGATATCCTTAATCTCTACTTGTTTGAAAATCATGGTGGTTTATACTACAGTCTCATTAATGCACATGGAAAAAATGGGCAGATTTCATACACATCAGAGCAATAGGATCTAGACTTCAGATTTGATGTAGGGGTGAGAATACCATTTAGACCAACGCTGGTTGCTAAGGATCATAACACATGAGAAGATTAATACCTGCTAGTGGAAAGTCCAGTCAGCAGTGGAGAGGGGTGGGCTTAGGTTTGGGAGGTGCCTTTGGTCCCAGCCATTCATGGACCCAGATGGAGAGAAGCCCTACCATTTTCAAAACGTAGTTTACAGAGTTATTTCGGGGCATCCACATTCAGCTACGAAATAGGGAAATAAAAAAAAAAGAATGCACTCCCACTTCTTAAAAACTTCAGCCCCAAAGTGACTTACACCACCTTTGCTCGCATTTCCTTGGTGAGAAAGAGTTGGTTGACTCTACTTAGATGCAGAGGGAATTGACAAATGTAGTTGTTGGCTCTGCAGTTGCGCTCAGTAACGACTCTGCGCTGTAAACTGGGGTCAGGAGCCGTTCCTGCCACACTGAGTGAAGAAATACCCATTCTCATCTTCTGAGTGGTAGATATTTCTGATTTTTAAAAAAATCAGGGAGAGGGCTTTTGATTTCAATTCAGTTATGCCTGTAAAATAAAGTTGTATAATTTTCAGGTCACAGATGTTTTTTGTGTCAGAGGCAAACTGATCACTGGTGTCGAGTGCTTTAGGGAGACTTCTGAAGAATAACGCTCAATGCTCAGACAGTCAAGCTGTGCTGTTATAAAGTTAAAATCCTCTTGCCACCAGGATACAGGTACTGTTTGCCCAGGATATTTCAAGCTTGGTATAATTTGTCCATTGTCCCCTCTGTCTTAGATTACTTGAAAATAAACAGTGTAATTTCATCTGATTATAACCAGCTAGCCACTAACAAGTTCTCCTTTGTTATTCCATTCAATATTTTATTTGGACATTGTTTAATGTGTGAGTAGCCAATAGGCAATAAAAAATTGTAGTTCCCCAAAAGGTAACTGAAGCTTTATTCCTTACATGAACAATCTCAAAATAGACATTATGCTTTTAACTCATTTTTCTGTTGTCTCAGGCTTGAGGTTTTACATATGCTAAGTCTCCCATAATAAGGCTCCCATTACATAAAAACTTAAATATGCCTAGTGTTTTGTTTTGTTTTTCATTGCCTTTGTCAACCACACTCAGATTTTCCCATCAATTCCTAAAGCATCTGAATTCAGATACAATTCATTTCCTTAAAAGGAATCTCAACCTTATTAAGCCGTGATGTAGACCTAGAGTAGTCTTTCGGACTAATGAGAAGTTTAGAGTTTCTGTTTTCCTCACTGGAAGGAAATACATATATTAAACAATTTTTTTTTTTTTCAAAAAAAAGGGTATTGAAGCTGTGTAATATTTTTAAGATACTCTTCTTAGAATACACAGGGGAAAAAAACTTAACAATTAAATATGGTAATGCATGGAAAGCAGCACAGTTATTGACACTTGGGCAGGACTCAATAAACTAAATGTTATGATAATAAGAATGATTTGTGTTATTAAGTATCATAACTGGACTTGATCATCTTCTTGGACGCTGAAGCCTCAGGCAGAGCATGTATGTTAAGATGATCCCTTTCTCCTCCCCAAACCACATTGAAATACTATGAGGATTTAAGGACGTAACAGTAAAGGTCCTATGAGGACAAATCTGTAGTTAACTACTACGAATTTCTTGTGTACAAAAATGCAGCTGGGGAGGCAAACTAAGTAGAAAAAAACAGTCATATAAAGCCTTTCAACGTAGATTTTAGCCGTAGATTATCCTGCAGAATGATTACCCCTTACTTACTTCCCAATACATTTTTTTCACTAATTCGAAAAAAAGAGGAAAAAAAAACTTCTCAGAAGTTGGAAAGCACCTTAGTACATTATATTTTAACTATAAACGTTTCTTTAAAGTTTTTTAAATCTGTAGTAAAATGCACATAACAACATTTACCATAATAACCATTTTAAAATATACAGCTCAGTGGCACTAAGTTCATTCACATTGCTGTGTAACCATCACCACCATCCGTCCCCGGGAGTCTTGTTGTCTTGCCATACTGAAACTTGGTACCCATTGAACAATAAGGGTACCCAGTTCCCTTCACCCCATCTCCTTACAACCACCACTCTTCTGTCTTTATGAATTTGACTATTCTAAGTACATCATATAAGTGGAAAAATACAGGATTCACCCTTTTTTTGGACTGGCTTATTTATTTCACTTATGGCTTATTTATTTCACTTAGTATAATATCCTCCAGGTTTATTAATGCCGTATAATGTGTGAAAATTCCCTTCCTCTTTAAAGCTGAATGGTCTTCCATCATACGTAGATACCACATTTTTTTCATACATTTATTCCTTGATGGAAACTTGAGCTGTTTCCACCTTTTGGCCATTGTGAATAATGCTACTAATAAACATGGGTGTACAAATATCTAGCCAAGACCCTGCTTTCAATTTCAGTTCTTTTGCGTATATAAATTCCAAAAGTGGAATTGCTGAATCATAGGCTAATTCTATTTTTAATTTTTAGAGGAATCGCCACTGCTGCTTTCTATAGCAGCTGCACCATATATATATATATATATATATATATATATATATATATATAAATATATATACACACATATATATCTCATACATCCCAAATTTTTTTTTCAGTCCTACACTTAAGTCTTTGATTCATTTTGACTTAATTTTTGTATGTGGTATAAGGTCAAAACTTTTAAATCATGAATTTAAATTGCCATCTGAAATCACTTAATTCAGAAATGGATTGGATTGAAATATCATTTGGTATAATATTTGAACTAACAATTAAATTCCTTTTAAAATAATCATAGAATATTTTTTCAACCTGGGCTATCTCCTGCTTTTCCTTCAAAATTCAACTGAAGTGTTCCACTCTGGAAGAATTCCAAGACGCCTTCTCAACGTATACTTATCTTGAGTCGACTTAAATGACTCATTTATGAGCTTTCCTGCTGTACCCACCATAACTGACGATAGATTTTATTCACTTTGCCTCCAAGAAACTGTTAATCCTTAAGGCAGAAATTATATCCTTGTATTTCCAAATTCTCCTCCAAAGTTGACATCCCAAAAATCTGTTCAGAAGGCATAAATGCAGGAGGATAATCATTCAGCCTCCCTACCTTATAAGATATACCACTCATTTTGGGCTCCGTTAAATTATAGCAACATATTTTTCTTCACTGCAATTATCATATGGTTCCTAGCTCTGCCTTAGATCAAGTAATGTTCATCTTTTATTTAAGAGTCCTCCAGTTATTTTTTTATTTTTGGGGTTTTTTTTTTTTTTTTTTTGCGGTGCGCGGGCCTCTCGCTGTTGTGGCCTCTCCCGTTGCGGAGCACAGGCTCCGGACGCGCAGGCTCAGCGGCCACGGCTCACGGGCCCAGCCGCTCCGCGGCACGTGGGATCTTCCCGGACCGGGGCACGAACCCGTGTCCCCTGCATCGGCAGGCGGACTCTCAACCGCTGCGCCACCAGGGAAGCCCCCTCCAGTTATTTTATCACAACCATCATGAGTTTTCCTAACGTCCAATCTTCTGTTCCAAAACAAGCTTCTTCAGATCCTTTCCAGACTCAATCACCCACTTCATTCAACTATGGATTTGTATGTTGAGAACTGGGGTGGGGGGGGGGGGGGAAGTCATTTTTTTTGGGGTTTTTAACAGAAAAAATAAGGGAACAAACAAAAAAT
>NW_006780945.1:4892952-4902411 GCF_000442215.2 Lipotes vexillifer
GGGGGGGGAGAAGTCATTTTCTTTGGAGTTTTTAACAGCAAAAATAGAGGAACACACATAAAATTCTCATAAAACCACACAAACTGGCTGGAATCACAACTTTGGAAAATTACTTCTGCATCAGGAGAACAAGAAACTATACACGGAAGATACATGCTCAATTATTCTAAGTTTGAAAATGAATCCAATTAACACTTTGCCGTTTTCAAAATTTTCTCTCTCGACATGTAGAGAGCAAATCCTCGCCTTGTCCACATCTCTCAAGCCAGTCACCTTCTGTAAACGTGCAAGCTTCTTTAGAACTGTACGTCGCTCTTTCCAAGAAGCTAGCTCGTTTTCATAATACAAATTGATAAGATTTTCGAAGACAGATATGGAGTCTCCCTAGCCTCTTCTGGATTACCTAAACCTAAAGTGTAGCATAATATCCCATTCTCCATTTTTTATTTTATCCCTTCTCATAGGCTTTCCATATATATTTTTTCCCTCTGTCTGAGTTTTTTGTAAATAAGATGTGTAAGTTGAAGAATTCCAACTGGACCAAATCCAGCACTCCTATTTCATCCACAGTTTTGTATCCGACTGCTTTGGGAGGAAAAAAAACACTAACAAGCTCTAAGTTCGCAATGACAAATGTGGACTTCATCTCGAATTCATGTATGGGTGACATTTGCATGAGGATTTCTTTGCCACCCTAATGGTTAAATTTCAAAGCACATCTTTCCTTTTATCTTCAGCTGAATGAGACATCAAAATAAGGGCCAGATAAAGGCGGAAGTCCTTTGTCTGAAACTGCCCAGGCCTGGCCAGCTGTGATGAAAACTGTCTGAAGTTTCACAGGCTTCTTGTCTGGCCTGGAGCTGGTGTTTGCCTCTTTTCTTTTGGAGATTTTAAAGGAATATTGCATGTTAGCACACAATGTTGTGAGGGACAATGGGAGGCCTGTTCATGGTGGTGTCTGAATGTAGAATTTTAAATCATGTGTTAGATAATAAACCGCCGATTACACAGGGGATATGTGTCGTCTTTTATTGTAATCATGTAGATTTCTAAGGTCAGCCTCGTATTTGGTGAAATCACAATAGGAAACCTCGATGAGACTGTTTGCCCCTTGTATTGGTGAATCTAACCCTTTATGTATGTTTAGTTTGCTAATATCTCAACTGAAGTGATGCGATCAACTGTTCTGTTCTAGTTTATTTTTAAATATGAATGTTATCAGTAGAAGCATGTACACACAGGATAATATCTGACAATAGAAGTGAGGGCCAAAGAGACTAAATGGAGTACATCAAATGACATTTGGTCGACTTCAATTAAGAAATAATGGTGGTTCAGTCTGAGCAGCAAGTAGATTTAAACAATTTAGTTAAAGAAAAATCAGACAATTACATCAGAGAATGGTGCTGATATAATTAAGACTATAAAGCATTCCTTTAGTTTTTTTCACTTCATGTAAATATCTCCTTAATTTTGGACAGAGAATAAATATACACAAACAAAAATATCCTATAGTTCTCTGAGCCATGGCATTGTTTATATTGCTTACTATTGTTTTAGAGAAAAGCAAATGTGTATTTCAGAATACTTTGTTTTAAAAAATAGTGTAAGGGAAGTACATATAACACCAGAAAGTGTCTTGGGGCTTCCCTGGGGGCGCAGTGGTTTAGAATCCACATCTTTCCTTTTATCTTCAGCTGAATGAGACATCAAAATAAGGGCCAGATAAAGGCGGAAGTCCTTTGTCTGAAACTGCCCAGGCCTGGCCAGCTGTGATGAAAACTGTCTGAAGTTTCACAGGCTTCTTGTCTGGCCTGGAGCTGGTGTTTGCCTCTTTTCTTTTGGAGATTTTAAAGGAATATTGCATGTTAGCACACAATGTTGTGAGGGACAATGGGAGGCCTGTTCATGGTGGTGTCTGAATGTAGAATTTTAAATCATGTGTTAGATAATAAACCGCCGATTACACAGGGGATATGTGTCGTCTTTTATTGTAATCATGTAGATTTCTAAGGTCAGCCTCGTATTTGGTGAAATCACAATAGGAAACCTCGATGAGACTGTTTGCCCCTTGTATTGGTGAATCTAACCCTTTATGTATGTTTAGTTTGCTAATATCTCAACTGAAGTGATGCGATCAACTGTTCTGTTCTAGTTTATTTTTAAATATGAATGTTATCAGTAGAAGCATGTACACACAGGATAATATCTGACAATAGAAGTGAGGGCCAAAGAGACTAAATGGAGTACATCAAATGACATTTGGTCGACTTCAATTAAGAAATAATGGTGGTTCAGTCTGAGCAGCAAGTAGATTTAAACAATTTAGTTAAAGAAAAATCAGACAATTACATCAGAGAATGGTGCTGATATAATTAAGACTATAAAGCATTCCTTTAGTTTTTTTCACTTCATGTAAATATCTCCTTAATTTTGGACAGAGAATAAATATACACAAACAAAAATATCCTATAGTTCTCTGAGCCATGGCATTGTTTATATTGCTTACTATTGTTTTAGAGAAAAGCAAATGTGTATTTCAGAATACTTTGTTTTAAAAAATAGTGTAAGGGAAGTACATATAACACCAGAAAGTGTCTTGGGGCTTCCCTGGGGGCGCAGTGGGTTAGAATCCGCCTGCCAATGCAGGGAACACGGGTTCGATCCCTGGTCTGGGAAGATCCCACATGCTGCGGAGTAACTAAGCCCGCGCACCACAACTGCTGAGCCTGCGTTCTAGAGCCTGCGAGCCACAACTGCTGAGCCCGTGTGCCACAACTACTGAAGCCCGCGCACCTAGAACCTGTGCTCCGCAATGAGAGAAGCCACTGCAATGAGAAGCCTGCTCACCGCAACGAAGAGTAGACGCCGCTCGCCGCAACTAGAGAGAGCCCGCACGCAGCAACGAAGACCCAATGCAGCCAAAAATAATATATAAAATAAATAAATTTATATAAAAAAGAGAAAGTGTCTTGAATCCAGAAGAGTCAGGAAAATTTGATAATTGTGCATACAGGATCCTGAGCCCTTTGGGGAGCTAGCTCCTCGATTGTTATTGATAACATCAGGTTGACTCACGCTCTCCCAGTTCTTCTCGTGCCTGGAAGTCCAATCTACTAGCCTGACCTCAGAGCCTGGCACTCTACCTCCAAGACAATTCCTGCTCCTCCAAGTCTGCCTCTTCTCCTGCACATCAAACGCCTGTCAAGCTGGGCCGTTCACACCTCCAGAACCTCCCCTGTTCTTTTTCACCTCTGTGCCTTTGCTCAGGATACGCCTACAGCTGGAACGCTCATCAACCCCATCTTTTGTCTGTTGCCATCCTGACTGTTCTCTGAGTCCCACTCAATTGCCTGGTCTTTCATGAAGTTTCCCACAACCCCTCTTTCCTCTCTTTTATGTTATCGTAGACTTGTTTGTGATTCTTCCATAGCAGTGATCCTATACTGCCTTCTAGTTAGAGCTTCTTGATGAGAGAGTGCGTCATATCTTAACTATAAAGGCTGTGTTTTGTTTATAGCTGGATCCACAGTACTCCCAAACCAGTGCCTCACAGGTGTCAGAGGACAGCAGATGACTGTAGCCACATGAGCCCAAAGATAATGCCAAATATTTGAGCTTTTTGTAATGGCATCAGCTCACTCCCAGCTAACCGATTTCTCTTTCAGTTCTCTGTTGCAGTATAACACACCAGCTCAAGACTGAGTGGCTTAAAATTATTTATTGTTTCTCATGATTCTCTGCTTTGGCAACACGAGAAGTTCTTCTGTTGGTCTTTCCTGGGATCACTCATGTGGCCACAGTCATCTGATGGCTGGATTTGGGCTGGAGTTTCCGAGATGGCATCACCCACAGGCTTTGCTACTTTGGCTATAAGCTGGGGCTTCTTGGTTTTCCTCCAGTTGACCTCTCAGGTCAAGTCCACTGGACTTGTCTGAACTTTTTCACCCGGTAGTGGTTTCCGGGTTCCAAGACAGCAAAGGGCCAGAGCTGCACAATCTGTGAAGACCTGGGCTTCAGAATTCACACAGCTTTCTTTCTGCCTGTGAGAACAGGCAAAGCAACTGAAAAAGCAAGAGAAACAGGTGGTAAAGTAGAGACTCCACTTCTTGACGTAAGGAGTGACCATTACCCATTACAAAGGTGCTGGACACAAAAAAGGCGAGATTTGTCGGGAGTCATGATTATAACAACCTGTCGCACCATTCTTCTCCTTCAAGGCACCTCTGCAAGTGTTTAAAATTATTATGACTTGGGCTTCCCTGGTGGCGCAGTGGTTGAGAGTCCGCCTGCCGATGCAGGGGATACGGGTTCGTGCCCCGGTCCGGGAAGATCCCGCGTGCCGCGGAGCGGCTGGGCCCGTGAGCCATGGCCGCTGAGCCTGCGCGTCCCGGGCCTGCGCTCCGCAACGGGAGAGGCCACAGCAGTGAGAGGCCCGCGTACCGCAAAAAAAAAAAAAAAAAAAAAAAAAATTATTATGACTTTTTATTAGCTGTAAGCTTGGGGACCAGTGACACAGTTGACCCTGATTCATCGAGTTACTCAAATCTGCTGCCTGATCAACTCCGACAGATCTTTAAAAAAAAGTAAAGGGAATAAAGTGATATCTAGTCCAAATTAACTTCACATTCTTGAATCCCTTCCACCTCTTCATTCTGACCCTCTTTGCCTAAATTTGTGAGAGTTAACATTCTGTATCTGTAGGAGCTTCTCACGGTCGCCCATCTAATACTGCAACTACTACTATCACCACTAATAATAATAATAAACATTTACTCAATGCCTCTTATGTGCCGGGTCCTTCCCATGCATTATCTGCATTCAGCAACTCCCTAAAATATATATTATTATTAAACTATGGGATTTAGAAACATTAGGGAGTGAGGGTGTAAATCTGGGCTTGTCTCTACACCTAGTCTGTGTTCTCTCCATTTTCCCTAAAGGATTCTACAGAAGTCTCTCGTATTATAAAGAAGAGAGTGAGGAAAGGACTTGGCCAAAAAATAAATAGGTACTAACACTGCAAGTGCAAGGCAGGGGGAGTACAAAGCTTTACTCAAATGTCCAGTTTGGCTTCAGTCTTCCTACTCATTACTTTCTTACTTCTGTCTCCTCTGTATGTCAAAAATACAGACCCTTCCTGACAGTATCACACATAGTTGCCAATTAATGTTTGCTTCTCACACTTTGCCCAGAAAACTCAGAGTTTAGTGTCTGTATATTATTTTTTCCTCTTCATCTTCTTTCACTTTTTTTCCCTGATCACTTAGTTTATTTAAATTTAGGATTGATGGCTCTGACAACATAGAAGCGATGGTTCAGTCTCCTGGACCGTTGTTTTGTTGTGATGTTGTATTCCTGTTTTGTTTTGTTTTGTGGTACGCGGGCCTCTCACTGCCGTGGCCTCCCCCGTTGCGGAGCAGAGGCTCCGGACGCGCAGGCTCAGCGGCCACGGCTCACGGGCCCAGCCGCTCCGCGGCGTGTGGGATCTTCCCGGACCGGGGCACGAACCCGCGTCCCCTGCATCAGCAGGCGGACTCTCAACCGCTGTGCCACCAGGGAATCCTTCCTGTTGCTTTTTTGTTTGCTTTTAATCAGTATGAGTAGTGCGCACATCATCTTCTAAGATGCCTTCGGGATCCAGACTGTTGCTTCAGGGACCAGCATTGGCTGCACCTACTTCCATGAGTAGGAACAGGAAAGGGGGCAGGCAATCTATGCTAAGGGCCAGTGGCAAGTTAGTGAACAGAAGTCACAGAAAAGGAAAGAAAAAGGGAAGGAGACTGTCGAGGGGACATTTGTCTTTTCCTTCACCCCTTCCCTCTTTGGTAAAGAAATGAAGGAGCTTCTCAGGCAGCTTTGGTTTCAGCATCTCAGTCTCTTTGGATTTGCTGTCATATTCATTCAGATTCGGGTAAGTCACACATATCATTTTGCAAAAGGCGCAGAAGAAAAAAATATTATAAACTAGCAACACTTTCAGGGAATCCACATTAGACTCCAAATTAAAGATAAAGCGAAGTGGAGACTTAGACAGTTCTCCAGGGGATTTTGATTTGAATGCTATGGCTCTTCAGAACCGTATTTTCTCAACACTTAGTTTGAGCTCATGAAAAAGGAGTAGAGGAATGGTCCCTAAAATCTCCTTAACACCTTACACCACTGAAGAAAATATTCATGCAAAGAATATTAGGAAATCACATGAATCCCGGCTCCATCCAGTGGTTCCTGCTATGAAGATTTTAACTCTATTTGATGGAAAGAACACTGTGGAAAACTGCAAGACATGCCCAGGTTGAAACCGTAGCTTCATCACTTACTACCATATAACTCTGGGCAAATTTTCTTTAACTGGAATTCTCCTTGCCTTTGTTGTCTCATCAGAAAAATGGGGATAATCATACCCACCTCATAGGATTTTTTGAGGATTGAATGATTAACATTTTCTAAGTGCCAGAATAATACCTGTCACATCATAGTAAGTTTTTAGTAACTGCTCTTATAATTATTTTCATTACCTTTATTAATCATCCAACGAACAAGAAAGTACCCAAATGTAATGTTCAGAGTTACTGATTGACCTTTTGCTCACCATTGGTTTGCTGAGCAAAACTTGTCTTCAGATCTGCAGCTGAAGGACTAAGGGATGTACAGCGCTCCTAGCATATCTTTATGAACAATTACAATCCACCTTGAGCTGTGTTTTATTTGTGGTCCTCCACTGCCAAGGATTTAGCACTGCGCTGCCAGACCCTGCTTCTCTTGTTCCCCTCTCTCTTTTTATGTAGATAGTTCTTGGAGTTTCCGTTTCTAGAAGAACATTCAGAATGAATGGGGCTGAGGAGGGAGTGGAGACGAGCACAACTGAGAGAGAGTCTTGGACAGTGTAGACCGTGCCTCTCTGCCTGAGCCCGGGGGGGAGGGGAGGTGTGAATCAGGTTTGTATCTTCCCACCATCTCTCATTCTGTCCCATGGTGTGTTTCATAAGATGACACACACAGGGCACCAACTGGTCAATACACTCAAGTCTGTCTGACTTCCAATTATTGAAAATTCTTTCCAGACCCAGGCCTTAGCTTGTCTGTCAATCTTAGTTTATGAGGTCAGGCAATGAAATCTTTTCTGTCTTTACATAGTTCATTTTAGCAGGGGTTTGGGAGAAGCTTTGTACAGGCCTTCTAGACAGAGGCCATTTTTAAACCAGAAACTTTGTTCACCTAATTGCCAAGTTTATTTCGCTCTTGTTTTCATTCAACCTAAAAATCTGGATGTGAACATTATCCAGGAATAACTTCTCCTTAAGTAAATACAGTATGTTATTGAAAAAGAAGCACATAGAATTTTAAACTAAGAATTCTAAGGTTTCCAGAACACAAGTTACCCTCTCATGGAGTTTTCTTTTTTGGGGTAAGTGACTTGTGACCCCCAAATGAAAACAAACTCCAAGATGTCAGTGGTGATAGTTGGGTATTATTTTTGTTTAAGAATTTTGAATATTGTAGATATAAGATTTTTGTAGCACAAGGAATATTATTAAATATTTGCACGTCTCTGGATTATATTTTTTTTCTTTCCTTTTTTCTGTTTTTTTGAGGAAGGGAGTGGGTGTATAGAGATAGATCTATCTCCCTGGCTGAAACATAAAAATTCCAAAATAGATATTTTGAACTTGTGCAGTTTTTAGTCTCTAAATCTGTCACTGATCAGGGACTCATTTTTGTGTGTGGCCGGCTGTTACTTATGATGATGTTATATTTTACAAAATTTTGATTTTGCAAAATGTTATTTGTCAGGTTTCTTTGGAATGCTGTTTATATTGACCCTATACTTATCAAACTACACAGGCAACTTTACAGAAAAAAAACATTTGTATGAAACGTTTGTAAGACACTTAACCCTAAAAGAAATCAGACCCCCAAATAATTCCAACATATGCATTTAAATAAATGATCGCGTGTGGATTCCTGACTATTGAGCAGGCTACTTAGCAGTCCTGGCTACCGGTATTTCCCCAGTTGCAAGCTGATAAACCTGAGAAAATAGATTTATTATTTCTTAAATCTGACTCTTAGAAACTCGACCATTTTCAAGAAGACAAACAAATGCTGATGGATTCATAAGTCCAACCAAATTCAGAGAGTAATTTAGATGTATATATAAAAATCAATCAGGAATTCCCTGGAGGTCCAATGGTTAGGACTCTGTGCTTTCACTGTAGAGGGCCTGAGTTCGATCCCTGGTCAGGGATCCCACAGGATCCCACAAGCCAGATGGTGCGGCCCAGAAAGAAAAAAAAGAAAACAACTACATATAAAGTTGACTAAAAACAACACCATAATTAACAGGAACGGCATAACCATCATGGAGATTAGAGTGATTATAAACTAAATTCCAACTTTTTTATAATTTGTTTCACCATTATAAAGAACCCCTTAGGTTATACCTATTGTGACATACGCAGGCTTATAGAACTCCATCTCTGAAACTGAACTGAACAGGACTGAACAGATTTATTTCTGAATGAATATAATTGCAAATGTTTACTGGTAATGAAAATGATTGAAACAGTTTTGGGGTTTTGAAAACTCCATTAATTTATTTACCCATTTCACTGATATTTTCTGCGTCAGTGCTGTACTCATTATATTATTTTGTGTGAGTGTCTTCAATCAGATCCCTATTAGATAAGGTTGGCATGCTAATCTGCTTTCTCATTTATACAGAAAAATTGCTGATTCATCTCTGTGTACCTTCACACTTTCTGTTCAAATAGAATAGCCTTTATCTATCCCCCTTGTAATAATTATATTTAAAGTTTGTCTCCTATATGAACTTTCACTCTCATTAACTACCTTGACCAAATTACTATTTTAATTCTTATTCCTTGGTGTTATTTATCATATCTTCTTGGAATTATCCTAATTTCCACGAGATAAGCACAGCTTTGGAAGTGTTTTTAGATCATATTTTGGCGTGCAGACTTTTTTTTGAGACAGTTGTCATATTTTCTGAACTAAAAAGAAAAGACATTTACAACTTACATGCTTGGCAACCATAGGTATATTTCTGGGAACAATAGGAAGGATTCTGAAATTGGAATTTGTTGGGAAATCTATACCATATACTCACCATAATTACAGGGTTTGGTCAGAGAGACCAGAGCAATTGATTGACCAACAGATTGTCAGCCATCATATTATTAGCATTGGTTTCTGCTTGGAACCTGGTGATAGAAGCTATATCTCCTGGAAGAACTAATGTTTAATGTAGATTCAATGTTAGAACAAAAAGTAATTTTTTAAAATAATTTTTGATCTGTAGGAATACCTAAAACTCTAGCTTTTCCTTTTTTTAAATAATTCATCTAATCAATAGTTATGGTGTACCTACCAGGTTTTATGTAATTAGCTAAGTACTAGAGGTTTGGTGAGGGATAAAACAGACACCATTCTTTCCCT
>NW_006780945.1:4902519-4912169 GCF_000442215.2 Lipotes vexillifer
TTTCCCTAAAGATGGCACTGACTTCATATGTGTCATTAAAAGTCTCTGATTCTGAATTTCTTATTGGAAAAAGATGGATGGAAATAATCTCTGAATTCCATACTTATCATGAAATTGTAAGTTTTTTAAGATGATTTATTGGATGTGAGGGAGTTAAATTGTAGAAGGCAATAACTGGGACTTAGCAATTTACATCAGAAATAATGCATATGTTAAAGAGTATAATTCTGTCAGATGTAAAATTGTACTGCAGATTTCAAAAATAATAATAATATGCTAAGAATGTGATCAAGCAGAAGAAAATGCTGTATCAAATTCCTCTTGGACAAGAGACTGGATCTGCCGCCATAGGTCGATTTTGGGTCTCTCTGATCTAGCAACATAATCACTCACCATTCTGTTGGTTTCTGTAGGGATGACTTGAGGTGACATAGACTGATTAAGTCTACAGCTAGCATTTCCTGGTCTTCCTCTTTTCCTTTTCCTTTAGCTTTTTTTTCAGCCTCTGCCCCAAACAAGTAATTTTTC
This sequence comes from Lipotes vexillifer, assembly GCF_000442215.2. Lineage (NCBI taxonomy): Eukaryota > Metazoa > Chordata > Mammalia > Artiodactyla > Lipotidae > Lipotes > Lipotes vexillifer. Next base: position 4,903,048 of record NW_006780945.1, read on the forward strand.
ACCAGTGCTTTTCTCTTAACCACTGTTATTTAAATACCAACTGGAACGCATATTTCTTAAATGATATAATACCTCTATTACCCTTGCTCTTTTCTTCATCCAAGCTCTAAAAATCATGAGCTGCATGATAGAAGAATTGAACACCATTCCTATGGAGCAAGTTATTCCAAGGTCTTGGTTCAACCAAATACTGCCTACATATAAAATTTCTGACCACCATATAAATCAAGAGATAACAGCATTAACATATTTGATCAAAGGGATATACACTTCAGCTTAAATACAGAATACAAGTTAACCTGACTCTGGTAGAAAATATTTTTACCCGCACGCGCGCGCGCGCGCACACACACACACACACACACACACACACGATGGTGATCAACTGCTGTGTAAAGTTAATCTTCTTAAAGTTACAAAATAAAATAGAGACAATACAGATCTTCCTCAGCTTATGATGTGGTTACATCCTGATAAAACCACTGTACATTGAAAATGCCATAACTTGAAGATGCATGTGATACACCTAACCTGCCAGACATCATAGCTTAGCCTAACCTACCTTAAAGGTGCTCAGAACACCCACAGTGGCCTACAGTTGAGCAACATTATCTAACACAAAGCCTGTTTTATAGTGAAGTGTTGAATATCTCATGCAATTTGAATTCATTGATTACTGTACTGAAAGTGAAAAACAGAGTGGTTGTCTGGGTACAGAATGGCTGTAAGTGTATAGCTCGTTCACCCTCGTGATCACGTGGCTATAACCGACCGGTTGCTGCAGGTAACTGTTGCTAGCCAGCATCACGAGAGTATCTTACCGCAGATCGCTGCGCTGGGAAGAGATCAAAATTCAAAACTTGAAATATGGTTTCTACTGAATGCATATTGCTTTCTCACTCTTGTAAAGTCAGAAAATTGTAAGTCAAACCGTTGTAATTTGGGGACCATCTGTACATAATAAGACAATGGAACAGTGATTTTGTCCCATCTCGGTCCAAAAAAAATGAAACAGTTTCTCTTGGAAAATGGTGGAGAAAAAAATGGAATTTTTATGTGGACCATAAAATATTCTAGCTGTGTTATTCTATGGAAAGGCAATACTAGTAAGGTAAATTAGTATAACAATTTCATTTGAGTCTCTCGCCGTTTTCATTTGTGTTTCGAGGATGGGGTGACTCCATCTGATATTTTTGTCATGGTGGGGAAATTAGCTTTTTCTCTCCATGCCTACTCTGTAGGCCTGGGGAAGAGAACATTTAACCCTCATGAGCACTAAACTTCAAGTGAGTAGGGCAATGTGTACCTCACAAAATATGCGATGACTTAATTGATGAGTGAGGTGGTCTTGTCTAGCTCTATGCCAGAGTAAGCTCAGAATAATAAATCCTATGTATCATAATGTATTAACATCTCTATCCCATAATAACAAGGCCAAACCAAGAAAGACGATGTGAGAGAGTGTTTGTCTCATATTTTATCGTCAGTCTTTTAAGTTCTATTATAGCTGATTATGCAGAGTGCATATTTAACTGGAAAGTACAGATTATCAATGGAGCTCATTGAAGTTAAAGATTTTAATTTACTTTCTGTGATGCTTGAATCAAAGTTGTTAATTAGGAGTTAAATTAGCCAACTTAAGTTGCCCCTCCTTTTGTCCATTTCCTGCTCTCTAGAGTACAATTAATCATGAACTAGACAACAGGTCAAGAGGAAGAACAGGAGAAGGGCTTGGATATTTCCAAAACTACTCTAAGATCTTGAAAAGCAAATGAATTGTTTTCTTAATTCTTGAGTGAATATTAAACGTGTCATAAACACAAGCCCTCTTATAATAGAAACAATAAAATCAAAGATAAAAATCGATAGAGCTTAGCTCTAATTTTTCAGGGATTTACTTCGTCATCTTTTACGTCCCATGTGTATATGCCATAGTAGATGCTTTCATTTTAGGTTAAATATATTTTTGTAATCTCCCAGAGAATCTGTTCCAAATAGTTATAACGTATAGGTCTGGGTATCTAACTGCCTTTCTTAATTCCCTTTCAGATTTTCAAACAATGTTTATAATTAATCACATTTTTTCGCTGGTACTTGTTTGTTCTACTCCTTTGCTTTTAATGCCCCTTCCTTAGATGTCTCAGCCAAGAACTGCATCTTATTGATACCGAAGTAACTCTCATGAATCTAAGCTGGTTTTCCAACCCATTAGTACCCTCCACCAGGCAAGTGTTGGACCAGTAGAAACGAAGAAGCAGAGCTTTGGTTTACATATGTTGACATGAACAACTCAGTTGCACCCATATGAGAGTAACTGCTCAGCTGATGATGAGTGAACAGTTCATCCAACGAGAAATAGAAATGGGCCCTCTATGGGAGCAGGGTAGCTAGGTGCTGACAGCTTAATGAATGACTTGTCTGTTATGACAGTAGGACACCTTCCAATGCCAAGAGCAAATATTTGAAAGACTATGCAATGCAGGAAATGTATGTATGTTCTATATATAGGACACTTAGATTGACTGTATCACTAACAGATGGGCAGAGTTTGAGAAATTTTATTTTATAATGTGCAACATCACCCTTGTCAGATACACTTCGAGATCCAAGGATTAATGGAGCATGACACTCAGAGTAAAATAGGAATTCTACTGTATGTATCAAGGGATTGGGGACCTCGGGGTAGGGGAGTTCAGCATAGAATATTACCCATATTTTTTACAGCTCTAACCCTGATCTCATTTCTAATTCAATCATATATAGCTCCAGGCATCATTTCAGATGCAATGGGTAAGTAGATATTTTTGTGAAATGCCTTTGAATAAAATTAAATCGTGAAACCATGGCTGGCGAGCCAAACAATCAGACCAATAAGAGGTTCACTTCCTCTTTCTGAACTGAGAAATTGTGTACAGCATTGGTGAAGGGCAATAAAATGGCTGAGCTTGTAAAAAATGTTATTATTTTTATATGGACTCACTTTAGAGTTATAACTCAGATAGTTTTTAAATAAATAACCATAGATGATTGTCTGATACGTGCGTTCTCAAACAGATCCTGACACACTCATTCACTCTTGCATGTTCGCTGGAGAATACGTTTGTTCCCACAATCCATAATCATGGACACAAAGAATTAGACTCATCAACTACAGAGATTAATGGCCATTTGGGAGTCTCATAAGTTGAAAATGTATACATGGGAGACTAGACACTGTGATATTTCCTATTAAAGCAATGAATTAGGGGCTGGGCAAACTGTGAGCACCCGAAACCCCAAGATAGCTGTCCTATTGAAATTTCCTGAATGCTAACTCATTAGCCAGATTATACCATAAAGATGTCTCCCTCATGCCCCATCATTATGTGCGTTCCCATCCATTATTCATTGGTTTTACTGATCAATGCCTCAGTCCAGGTGATTTGCTGCATGTTCTAGCTAACGGCATACTCCCTTCAGAAATGCTCTGTGTCAAAATCCGAAACGTCAGAGGCTCCATATTGCTCTTCTTAGGTTTCCATTCCCTCTCTGGCAACTGTCCCAAAAACATGGGCTTCCCAGAGCCTCGCTGAGGCAGCGTTTCTTCCCAGCCACAGAACAATTCCGCAGAAATAAAGGGTCCCAGCCAGTCAGAACTCGCATAAAGCTGGCAACACAGGGGTCTCCCAACAGCTGTGAGCTCTGCCTTCTCTGTCTTGGCAGGTCTCAACAGCTGGCGCAAACTACTTGGCTGAGGCAACCAAACGGTATCTGGCTTTCACATCGTCAGAGCACCATCACTTGGCCTCATGAATTGATCCAATTAGATAAGGGTTCTCAACACTGTTGAAACACTGGCTACTATGACTTGTTGCAAAATAATACTTCCGTGTAGTTCTGGTTAAGTTGCCTCCTACACGTTTATTTTTCTTAGTTTTTCAATACATAACTTAAGGAAGCTGTATAAAAATGGGCACATAAATAAGCAACAAGGGGATTTTATGTGAAAAATTTGCTTCTGCCTTCCTCACAGTCTGTGATCTTCCTCTTTCTAGAAGCCATAGCTCTGCCTCTGTTCAGTGTTCCCACACTGGGGCCACGTGGGACCCCCCCCCCCTTCCTCTACCCCTGTGCTTTACCCGATCATCCCTGGGCATTGCCAGTTATTTATAAATATTGTCCCTCAGATGAATCCTTTCTTTTGCATTCTCTCTGCTTTCACTCCAGGTCAGGTTTTCATAATCAGTGATGTAGTCAGCATTGTCTCTGGTGATTCACTTAGGCGTGCTTAGAAGCCCTGCTTGGAGAAAAATGTGGTAAAAGCCTCTTTACTTTTGCAATTAAGCTGGAAGAGGACTTAAGCCCTACATACATGTGTATGTATATGCATATGTATATACACACTCTGTATGAGACGAGAGTGTGAGAGGATGACTTTCCCATCATGAAAACTTGTTGGCTCTCAAAACATGGCATTGGCTTGGAGTAGGACTGGAGGTGTAATGTGACACACCCAGGAGCAGATTCCCCACAATGTTCCCATCCAGTGAGAGGTGTGTACACTACTCTCCATGTTGTGCCTGCTCTGGTTTGTCTTCGAACATTCTGGAAAGACTTGTTAAAAGTTTCAGCCTGAGTGGGAGCAAATAAAAAGTATACGAACAAGGTTGAACAGGAACAGATTAACTCTCAGAGGTTCAAATACATATTAAATTTAAACATGAGAGTGTTCAAAATTAAACTTACAACTACAAAAATTTTTTATTTAAAATAAATTAGTTTAGTAAGGACCAGAAAGTGTAGTATTAAGGAGAATGTGGAAACTACACTCACACACATATCGTGAGGGAGTATAAACTTGTATGAACTACAATTTGTCAAAAGTTATCAAATTTTAAAGAGGGATATTTTGAGAAAGAATTCCATTCCTCAGGTGGACAACAAGGTCCTAATATGTAGCACAGGGAACGATATTCAATGTCCTGGGATAAACCATAATGGAAAAGAATATGAAAAAGAATGTATATATATGTAAAACTGAGTCACTTTGCTGTACGACAGAAATTAACACATTGTAAATCAACTAGATATCAATTTAAAAAAAACGTACTTGGAGCAAAAAAAACAAAAGAGAATTCCATTCTTACAAACCTGGTTATAGATTAGATGTGTGTGAAAACTTAGGTACAACAGTATATATGAGACGTTGCTTACGAAGGCAAAAGCCTAAGAAACAACGTGAAAGTACAGCAATAGAGGATCGATAAATAAATAATGGTAACACCATTAAATTAAAAAATTTGGAGCTAGAGCTGTTGGAAAAGAATGAGGAGGGCCCATATGTAACAATGTGGACCGGCTTTCAAGATAAGGTGAAACACGCAAAGGGGAGAATAATGTGCATAAAATTCAAATAGTGAATTCAATAATGTGTGACAAATGCAATAGTGTATGGAAAAGGGAAGTCATACAAATTTTGGCATATGTCCATACTATCTATAGATTTTTACATAAAAACTTGTAAATAGTGATTTTATCTGGGGTGAAGAAACAGGGGACTGAAAGTCATTGGCAGAAAGAAAGCATGCTTTTTGAAAATTAAAATATGTATGTGTAGTGTATATATATTATGTCAATTCCATTCCTCAGCTGGAATTTTATGTTATATAAAATAAAATTTTAAAATAAGTATATAGAGATATATAAGAATATTATATATAAATATATAATAATATTTTTATATATTTCAGAATTTTTTTTATATTTAATTGATAGAACCTTAAGCTAGAGGAGATGGTTTATTTTCATGGTGGGAGGGGAGTTTCTGAGCTTGACATATTCTGCCTCATCTCTGAAAGCCCTGATGAAAAGAAGTAAGAGAGGCTTTGATTCCTTGTTTTTGTTATTGATTTTGATTTTTTCCTTCCCTCTAGCTCTTTTCCTTTTCAGAAGGATTATTTTGCCACAGATCAATTTCTCCTATTCTATCAGTTTCCTGCTTTGATGCCATGAGCCTTATAATATTGTTTCATTATAAGAAGGGAACAAAGAGAATTGTGAAAAGAGAGGGGCAGTATTACTGCCCCTGTACAAGTATTACTGCCCTTACGTGTTTGGCTGCACACACCAGATGGCTGGCAGGAGTCAGCTGAGCAAGTTGCCCCATCACTGGAACATGGATTCCTAACTAGTATGAAACCACATGTGACTTTTCAGGGTCCACTTTCTCGCCCTTAGAACCTGATGTTTTATCGCAGAAAGCAGTTAGGCCTCCTCTCTTTAATTCTTCCACGTTCTTTAGTTTCAAAGCTAGATTGTACCAAGTGCACATGACGGTTAGAATCTCCAGAGCATCTGGGTGTTCAACCAGATAACTTGTATGGCTGCTATCCTAAGTCATGAGCCCGATGCACTCTGCCTTTGGCCGTCTCCTACCTCCTTTGCTCACTTCCCTATTTTGAGATATATATATAACTAATTTCTTCCATCAGGTTCCTTTTCATGGCACCCACTCACACACCTCACATCCTACCATTGCACCACACGCTTTGGAACCCCCATTCCATTGATCACCATTGCCCTGGATCTTCAAGCTTTTGTAGAAAGATAACTTCCCTCAGGCTCACCATTCTTCGAGACCTTACAGTCCGTGGGACTGAGAAGCACTGTGGCCAAGTGTCCTGGTCCTCCCTAGTGGTCAGGCCGTCCATGTCCCTGCAATCACCTCCCCTTCCTGCATTCCAACTGCCTTCAACCTTCCCCACCTTCCGCAAGCCGGCTCTCTCCACCTGTCTCACTAGGTATCCTGCCATTGGCTCATGAACTTCAGCTCCCTGCCCCGCTACCCACAAGATGGATTGCATCTCTGTCCCTTCTCCCAGACCTCGGGAGGAGGGTGCTCCCTCTGCAACATCAGACTGGTGCGCGCACCCTTGCTTTTCGCCCCATTTCCTTCTGAGTTACAGACTTCAGGGGACCCAGTTCCACTCATGGAATGTCCCGTTCCCAAACAATCTCTCCTCTTCCTGGCCCTTCTGCTTCTCTAGGCTTAAAAAATAAAACAATAAAACAAAACAAAACCACGAAACACATGGTGAAGAAAATGTTTTCTTTAACTCTCTGGTCTTCCAATTATTTGAACTAGAAATCCAGCATTCTCACTCAATTCCTCTGCTTTTTAAAATCCAAGCCATCAATTAATTATCTGGTTCTACAAACAATACTTCTCAAAGTGCTTATGACCCAACAGGGGGCTGTGCTCAGAAGCAGATTCTGATTTGGTGGGTCAGAGGTGTGGACAGAGCGTCTGCATTGCTCAGGAGCTCCCAGACCTGCTGCTACTCTGCCACTCCGCAGACCAATCATCCCGTGGCAAAAAGACTACAGATGCCTCTATAGCATAGCTGGTGAGATTTCAAGGGCAAATTTCCCCCAAAATGCCACGTGATTACTTTTCATAATTTGTATCCAATTGATTTGAGAGAAAGTTCTAATCCTATCATTAATAATTCAATCACCGTCCTCTGTTGATCACTGAGTAGTCTCTGTATTGGGCTTATTTACCTACTTTATGACATTGATCTTTCCAATTCTTATGAGAGTAGAGATGAGGAAACTTGAGTTTAAAAAGCTTAAATAAAAAATAAAATAATAAAGAGCTTAAATAACTTGCTTGTGGGCCAAACTGACAAAAAAGAAAAATGGTTTGAATCACCATTGTTGTAGTAAAAAGGGTCTGTGCCTCTTAAACTATTTTAAATTTATGCTCCAGTTTTCTTTTTATTTCCTATGTTATTTTGTCCAGCTTCACTAACATGGCTTTGTGTTACGAAGTAACTCTTTGGTCTTTATGGAGAAAAAAATATTTTCTATTTCTTGACAGAGTAGGAATAGAGGAAACAAGACATTTAACTAGGCAGTATGCTTATAAATGAAAATGAAATTTTGTTCTGAGGTCAGGTTAGATTTGAATCATGGCTTTGCCTTCTAACATGTGACCAAATTACTTAACCTCTCTGTACCTCAATTTTCTCATAAGAGGCAGGGAAATAATACGGTTGTTCTCTTAGGTTGTAGTAAAGATGAAATGAGATAAAACCTCTAAAACACCCATGAAATAAACTAGCACATGGCAAGTGATTAATGCAAGTCAGTGGTTATTATTATTATTATTATTATTATTATTATTACTCTGAAAAATTTTTGTTCCTGGGATGGTGACTGTGATTACCCTACTGAGACTGAAAGATATGATTCAGCCAAATGATCTATCAATTTGGTTTGTTAGTTCTGTCCACAGACTGAGTCTGCAAAAATCCCCTGGTGCTTGAAATTCTACAGACCAATTTCTCCCCCATCTCTAATTCTTTCCAAGAAGATAGAGCAGTTAATGAATTAGCTTGGTCTATCTCCTTAAGCTTTACTGTCATCAGCAAATTACCCCTAAGAATATTATAAATGGGCTTTACAAATTAGAAATCATGTCCTTAAATTACTTCCTTCCTCCCTCCATTCTCTTATTTCAAAAACTTGCAAATCTACTATCAATCAACTTAGCTCTGTCAGAGAAAATGTAATCCGGCATTTCTTATCCAGAATTGTGTACCAAAAAACTACTTTAGTAGGATTTGTAGTTTTGTTCACTAGGATTATCCAATAGCTGCAACTATAACAATTATTTAAAGAAAAGTAAAACTTGATCATTCTACCATCAGAGGATTGTTACAGGGTTAGAATTACTGATATTTTGAATCCCTGTGATTCTTGTTGATTTCATTTGGTGAATTGCCTGAATTGATATAATTGACAGGTTAACATTTCTTTTTTCTACCTAACTGTATAAAGAAGATTTATATCTGCACAAGAAACATTTTTAACACTATATATACATTGTTATATAGAGATATAAAACTTAGCAATGATTCTATTGCCAAGGCCGATGATTTCTTTATACTGACACGTTGAGACAAGCTCAGGTTTTCTTTTGACAAATGATAAATTTGCAAAGCTGAGATTGTCCTTGAAGATATGAAATAAGAGAATTTAATTATTTTCATTAGGTGAGCCCCAGAAAGCTTAGTGCCTTGCCTACTGTCAGGGAGGGGCAGTTAGTGCAGAAACAGTAAACCAGTGTTTCTTTCCCT
>NW_006780945.1:4912201-4938422 GCF_000442215.2 Lipotes vexillifer
CTTTCCCTATACTAACACCAATTCTGAATGAATGCCAACACTTAATTTGACTTCAATGTAACCATCATCTACAATTTGGGATAAAATCAACATAGCAAAGGAGTGTATAATTACCATTGTCGTTTTATTTTAATGAAAATGTGCTTTGCATTATTGTTTCGACAGGGTGCCTTTTGTTTATAGCTATCTTACTTCACTTAAGGACTGCCTATACAAGTATCTGCATGAGAAATACAGCTATTTTTGCTCTGCCATGGCCTATGTCTGCCCTCTGGTTCAGATTTCAAATGTTTCTGCCCCTGTAATTTGCCTCTGCATGAACCCCATTACAACTGGAGGCTAAATCTGGTTAAAGACGGAGGGAAGAACACGTGCATAGACTATATTTCTTTCCAGAAGCCCCAGTATAATAAGGTAAAGGAATAGAGGAGAAAAAAATAAATCTCACAAAAGTAAAGAGAATGTGTCATGAGAGAAGACTGTTACACTGTTAGGGTATAAAAGTAAGATAGAGTAGTGATAACTGACTTACAAGATCAAAAAAGTGAATTCTAATTTGATATTGGGAAAATCTGTGAAGCAACCTCATGTGTATTGCAGACCTCCCCAGCACCCCCAGATCTGGAGCTGGTAACGAAAGGAGCTCTTAAAATGAGGGTAAAGGAACGTACCACAGAGGAATTGGTCAGTGGTTGGGAAAAGAAGAAATAGTTAGACAGCCAGATCCTCTTGTCATTTTGCATAGCCAGGAGACTGTCCCTGCAGGTAAATATTGGTGGTGCTTTCTCTGGAGTGAGTAAACCTCTGGCCTGGGAGACATCAGTGAACTGAGGGCTTCGTGTGGAAAACAGGTGTTGATTACAAGTTTACACTGTGAATGCTTAGGTTCCCAACTTTCTACCCCTCTAGTCCCAGAATGCTGGCAGCAAGTTTGTATCAGTTAGATCCTGCTGCATAAAAGAACGGAAAGTAATAAAACAGAGAATGTTAGCATTTTGATTAAGATACGGAGTGAGAGCAGTAAACTTTTTCTGTAAAAGGTTAGACAGTGAATACGTTAGAATTTTCAAGTCATGTGTCATCTGCTGCGTATTCTCCTGTGTTTGGTGGTTGGATTACTTCTGCAGTCTTTAAAAATAAAAAGTCATTCTTTGCTTGCATGCTGTACAAAAACATGCTGCAGGCCAGATACGGCCCAGTGTTGTTGGACTGTAGTTGGCCACCTCCTGGTATGGCGGCTCACACATGCAATTTACCTGCCCCGACGACAGGTACTGCAATAATAAAAAAGATATATTCTACCCGTAAACTATAGATAAGATAAACCTCAGGCATCTATCTGTAAATGCACAGGATTATGAAGAAACTAAATCCTACAGGAAGCTCACTTCCTAGGCGAGCAGTTATCAAAAGTTGCTTCCTCCCTGGGGCCATTGTCCACGACTAGGCACATGCTAGAAGAGTATTGTGCCGGCCAAAGGCAGAGAGAGCTCCCTATTAGAGTAAAGGAGAAACCAATAGAAATTCTAACAGTCAGGCAGGTTGGCATGACCTGTGTGAATCTAGAGAAACCCTAAAATCAAAGCTGCTTCTCTCTACCCACTGGATTTCAACCATAAGATTTCTCTAAGTGTGCAATGGAGAGAGTGGAGGGTAAGGCTGGGGTTCAGCTAGAAAGGCATAGAGAAATCTCCGTGCGTAGTATAAAACCATGTGAAAAAGAGAAAAACAGTAAAGAGAAGCTGCGCTGCGTTGACTGTAGCAGGACCTTGCAGTAGCTACAGTGTAAGTACGTTAAAGACAACAGAGACAAAATGTGCATAAAATGAAGAAAAAGATGGATGGAGAGTTTCAAAAGAGAAAAGGAATCATTTAAAAGAGCATCGGGCTTCCCTGGTGGCACAGTGGTTGAGAGTCCGCCTGCCGATGCGGGAGACACGGGTTCGTTCCCCGGGCCGGGAGGATCCCGCATGCCGTGGAGCGGCTGGGCCCGTGGGCCATGGCCGCTGAGCCTGCGCTTCCGGAGCCTGTGCTCCGCAAAGGGAGAGGCCACAACAGTGAGAGGCCCGCGTACCGCAAAATAAATAAATAAATAAATAATAAATAAAAGAGCATCAAACGGAAACTCTAGAGCTGGAAAATGCAATTCTTAAATTAAGTTTATTGAATAAACTTTGAACAGACTAGACACTGCATAAGAAAGGATCAGTGAACTTAAACACGGGTAGATAGAAATGATCAAACTGAAGAACAGGGGAAAATGTGTAAAGAAAAAATATGTAAACAAAAAACAGAACCAAATGTGTAAAACATAGGATAATAATAAACAGTCCAATAGATAGGCAATTGAATATACGAAGGAAACTAGAAAGAAAAGGAAGCAAGAGCTATTGTTAAATTGACTTTGGGTAAAGAATTTTCCAAAACTGATTAAAGTCTTCAACCCAAAGATCCAAGAAGCTTGGTGAATTCCAAGCATAATACAAAAATAAAAACAAAAACACCTAGGTCCATGGTAGAATGGCTGAAAAAATAATCCTCAAAGAAAGAACAATAAAACAAGCACATTGCATTCAAGGAAAGAAGCATAATATTCACCAGTAGCTCCTCAACAGAAAGAATGAAAGCAGCAAGACAGTGGGATAACATCTTTAAAGTGTTGTAGGAAAAAAAACAATCAAACAAAGCACCTCTCTGCAATATCTAGAATTATTACCAAAAAAAAAAAAAAAAAAATCCTCAAACATGATGGTGAAATGAAGACGTTTTTAGACAAATAGAAAATGAGAGAAACAGAAGCATCCCAAACGTGATTCTGCTTTTCTTTCAGAGTAGCTAAAAATCCATTAGAGTCTTAATTTACGGTATTAAAAATATTGCTCTAAATGATAGTTTCAAGCAAAGGAGAAATGTTAGGAATGGTGAATCTAATTTAATGCCATAAAATGAGAAAATCAGAAAAAAGTTGAGTGGTAACAAAGCTGAATGGTTTAGAAATAGACATTTTTGTAAGCTGAATGCTTATTCTTGTGAAAAACTGCACGTTTTATCCATGGTGCTAAATCTGGTTTATAATAAAGTTTCTCTGTTGATTGTGAATCCCACTGTGTAACACTCATCTTCCTATTTACCTGCTAAATAAAGAGAACCAAGCAAACATTTTGACCATTTTGTATTCAAATTGACCTCATGCATCTAAAAAACATCCAGGTTATTCAGGCAAACTTGTGTTTTGTGGGTAGAGTAACCCAGGTTCTTCTTTCACGCAACACATGACACATCTAAACCTGGCCTCAGTCTTGACAGTGTTTTTTAGTAATCTCTTTCCAAACCACCACTCCCTGCATGGATTGTTTTGAGACACCTGAACGTTTTCCTTGCTTTAAAATCTCTGCTTATACCTCCTGGGAGAAACTATGTAAAGCAGCTGAATGAAAGACAGGAAAGGGGGGTGGGAGCGAGACAATTGTACTTTTGAACTCCGGAAGCAATTCAGGAGAACAGTTACTAGGGTCACTTCTTATTTCACTCTGGTGGCTTTTCTGGTAGGAGAGACACTGCTCTGGTCCCCTCCAGGAGAAGGTAAACATCTGGAGTTGATCTTTCCCAGTTTAGGAAAGAACAGTTGTCAGCAACTGGCAGCCATTCATAAAAGTTTAATGAAGGGATGAGCATTACCTCTCAAATTTGCCTGAGATTTTTTCTTTTTTTGTATGCAGGCACATATGTTCACACCCACATGTATACATGCACATATATATGTATATCTATGAAGATGGATGTATAGAGGTATAGATAGAAATACAGACAGGTTTGTTATTAAATATATATTTCTTTACGTTGGTAAGTAGGAGAAATTATTTAAAGTCACAGAGACAAATTCGTACTTATATGTGGATTCCCACAGGCAATAATGAGATAGTCTCTTACTGCGTCTTTGCCCCACGGATATTTATTACAAGTATTTACAATATTACAAATTGTCCTCTGCTAGGACAAAAATGCATGTTGGGCTTCTTCTTTATTCTATTCACTTATTTATTTTTGCACGGTAGGTCCTTGTTGGTTATCTGTTTTAAATACAGCAGTGTGTACATGTGAATCCCAAACTCCCAATCTATCCCCCCGTCCTCCACCCTTCCCCGAAAATGGGTTGTCTCGCCCTAATGAGAGCCTGTAGACTGTTGGATGCACTGGCTTAGTGTTTGCTCTGGTTTATATGAATGGAACATGGTTTATAAGAAATCATAGGCCAGAGGCCATTCCCTACTGGTAGTTGATGAAAGAGTGGCTGCTTTGCAGGAGATCAACCCAGCAGTTACGTATCTCTCCTCCTCTTCACGTTCTCAGCAAACCCCAGCCTTGATGTGAAGACATAGATATCATCTCCCAAAGGCGCCCACACCTGCTCCCCGGGAGGGTAGGCTGCGCTCTACCTGGGCAGCGCCCAGCTACCAGCTGGTCTCATCTTCACACACCACCATCCTGACCCTGGGGGAAGGGGACCATCGACAGCGCTGGGCACTGGGAAAGCCAGGCTTCCCCTCTCCAGCCGATAACAGGGAGGTGCATGAATCAGCCTTTTCAACTAACCTCATGGTGTCCAGCCAGAGCTTATCTTCAGTTTTAAGGAAGGAAAAGCTGAAGTTGGCTAAAAGTGCTTCTTTATTCTTTCTTCCCTTGATACCCTCTAAGTCACCAGGGGAGCTGAATATTGCAAAATCCTGTCATGAAACAGCAGGCTGATAAACTGAAAAATAAAAACAGATGTGGAGCAGGGAAGGCTTCTGGACATTTGTTTCTTGCTTTGGACTCTGGTTCAAGTGCTGGGACTCTTGAACTCTACTCCCACTATTTCCTCTGCTTCTGGCGATCACAATCCTTGGATAATTCGCATCTTTGGAGAATCACCTCTCCCACATCGAAGTCAAAATAAAGTGATAGGAAAATGCAAAATAAAAATAATAAGTGACATTTATTGCATGTGTATGTGCCAAACAGTCTGCAGGCAATATTTCATTTACACAGAGAGGGGGCAGAGAACAAACACTACAGAGCCAGAAGACGGGGCGTCAAATCCTAGCTCTAGCTCTTGCTGGCTGATGGTCTGAAGCAAGTTACTCTATTCATTTTTGTCTTTTTTCCTCACCTGTGCAAGGGGAGTAATACGTATACCTCCCTCTTGAGGAGTTAACGTTTGTAAATCTCTTGCAACAATGTCGGTCCCAACCTCCATAAATGTACAACAATTAATCTTATTATAATGCAGTGAAATAGGTAGTCTTATCAATCCTTGTATTTCACAGGAACGGCTGAATCTCAGTGAGATAAAGTCACACGTGAAATACTACGCAGAATTGGAATTGAAGTCCTTGTCTGTAGAATTCCGATTACTGAGCTAGGACACCATATAGGAGAATTTTCAGGGCAGAACCAAAATGGAGACCCTGCCAACCTAGGAACATCACAGTGATTTCTACGTATGTGTGGGCAAAGTATATAATTCAGACCCCAATCTCTGATGTTTTACATTTGGACGTGAATTCTACAGATTTCCCTCAACTTTCTACTTGCTCCATGAAGGTACAACTGCTGTTATCTCATGACTTGAGGGTTAAAAATGACATCAACTTTGCAAAAGGACTAGTCTCTAAGTACCCTAAGAGTGAAAATAAAAGTGCGTCACTTGGACAGACTAACTGGAGAGGATGTAGATACTGCACCTTCAGTCTGCTTCACCAGAGATTTATCAACACAGCAGTCTATTGGCTACAGGTTACAGAAGACCCAACTCATAATGGATGAAATATACAGTGCTTATTATCTCTTACATGATAAGAATTCCCAGGAGAGGATGTGTCCCTGGTTGGGTAGCTCAGTAACTCGAGGATGTTAATTCAGTAACTCAAGGATGTCCATGCTTTTACTTTACCACTCTTAGCATATTTCTCTTCGTTCCCAGTCTTGTCTTCATAGCATGTTATGTTGGCTGGAACATCAGCCTGATACATGACAGGGTCCACGACCTCCCTGACAGCCATCTTAGACATGTGACTCATTTCTGACCACGGGTAGAGGAAAGTGACGTATGCAGCTTTCAGAAGGGGCCTTTTTTCTATTTTCCTCCATCCTTCTTGCACCTCATTAGGGATGGCAGAATGGACATCTGGGAACAGCCTAGGTTCAGTATGAAAGGATATACCGTATCAGCACTACATTGCTTACTATTACATAAAAGAAAATGAGATTTTAAAATCTCATTAAGCAACTACTACTTTTAATTCTCTTCTGCTTGCATCACAATCGCTATTTCAATGATAGGGCCCCGGCTAGTTTCCCCAGTAACCCACATTCACCCCTGCAACTGGAATGGTGTGCCAAGCGTAAATCAGTGAGTTCCGCTGTCCAATGGCTGATATGGCTTTCATTGCACTGATGTATTATCTAAGTCCCTGCCTACGTTCTATCCATGTCATACCCTTCTACTCTGTTCTTAACCATATCCCAGCAATCCAGATCTTCTTTCTGTTCCACAGGGAGAAAAACAAAACGACAAAAGTAAAAATCTCACCCTCACTTGAGGACCTGATGCTTCCTATTCTTTTTCTCCGTCCTCTCTTCCCAGACGTTCATATAGTCACCTTCTTCTAGGGACCTCAGCTACCAGCTCCTAAGTGAGGTCGTTCCTAACACTGCTTTCTAAAGGACCCCTCATCACCTCTCATAACACTGCTTTATTGGCTCAAGGCTCTTAATAGCATCTGAAATTTTCTTTTCTAGTTATTCGATTACTTACTTATTATTCGTTTTCCACTGTTAGAATGTCAGCTCCAGAAAAGCTAAGACCTTATATACTTAGACACATGAGTCTTGTGAAAGCACAGCTTTATGTAGTTTGTTTTTTCTCCAGCTTTTAGCTTAATTTTCTGGATCTATTTTCATGCTATTCCATAAGCATTCAGATTGCTTAAGGGTGCCTGTTAGCTGGAGTCTTATTACATAAATGATTTTGTGTCTCTCCTCTACACCTTTGAAGATTTCCAATAGACCACACTTAAGTTGCTGTAGTAATCAGAAACTAAGGGAATTTTAAAATAAATCATAAAGAAACTTAGAAGGATTAGGAGAAAAAAAGCAGCTAATTGGGAGAATAAACATCCAAAATGATGTCTAATTTGGTTGAAAATAACCAGGATCTATTGCGTGACTCTGGTAAAAGATTACTGAAGTTCTTGACTCCTGGCTTAAATTGCAGTCTGGCCTAAGGGAGACTGTTAAAATTCTCATAAGTCGGATGGACACTTTCTAATAAATGCCTTGAGAATCTTAAGGCACAACAATTTCAAGCCAGCACTGGAGAACTCTTCTGTACATTTTCAGTTACCTTTCAAAATAAAAAACAGCTCTGCCTACACTGCACTTGTTTTGTTTGAGTGTGAAAACACTCCCAGCAAGTGCTTGCATGTATATAATTTGGGAAGTGTGAATAAAAAAATCAACTTTGTCTTTACCTGCATAATGACAATCCATCAGTTGTGATGATTTTTAAAAATCCACCTTATTATTAAAGTCCATTCAAAATAACATTTTAAACATGTTTCCTTTCTTTATTCACTCAATTGACAACTGCTGTGTGTCCACAGGTTGTGTGATTGGCAACCTGGAGTTATAGCTCCAATAGTTGGATGATGAACAGATAAAGGGATGTAGAGAATAGAATGAGAAAAGTGGTTCCTTGGAAATTTTACATGCCTGCATTAAGTCACATAATTATGTAGATGTTCTCTGCCAGCTTTCTAGTGTTTCAAGCCTGTTTTCACTCTATTATTTTTCTCTAAGCAGATTTAACCTCAGAAACCGAATAATGATATCCTTCCTAAAAGGGAAAAAAAAGTTTCCTCAAATTACTTCAGCGGACTTCCGTTGATGTTTTATTTTCAATAAACCTTGAGGCAAATAGCCACTTTTGAACTCTGCACTTTGCCCTCTGAGTTTCACAACCTAGCGAAAGATCAATACCAGAGTCAAAAGTGTTAGCAAAAATGAAAATGATATGCACAAATTGTTATTTATACAAGTCCCTGATTTTGTTTACTGAATTTAATGTAAACTTTGTCTTTTGATTAAAAGCAAATGTTCAAGTTCTCTGTAGGGACCTGGTGTTCTATATGATTAAATCTTAAAAAACAAACAAACAAACAAAAAAAAACAAACAAAAGAAAAAACTGCAAAGGGCAAGAATTAGCTAAGAAAGATCCCTTGCAGGCATTTCTTTGGTATTAAATAGCAGAAGATGATTAGGCTATGTGTGAATACGAGGAACAGTAAAGGGAAGAGAAGTTCACCAAAGACATATACTTTACTTATTAAGGTCTTCCGAAATTGATATCACTTAAAACAATTTGTATAATATACCCAAGCTAATAAAAATGATCCTCATTCTGAGTTATCCTACTTCTTGAATTTTACCAAAACGAAAGATCAGAGAAGCACAGATAACGTCTTGTAGTTATGACACTTTATTCCTTATTGAAATAGTAGTATTAAAAGTAAAAACTATATGTAATTTTTATAATGAACAAATAATGATCATATTCACTTACTATAGAAGATAAATCCACTTAAAATATTTTATAGAGTAGTTAATTAACTGAGAAAATTATCAATGAATTCATGTACGTGAACAGAGCAAGATACTAAAAACTACATATCCCTCTAAAAAAGAGTGGATGTATGTATTTGTATAACACGTTCACTTTGCTGTACAGCTGAAACTGACACAACATTATAAATCAATTATTCCCCGATACAAATTTTTAAAAACTACATATCCAATGAGAGTGACCATTTATAAAATCTACTAATTACATATAGATGAATATACACAGATTAATTGGCCTACTTATCTGGTGTTGCATGTACAGATAATTTTCATTTTTCTTGCTATATGTTTTTATTTAAATTTTTTTCTCAAAGAATATACATTGCTTTTATAATGAAGCAATGACTATTAAAATTGGAGCAAAGCTGTTTAAATTTATTTCTAGACACAAAAGAAAAAACCTGTTGAATTTATCAAGATCTGGCATATTTTATAGTGTCTAAAGAAGCATATGGCATTGGATTCCATACTCATGTTTCTTTCTTCTTTTGGGGGTTTTCCACTACTGAGAGACTAAGCCTTAACTACTAAGTTAAAAATATTAATAAATACTATAATAGATTCAGTTTTGACTCTAGACATGGCTAGGAATTTTAGAAGTTTATAATTCTTGTCCTCGAGGGGTTTACTATCTTGCTGGAGAAAACAGTCTTAACTATTTGAAGTGTTTACAGAATAATTAATGGGCAATTTGTGTGGTCGTAATCAGTTGTATGGTCAGTTTTCTGAATTTATTCCTCTTCTCATATGAAGTTAAAACTTAAGAGAGTGGCAGGGATCTTGTGAAATTAATTAGCAAGAACAAATACAGTAAAGCCACAATTAAGTTTATTACATTGTAGTTAGTGCAGCTCAAATTAAGTTAAGACATGGACATGAAATATCCATGTGCATCTTCTATTCAATTTTAGATGTTAGGAAATTAAAATAAAAACATCCAATTACATCATTCAGCACATATTCAGGAATTCCAATGAAAATAAAATATTAAATGAAATAAGAATTCAATCTCAGATTAGAGTCAATTGAAGCACAACCCACTGTCAGACGTTTGGTGATTTATTTGTAGCCATGATAGGAATGCTGTGACCCAGTGCAAAGAATGTCCTTTATAAGTGACTCTTCTGTATTATGCCCTCAGGTCCTATGACTATGTATAGTCTTCATTGCAAGTTCTAACTTAGAAACAGAACGAAACAAAAAAACTGAATGAATAATGAGAAAAAATGGAGACAAAATAAAGATTAGTGAAAAAAGTCTCAATATCTGTAAGTAATTAAATATCACATTGGTTCCTTGGAATTTAGCCGGCAAGAGATCATGTTTCACTCCATGAATTTGTTCTTTTTACTGCCCACTATAGGAAACAAAGAATGGAAACCAGTTCTCAGATTTACATCTTGACAAACTCATGGCATCCTTACCAGTAAGATATTCTTCCATCATCAGTTTTATTTTATCAACTGATAATGATGCCCAAAAGATATGTTTCAAAATAAAACGATAAAATTTAACTTGCCCCTGGAATAGAAACAACTATAGGTTGACCAAGGGAATGATAGTACTTGTACTCAGCAATCTGCTGTAAGTAGATAAGTGTCTTTAATAGCTTAGTTGTCATAGTTTACTTTCAGTTTACATATATGTAGGGAAGTTTCACTGCCCCAATATCTTAATGACAATAAAAAAAGAGAAAGGTTTAATTTAATGTTTCTGCTTTCCTGTGTAAAAAGCAATAAATGCAATTATAAATGTGCACTGGAGGCATAACATTCGCTTGCCATGACCTTTAAGTCACCTCTGCTTACACAGAAGTCAGTTCCTACACAAAGCAATAAGTCAGTTGCAATACTAAAATTCATTTCATTTATTTTAAATGAAATGGGCAACTAGATATTCCCACGAGTGACATTAATGGGTCACTTAAGCATTAGGTGGCTGGGCTGCCCAGAGAAAAACTTTCCAGCTTCCTTTGTGAATGCCTCACTTTTATAAACCAGAATCCAGTGCACCTTTCCTTCTAGAAACTGGCCAAAAATGTCTCGCATAGTCTAAAGAGATTTCCTTATTTTATTTTATTCCACTTATCATCTCTCCAATGCCAGAATGAGTTTTAGAGTAAGAGAAAAATTAAATGAAGCGCTGGAAACAAACCTCATACAAGTGAGCTCAAAGAGAGGGCCAGGGAGTATACATTGCAAGGTCCCAGTGAGTACTGTTTTTCAGTATTGCCTTACCTCTTCTTTACTAGTAAAGAAAGTTGCTTATAAAATAAACCACACACACTGATGGAACTCAGGATTGGAACATTTAAATGATTATTTGCTTCTCTTTCTACCAGCTTGTAAAACATTATTTTCTTATTCTTCCTCAAATGGCCTGTGCTAATTACATACCATGACCTTTGACCTCCAGGTGCCTTCATTTATGGCAGCACATTCCTTTCTAGGGCAACACATTGGCCTGGTTTACAGGATGCTGCTACCAGGCCTTCCACTCCTGACTTGTGCTTCCCTAGGTCATCATTCTAACTCACCAACACAACTCAGCAAAATAATTCATTTTTCAGTAGAGGTATGCAATTCACCCAAATCCCAAGGAATAAATACAAAATTATATAACCGACACCTCCCTTTGGAATATCAAGCATATTAAGAAATATGTTTCTGATTTGTTTCTTTCCTAAAAGAGAGTGAGAAAAAGTAACATTTTAACCTAGGAATAAATAGCTGAATTACCATTGTGGAGTCATTTCTTGAGGGATTATATAAATGACTTTGAGTTGACTCTTTTAAATGGTCAGAAGTTGGAAGTTTATAAACTGTTTTGAAACTTGCAATCTCAGTCTCAGTATGATTCTAAGGTGTCAAGGAGATTAGGAGATGGAAGTAAGATTCCCTGTCAATCTGAAGGTATCTGAGTAAAATTTTTTAAGATGATGTCTTAACTTACTTTTCATTTTCCTTCAGGTCTAATACAAATGTGGAACTCTTAGTTATTATGCATTTGGCCAGTTGTTGAATTCAGCACCGCCTGATTTGTAGTAAATATCTGAATAGTAGGATCGATTTAGACAAATTGACCTAACAAATAGAAATTGTTATTAAAACAGAACTAGCTGTACAATTGAATCATTCAGGAGCAAGCTCAACAAGTCCATGCACTGGGACATATAGTTTAAACTGTTATTACTATTACTCAAAGTTCTGATAAATTTACCCCAATTCTTTCTTTATCTCAGATGAAAGTATTTAAGGAAGTTGAACTTGTTGGTTGATTAGGTATAACCCTGAATACATTTCCAATAGCTGGATATGTCTATAGCATGACCATAAATAAAATTTCAGTCAATTGCTAAATAATTAACTTTTTTTTTTTCATTGCAAATTTGACTGAGAAAGAAACAAATACCAAAAGAAGAGAGAGTCTGGTATCCTTTTGTGTTCATATGTATTAACATGTAAAACTACGTAATGTCTGTCGTTTTAATAAAATCCCTATTATAGCTAATACCTCTATTAAGAATACTAGAATGCAATAACTTATTTGAAGTTAAATTTAGTCAAACTGTTCTGTAGAAGAAACAATACAATTCATATTAAAGTATTTTCATTTAAGAATGTCGAAATCCAGATTTACACCAAAGATTAAAAAAAAGAACTATTACAAAAGGACCACTGGGTTATTTCATTAAATAGTAAATATTTAATATATTTAAATATATGTGTGTGTGTGTGTGTGTGTGTGTGTGTGTATTCGTATATATAATTCAAAAAATTTTGATTTATAAGCAGTTTCTCCATGATGAACATTGTGTACATATCAAATATCTTCCCTGTGGTACCTGATTTTGTGTTAAATGCTTTTTTTTTTTTTTGGCCGCACTGCACGGCTTGTGCGAGTTTAGTTCCCTGACCAGGGATCAAACCTGGGCCCTTAGCAGTGAAAACGCTGAGTCCTAACCAGTGGACGGCCAGGGAATTCCCATGTTAAATGCTTTTTCCACAGATAACACTTTAACATGTGATGACTTCTCTCTATAGACAGAGGAATCTTAACTAGTCATCTGATTATGGTAAGGGTGACAAGCGTTAAAATTCCGGGATACTGTTGTGATGATGGCTTGGGGTCTTTCTTCCTGCCCATGGACCAGTAATACAGACTCTTAGAAAAGAGACCATTTACTTGCCCTGTTGTCAGCGCATCTGGAAGCCTTGTCAAAACAATATAATTTTACTTTGTAACTTTTTGACATTGGTATTTATTGCACCTGTCTGTGGGCATGATTTATGACCTGTCTGGTGACTATTTCTCCTCCAGTTGGAGTTTACAATATGAGATAAGTGAAGCATTTAAAGGTCTGTGTGTGCCTCAGGATGGGAAGTGGACATTTTGCAGCCTCACTCCCCGTCTCTCCTCTCCCCCCAACGTCATCATCACCCCCAAAATGACCACTGTGATATGCCATTCACTCAGGCCTTCGGAGAAAGAAAGAAGAGAACAATTATGTAAGACTACATTTTCCACAATCTCTTTTGCAGGGGAATTATGTGTCAATAAATTCTAATGAGTGGCAAGAAAATTCTCCATCGGGGAGGCATCCAATGGAAAACATGTGCTTGTTGTCAGGAGAGCCCAGTGACCTTTTGTCTTTGTAATGGTACCCTGGCTGGGACTCATCAATGTTCCTATCTATCACCAGAAAACACACTTCCCTTTGGCAAAATTGCACTTATTTTAAAAGCAGCCATTCTAATTAAATTGCTTAACTAGGCTGCAATCAAGAAAGCTTTCTTTCCTTGACTATCCCCTCTGGGTCTCTGTATTAGTTTACAATTGTTTAGCAATTCTCCTTAATCTCATAAAGTACACACTCTAGATATGTTTTTGTTCTATGGTTTCATAATAAAATGTTTTAAGCCCTTCAGTTTCTACTCTCCAAAGTTCATATGAATATGATTTGTTGGGGGGAATTCTATAATTACTAATAAAATTTAACGTTTTCCCCTCAAACTTTTGAGATGTGTGGATAGAATCTGTTTCTTTGTCTGTTTCCTCAGACCTGCAAATTCTTTCTCTTCACTGAGCCCTAGTGGAAAACTACATTATCTTAAAATAACATTAAACTTAATTTATGTAATTGTACAAGTGTGAACTTTTTGCACTTAAAAATTAAGGGAACAATTTAAATTAAAAATTTTGTGTGATACTTTAAAATATACAGTGCATGAGCTAATTTTAAATTAGTAATGCTTTTGTGCACTTCTGAGGTGTACTTAAAAACTCACAGTTGCCAGCTGTGTCATTTTATTATTTCAGTACAGTTATAATTGACATCGGCTTCTGTAAGTTACCTTACTTTAATCACATAGCAAATATGCACTTTAACATATCTAGTCTATTTATTAAATGTACTTCAAAAATTCATTACGGAAGCCCCTAAATCATAAAGAAGCTGAACTTCATTCACACAGATTTAAAAATTGAGACCTCTGACACGGTTTTAAGTAGATAATCAATACAATTTTCTGTACACCAGTAATTCAGATAAAAACCCTGCCTTAAAAAACACCGTTAGGGCTTCCCTGGTGGCGCAGTGGTTGAGAGTCCGCCTGCCGATGCAGGGGACGTGGGTTAGTGCCCCGGTCCGGTAAGATCCCACATGCCGCGGAGCGGCTGGGCCCGTGAGCCGTGACCGCTGAGCCTGCGCGTCCGGAGCCTGTGCTCTGCAACGGGAGAGGCCACAGCAGTGAGAGGCCCGCGTACCGCAAAACAAAACAAAACAAAACAAAAAAAACCCATTAATTTTTGTTTTCTATGCTAACTCCTTATAGCTGCAGCATTTTTTAGTGTATAGACAATATTTCTATAGGAAAGAATCCTGTATGTTGGTATTCATGTTCCTTTACTACTCTTTTCCCTAACAGTGCCCCAAGTATTTTAACATTTTAACCCCAGAAATGATAATCTAACCCTTTAATCATTTTTGTTGTACTCCTCTGAATTCTCTCAAACTTCTTTGTATTATTTAGTTGTTATTTTTGTTGTGGGACAGGAAAAAGGATAAATCTGTCAGGGCTGAGTGCAGATGGACGATTACCTTAGTTCCTAAGATAGCTAAGATATATTTAACTTGTAGTTTACACATTATAGTCTGTCTTACAAACTCATTCAGTTTGACTCCCAGATTTTCTTCTGGGCACTTACACAAAGACTACTCCTTGCCATCTTCTTTTGGTGCAATTGTATTTTATTCCCATGAAAACTTAGGCAATATCTTCCTTTTTAGAAGATTAGGAACTTTGTTTCTTGACAAATGCAAACAAGACAGGGACACATTTGTGAACTCTAATACGTATATCATTGCAGTGGAGTATATATACCAGCCATCCCACTGTCAGCTCTTGCAGTTTCTTGTTAGTCCAGCCCCAATTCAGAAAAAATGAGAAGTCTCTTTCGCTTCAGTGGTACGATTTCCTTCTCGAACCTACTCATCCTTAACAAATTGGAGTCTGCCAGTGTGTTACCAAGCCAGTGACATCAGTACTGGCAGGACATTAAATCGAGATTAGAAATGGCCCCATGACATCACCCTCTTGTTCCTCTCGAACAGCTGGTTTCTGTATATTGTGCAATTTTAGATCATTATTCATGGTTTGGGTCAGTATAATTCAGGAAGCCAAAAAACTGCCAAGAAAAATTGTCCTGGAACCAGTTCAAAGACTCAAAATTATTTTATTGATTAGACGCCTGAGTTTACATCTTCCAGAAGGACCTCGTGAATCATCAATACATGATAATACCTGAGTCATTTTAGCATGCACGATGTTCAGAACTTCAAAACAAGATCATCTTTGAAGGGTTAGCCATAAGGAAGTGTGATAATGAGATATATAAGGAACTTGGTTGGTTACAGCTGAACAGGGACCAGCAACTATTGACTGAGCAAGTGGTTTGTTTGAACTGGATGGTTATTTATTTTCACCTTATACTTGTTGACTTCATATCCTCCCTTCAGCTCATCTCAGACAGTGAAGAGGTATGTTTTAAACAAGCCAGACAGGAAGCTATTTTGAGAGGCCTTGTGCAGGCATTATACCAAAGCAAGAAGATAAAGCACAGACTTGGCTGGCTGAGAACTTCGAGAGGAAAGTCATGTTTTAAAACAAAATAAAATCTAAATGTGTTTAGAGAAAGAGACCGCAAACTCATATATTCTTTCTCTAAGAAACTGGAGGGAATTTTGGTAATAATGTGCTTCACTTAGGATAAGTCTTAGCTAGTTTTGGAAGACAGATCCCATTATGTTATCACTGCCACAGAGCAAATCTCGTGCACGGGTCATTGCACGGGTCTTTGTTCCTAAAAAAATTTGTGCTGTGCCCAAACTTCTATAGATCTGTGCCACCATCAGCCATACATCCTGCTGTCTACGTGCTGTGCCACAGTCTCTGATTATGGTACTATCTTACTCAAAATTATTGACTCTTATTGCCACCCACTTGAGTATAAATTTTACATTAAGAAAATATGATCTTGTTATATTTTAAAATCTCATTTCCGGGTCCTATTAGATGAAAATCCTGGTGGCTATAGGAACACGTGAAGAAAAAAATACAATTTCTTATAGCAATGATGAAAATATCCCTCCTAGACTTACGTAAACGAAGCGTCTATCATAGAAAAAAATAGGTTCAGAAATGTCCAATTTTTATTGCAACGTAACACATCCCCTTGTATCACTATTGATATAATGTCCTCCAGCCATAATCTACTGGCAACCTGCTCTTGTCAAATAATCAAACGATTTAATCATTTTGGTAGTTCATCACCTACACACCTGCCACTCCTCCCTCACACCCATACACTCAATGATATAAGTAATTGCAGCGTTACATTGAACTGACTTAAGTTCCAGAGTGAAGTAAATCTGAAAAAGAATCACATTTTTTAAATGGTGGTGGTGACTGGGGAGGGGGAATGTAGAAATTCTAGCAGCTTCGCTTAGTACTCTTTTTTTCAAAGGCTGACCTAGCTCTGAGGAGAATCGAGCATATGCCTATGACTCGGTGTTCATTTTTCTCTCTCTTTTTCAGTTATCAGAGAAAGGACACGGTCTGGGCTGGTTTCATCACTCAGCAATGTCCCTCTTTACAACACAGCTATTACATTTACCACTAGAAGCAATACCAAGACATGTGTTTCCTGGGATGTTCTCTTTGTCTCTCTGGAGTATAGAGATTTTACGGGTTTATACTTGCCCCTCCTACATTTTAAAACACTATTTTGGGGATTGGATTTAGGTGGATACAGAATATTGTTACTTCAGAGTGATTCCATTGGGACTAGGGCCCTTGCCATGGATACCTGCTCGGCAATGATTGGTAAACTCGTGCAACGTGATAAATGCTGTTTTCTAATTTCCTTATTTTCACATGGCATGTCATTTTCAGCCTTCAAAATGAAAAGAGTACTGTGTAGACACGGATGTTTGTCCTTTGCTCCTACAGAAATCAAATCATGTGGAGTGCTGGAGAAGGGCTGGAGACGTGAAACATATCCTTTAGTTGGTAACTTGGTTTGACATATAAACAGATGAGAATGTAAGAGAAGTGCACGAGAGGTGTGTGTGGGAATGACTTCTTCAGGATCCCTTGTTCAAGATGCTCTAAAAATGTAAAATTCTGTGTTTGAGGAACAGACAGCTGTGTTTACATATAATTTTCACCGAGTACCAACTGATAAGTTCTTCTAGATCCTGCTTGCTGTTAAACGTCTCATTTTGAAGCTTTGAAAAGAAAGACTAAATGGAGGAGTGTTTTATGTCACTGAATAAATAAATATAAACTGTGATACTTTCCTTCCAGGAGCCAAAGAAAGCTCCTAACATTTTGTAAAAGCCTTGTTCACAGTCACTTGTCTTGGGGATTCAGGCACTCATTTTGAATGGTCAGAGTAGATAAAAATTTTGTTACAGAAGGAACCTTCTCAAAGATGTCCTACATTTTATCTTATTATTTGAGCCGCGCTAAAATTGTAAAGCTATCAGGAAGAAAAAAAACCCCTGAAAACCACCCCCTCCTCCTTCATCACTACCAAATGCAGCCAAAACATGTCTGCAGTGAAAAAAATACCTGTAACCTCCAGGAGCTTTGATAAAATCAAGGCCGGTGAGATGTGCCAGACCCTCTCCCTTTTTCCCAGATGGTGGAGTTTGCTACTTTTTCACATTTGGCTTTTAATGGACAAGCAAGGAAGCCTGCCAATAAAGCTGCGGAGCAAAGCTAAGAAAACAAACAAACAAAAGCAATCTCGCCCTAGACACGGAGGCCAGTGACAGGGATGATTGATCAGGTGTCCAGCTGGAAGCTGTCACCACCAAGTTGAGAGAAACAGGCAGAGCTTGGCAGGTTTCACGGGCCAAAGATTATCACGGGGTATTAGGTAGGTAGCATTCTTCAGCAAACAAAGAAATGGAAAGGACGGAGTTCGCTTTGCCCGAGCCACATGCCTAGCAGAGATGCTTACCACGTGACTCTCCTTGTGTAAGGGATACTTGAAACTAAGCATATTAGATTTCCTCTTGGAAAGTCTTGCTGGAGAAAACCGTACTGCACACCCCTCTGTCCTCTTGTCTGTATGTCCTTGTTCGGAGACAGACTGAATATCTTTCTGTCGCTAAAAGAAGTGTACATGTTGGCATATAATCACTTTAGCAAGCAAACCGTCCATGGGGAGGTGCACTTTAACAAATTCTCATTCTGGCGTAATTTCCTCGTTGCTTAAGTGAGGAGAATAGAAACCCGGTCGACTCTACAGAATTATCTCCAGAATCAACGGAAATCATACCCTATCTCCTTGACTTTAACCTGCCGTGGGTTATAATAAGGCTTGTAGAAAACTTTTGAGTAAAGAGCACCTTTTTCACACTAACTCAGCATATCAATTTTGAGATTAATCCTAATATTTGAGAAATATTAAAATGTGAATAAAAGGTGCACATTGCAATCAAGGAAGTAAGATAGATATGAAAACATTTTATAAACCACAAAGTGCTGGAAACATGCACTTAATTAGATCATGATTAAAACATGTTAATGATATGGGATTATGAATATCTTGCTTGTTATAAAGGCAGTAACTCTGAATAACGCAAAGTCTCCATCTACACAGATGGAACTTGAATTCACATATATGAAAAATTAATGGAATAGAAACCCCTGACAAATGTTCTTTCATCTGAACACAAGAAAACACCAATTTAACAAATATATCCTGAAAACTTCAATCTGATCCCATTTCACTCCAACAAACACACATATTTTATGAATAAATTATAGAACATGCTATAATATTGGGTCCTCATTTCTGGTAAGCACACAAAATTTACTTTTAGAAATACAGCATTTGTTTTCAAATATTCAGCATCAAAAGAAGGTGATCAAATGACACTGTATGATTGACTGAAACGTTGATTTTTATCTTGAAAAAAATTGTGGAGTTTTCGCATTTTAACTCTAGATTACACAGATTGTTTCCCCAAGTTTTTATGGCCCAAGATTCACATAAATGATGTAAATTCTTGAACAAACTTTACAGTCATTAAAGTTTTCTATTAGCCATTTTACAAGGAATCAAAAAATGACATTTATATTGGACGACTGTTCATTTTCATGGCGAAGTCAGCACTTTAAATATAAAATGCCTTCCTTATCAGTAGCTTGAGAATCAGCTCAGGCTTGTGTAATATTGAACACACCCTACCAAGGAGACAGCATGGGTTTGGGGCAGGAAATCACAGATAAGTATTTCCTTAACTATCTCCACCAGGGTGTGCAGCAATGCTGAAAAATGCTTGTTTTATCTTAAGTTTTGTGTCTGTCATTTTAAGGTATATACAGAAATTATTGGAAGTGAAAGATGAAGAAACAGACCATCGATATCTTTTCCATGTGGTAAAATATTGGTAAATGGAAGGCCATGAGTATAGAATAAAGCTAGTTCCAAAAGTCAGTGGTTTCCAAACTTGGGGCCTTCTCAGAATTACCTGAGACCAAGGAAACACATCCAGAGTTGCTGGTCTACCCTTGGAGATCCTGAAGCCGTATGTCTGGGAGGGGTCCCAGGAAAATGTGTTTTGAAAGCATCTCAGGTGATTCTAATTAGAACTGGAGACTGCTGCCATACAATTCAAATGAACTTTCTAGACTCATTAATAATATAACAATGTGGGAAAATGTTATTCCCTTAGCAGGAGAATTTTTTTCGTCTTTTATGTTGGAAAAATATTTGATAAACCACTTGGCAGAGGTGGGAGAAGTGCTCAAGGGAAATGTTTAAGCAACAAAAGATGGTCCTCGGCTTCATTCCGAGCTTTAGTCTTGCCGAATGAGGTATGTAAACTAAGGGTATGAGGTGAATTATTACGGACAAAAGAGGAGGATTTTTTAAAAGTTGTAAATGGAAAGAAAATAGGGGTAAAGGCAAGTGGTTGAAACTGGTGCCTAGATTTTTACTAAACTTATTAATTTTTGTTGTTATTACCATTATTACCTCAGATATCACATGTAGATAACCGAAGTCAGTAATGTATTCGGGTTTAAAGATTAGTTTGGAAGAGTCACCATCAGTGGTTACATTAATGTCAGCTCTCCTCTTTAAAACTGTAGCCCTCAAGGGGATCAAATCTAATGACTAGCAATACCCAACGATCCTCAAACTCGCTGACCATTGACCATGACCATGCGTAGCAAAGAGAGAATAAAACAGAAGCATTTCCTCTAGGTAATTTGTTAGAACAGTCAAATGTCTTTGTCAATTTCGTGTTGGATTGCAACTATCCCCCATACCCCCAAACGATGATAAAGTTTTGGAAACACCAGAAGACATTCCACAAGGAATGATTTCATACTTGATTGTCTTCAGGAAGCTAGAGTTAATGGTTGTTTAATAAGGATTATTTAAATGTCAAAGGATATAACAACTGACCCCCTTCTAATATTGCTAATTTCCTTCCTTTTTTCCCCCCCAGTGAATAGGACTTCATTTTTAACCATTTAATTGTGCTTGGAAAATAAGTTCAATGCATAGTTTTCAAACTTTCAATTCATAAACTGCTAACTGGATTTTGGGTTCTAGAAACAATAAACTAGTTTATTGAAAACATAATCGCTATAGAGAGAAGAACAATAAAGACTTTCTTGCTTTTACTGACCATGAACCAGGGTTAAGAGGTTGTTTCAGGGGAAGGGGTGCTATTGCAATGGATTGTGGCTGTGATGCTTGTCATTCACACACTTTACTGGAAAAATGATGATGGTATTAAGCACTGCATGAGTGAACAAGATCCTTGTTTTTAAGACAAGGCACAGAGCAAAATATTGTCAAAATAGGGTTTTCCAAGGTGTATTTATTTTTATTTTTAATGGAACAAAATTATTCCCAGCTGTGCAACATTCTCACTGTGCCCATTACTTTTTAATGAATCTTACAATAAGATGATTAATTCTACACACTTGGATACTTTGGGCTGAATGCTGTTGATTAAGCAATTACATTAATCCACTTCTGCTTATTTTTTTGGAAGCCCAATGATGAAGGTAATTTTTCCCCCTTTGGGATAATCTCTCTAAGAATTATTAGGCACGTGTGAAAGGAGTTTTACACACATCTCTAAGGACTACCCTTGTTATTAATAACCAATGTTAAGCTGCAAACGACAACCAACCTGTTTTATTCCAACTGATAAAGTTCATGACATCACTCTGTTTCTTTTCTCAGCTTAGACTTTGACATCGTGCATTGGCCTTAAAACATTATCACAATGTTTTCTATGGAGTAAATTAAATAAAAACACAATAGGAAATGATCGACTATTTGGCTTAGACAGCAAAGCACGCACAGCTCTTGTTTTCAAAAATGATGAAAAGGAAGGAAATAATACAAATAAATGTTCCAGAGTGTGTAGTAAACAATGTTAGAAGGAGTGTGGTTGAGAACAAGGAGGTCAGTTTAGGTGTTTGTTGGGGGCCAGTGTGGGTTTCAGAACAATCAAGACGTACTGATTGGATTTCTTTTTTTCTAATTTAATTTTTATTTTATATTGGAGTAGAGTTGACTTACAGTGTTGTGTTAGTTTCAGGTGTACAGCAAAGTGATTCAGTTATACATATACACGTGTCTATTCTTTTTCAGATTCTTTTCCCATATAGGTTATTACAGAGTATTGAGTAGAGTTCTGATGGGATTTCTTAGTAGGACAGGCACCAAAAGTGGCCTCAACCTTAAGTGGAGAGTCACTGGAACACTTGGGGCATAAGAAATTATTTCACCGTGCAGGTAAATAGTATCAACATGTCACATGGCACGTGCAAAGGCGAAGAATTACAGACGATGTAAGACAAGGCACTGGATGATTTGATGCTGATTTTACCCCGTGTTTTTCTTTTCTTTCTGTAGATGACCAATGATGTAAAGATGTCTTATTTCTCTATGGACCTTGTTGTGTTAGGTTGAGTCATAGGAAAGAGCCAATAGTCAGTCATTTTTGACTAACTAAGATGGCAATTTATATGGTTTGAAATAGTAAGTATACAAACTCAGCCTATACAAAGTATTATTTCCTTCTTACTTGGTTCTTTTGTTGTTGTGGTTACTATTACAGGGTGAAATGTATTAGCCTTTGAGGGTTCCTAAATGGATTCTTTTCCCCTTCCGACGACAGAGAACACTGTCTTGAACCACTGTTTCCTCTTGAGAAGATTCGGGACTCCTGTGGTAGAGAAAAGGAGGGAAGTGGGAAAGGATGAAAACAGAAAGCACTCCAGGTGTGAAGGCTGGAGGTTTCATTTTAGTGGAGGGGAAAAGTGCAATGACAGCTGTACTGTGGAAGGGAAGTGGGTTATTGAAGCAAAAGTAAGTTTGATGGTAGGTCATTTTGCTGAGGATTATGTATTCAGTTCATTCCCTTAAAAACCGGAGGTGAAGGATTTGAATTTTACTAGCTTCAAAGAACACACTTATCAAATTTGAAAGGAATTAAACTGTGTATGCATGAAATTGTTTTCTCCTGTCTCTGTTGTATAATTTAAAATAATGTAAAATTAAATTTTACCTTGTATTATTTATATTATATATATATATATATATATATATATATATATATCACTGCATGAATGATACATTCAAAAATACATATTACAACATAGGGCTTAAAACTCAAAATCAAGTATGGTCCTCATTCTGGGTGATTTACAGGTTGTTATGTAAAATATATATTTTGAAATTGCTTTTGGTGGCTTGGACTGAGACCTTGCAACACTGTTTGGAGACCAAGTTCCATGGAGTATGCATGGGCTTACAAACTTTATATTTTCCTTACAAGAAAATATCAAGCTTATCTAGTCATTGTGATCTTCACATAATATCTTCTTAACTGTTCTCCCTCTATAAGGGCTTCAAAATCTGCCTTGTATAAATCTGGCCATATCAGAGAATTCCTTAAGTAGCCATAATGATTTCTTTCCATGTTATTCATAGGCCTTTTCCTTATTTTTCAGTGTGTTTTATTTATTTATTTATACTTATGAAACTGTAATGCTGTGTTTGTAAGCAATAATGGCACATGCCTGTGTGTGGAAAGGAAAAGGAAGCTGTAATCTTAACTTGAAGCAGGAGGCTAAGCAATGACTCTAAAACCAGGCTTAAGCCGTGAAGCGTCCATACCTTTGGCTCATTTCATGAGCAGTAGGCACCAAATAGATTCGAACATTTTTACACACATTTGTGCTGCCACACCCAAAGCAAAACATCCAAGAATTCAAATCTGCCCAATGTTGCCTCATTCTCTAGAGCACATAAGGATGTGAGTGTGTGGTGTGTGTGTGTGTATGTGTGTGTGAGAGAGAGAGAGAGAGAGAGAGAGAGACATAAATAACAATGCAACATAGATTACCCTTCTTAAAGGCTTTGGATTTTATATTTTGCATCTAACTCTGAAGTTTGTTTTGCACTTGCAATTTAAATTGTCTTCTTATAGTGAACATTTATGTCACCTAATGCTAGAACAACAAAAATGTTAATATAATAAAGAAGTGGGGAGTCTGGTTATGGAGGCATTGTGGAAGTTAGCTGTCACTGACACTGGCTGACATCAAAACTCCATGTTTCGGAGGCTGTTAAGGCCTCTTGTAGAGTGGATGCTCTCTTGAAGTTGTGGACACGAAATACAAAATGTTTCACCTTTTTGCTCTCTCCCATTGGTCTTTCAATGTGCTTCTCTTCCCCAGATTTCCTTGTCCCTAGTTGTATTAGTTTCCTAGAGCTGCTGTAACATATTACCATAAACAGTGTGGCTTTAAAAACAGAACCATCAATTTATTCTCTTACGATTCCAGAGGGCTGAAGTCTGAAATCAAGGCGTTGGCAGGGTTGGTTCCTTTGGAAATGTGTTGGGACAATCTGCTCCATCCCTCTGTCCTGGCTTCTGGTGGTGCCATCAATCCTTGGCATCCCTTGCTTGGTGGATGCATCGTCCCAGTCTCTGTTGTCAAGTGCATTCTTCCCTCTGTGTCTCTGTGTCATAACACAGGCTTATTCTCTCTTTGCAGCCCTGTGTGTCCTCTCGTCTTCTGATAATCACCCTTAGTCGTTGGAGAAGGACCCACCCTAATCCAGTGTGAGCTCATCTTAGCTAATTACGCCTACAAAGACCCTATTTCCAAATTACATTCTGAGGGTCTGGATGAACATGAACTTTGAGGGGATTCAGTGCACTAATTACTCACAATTCCTTCATCCAGGCCCATGAGTAACCAGCCAAGCCATTCACCACGGGCTATAACTTAAGGGACTTCTCCTCACAAAGTTAATGAGCAGATCTATTGCCTGAGGTTCTACCACTGGATTTCCTCTCATCACTGCCTTTCAGGGCCATTCTCTGTAGAGCTGTGGTACAGCAGCCATCTATTTTTGTCTCGTACCTTCATACTGAGCTAACATACTTGTGAAGAACTAAGTGCAGCCTTGGTTCATCTGGTCCAGTGACTTTTCCAGTCCTTGCACATCTGCTCCAATCTACACGATGTCATCAGGTGAATCAGTATAATATTATGAAGTCCAGAGAATTCAGTTCTCTTCAAACTATGGTATAAAACAGGGCAAGAGAGTTAACACAGATGTGAAGCAAGACTAGAAATATTGGCTGTTACTGATCCCAATTTGAATTTGAGCTGTTTCTGAACCTTCTGCCTGATTGGGATGAAAGAGAACATGTTTACCAGAGCAAAGGCTGCATATCATGTACCTGAGTCCATTTTAATCTGCTCAAGCATAGATACTGTAAATGGAACAGCAGTTACCACAGAAGTTGTTAGCTGGTTGAATAATGGTATTTTACCGTCATCCTAAGAAACCATCTGAATTTTTTAGAGCTCTTTAGGTCATTCAGGGTAGAGCAAATCTTCTTCCTCCATGAGATGCAAAATCTTACTATCTTAAGCCTCCCACTAGGCCTTCCCCACAATAATAAATCTTGCTACACATACCAAAAACTAGATAATTTGTCAAATATCAAGGCTGTCTATTTAGTTATACCTTTGGGAGCTATGGCATAGGTACCGTGTAGGTCCTGGATATTTTGGACTCACTGGGTGGTAGACTTCTGCAAGAACTCCCTTAATTATATAGCCCCAAATACTCCATCTACATGGGGGCCATGATGATGCTTCTCGAGACTGGATACCAATGTCATCTTGAACCTTTTGTCCAAAAATTCTTGAAATCCTTCACATGTTTGATAATATACTTGACATGGTGTGTTGTCCTGTCCCTCGTGGGGACCCAGACTCTTCCTCAATCAATGGCTTCCAGATCTGAAAAGTCACCCAGGTTCAAAAACCGGGCAAGGGATCCTGACACTTCATAACTGTGGCTGAATTTTGAGCAATACCTTTTTCAGCTGCCCACCCATCATACCCCTATGGAGGTGGTCTTATCCATCGGCACAACCCTCTGTAGAACAGGGCCCCTGGATGTCACTCTTACTTTGCACTCATTATAATGATTGTACCCACCCTGTCTATGGTGATTAAACCACCCCCACCCCTATTATTTTGACATCCAGTCAGTCCGGTTACCATCGGCCGCCAAATTCTGTAACAATATCTCCTCCCATCACCTCTGACAGCCACTTCCCTACGGAGGACAACCACCATTATTTCTCAAATAATGTTAGTGCTTCTGAGACAGGCTGGGACCTGGGACCTGGGACCTGGGACCCTCTGCTGCAGTGCTTGCACCTGGACAGACGTCTCCTTGAGCAACAAGATACAAAGAAACTATAAGGGACTAAAAATAACTGCGTGCATGCGCAGTTGGGGCAAATTATGACCAACGAGTTACAAAGAGACCAAAATAAACAAACCAACCAACCAACTGCCACTTCTGAAGAACCAGGAGCAAAAGCAGGGTGCTGTGCAGGCCCCCTGCACTGAATACAGCCAAAGGGGTGAGCAGACCACCTAAGCCTCTACTCCATCCAGACCCACCCCCCCGCCTCAG